>NC_083575.1:56394653-56737153 GCF_027579695.1 Neoarius graeffei | reverse complement strand
CTCACGAACGCTGAGGTTCGGACCAAGAATCCTCTGCTTTCCACGGGAACCACCCAAGTGCTCCGCTGGACCCGAAAGTTTTCTACGCCTCCATCACGAGCGGCTCACGTGCTCCCACGGCGAGGCCCGAAACTACACCGGCGAATAGTTCTTCATATCTTGCTAAAGGCAGGATTAAGTAAGATTTTGGCATTTGGGCATAATTAAGATAGTCTTAGGAATTTGCTTTTATTGAAATAGTGTGAATTTAAACCCAGGTTTATTGTTACACTGTTAAACACGCAACGTGTTGATTTATTTTGGTTCTATGTTCTCTCAATTGTTTAATAGATAGGCTGGCATGCTCCTTCTCCCTCTCTTATTCTGACTAACACTAATTTCCTTATCATACATTTTGACCTTATCAAGGTTTCAGTGAGTTTGGTAATGTTATGAGTGTGGAATCTTTTTGTTAGTTACTGAGAAAACACGTGCTCAACAGGCCTGATACACTTTAGACAACTTCCCTTTGTCTTTAGCAACACGTGCTCAGTAGGCCTCACCAGGCCTAACAAACACACTTTAGCTAGGCCATAGGGCCTTTCACAAACACACACTAGCAACACAAGGCTAATCTAGGCCTCCACCACATGTAGTTAGCTACACAAGGCTAAACACATGGTCAAGTCCTTCTCTCTCTCTCACACACACACACACAAGCACACATTAGCAACAGAGCTAATCCTTTGTTCTACTTGGATAACATTCCTTTGTTTTAGCTAGCAACAAGCTAGGCCATACACACACACACACACCACACATGTATATACACACACACACACCTCACTGCTTGTATATATTGATTTATTATTTTTATCTTTGTTATAATAAATTCATTTATTAAACAAACTGTGTTTATTTGTGTGAACGATATATGAAGTCCCCAATCTTCTCAAAGAATTCAAAAGGTGCATATAAGTTATGTAATATGGTAAGTGATCGTAATAATTTGGAAATGTACCATAATTTAGCTGTTTGGTAATTTATTATTAAGCACCAGGATTAATGGTATGATTCACTAAACGATTCATTGAACGATTCACTAAATGATTCACTGAATGACACTGATTCTATGGTATGATTCAATTCAAAGGAGTCAAAGTAAACGATTCAATGGGATTGATTCATTTTAATTATTAACCTTCAAAATTTAATGAGACTGATTTAATGAGATTGATCACTTAATTTCAATTATTAACTGATTGCACCCACAGTGGGCATGTGAGGACACTCCTCCTCACCAATCAGTGCACAGGGGAGTGTCTCCTCACGCCCCTAGCCCCACTCGGCTCGGTTTGGCTTGCTTCAGCCCCACTCCAAAACCGTGCGAGTTTTGGGAGCGGAGTAGGGCTGAAGCGAGCTGAGTCGTGCTGTTCTGAGGTAGTCGAAACGCGAGCCGTGTCGGGCTGAAGTGAGCTGAAGCGAGCTGAAAAAGGGTAGTGGAAAAGGGCCATAAGTGTCAGCCCTGTGATGACCTGGCGACTTGTCCAGGGTGTACCCCGCCTTTCGCCCGTAGTCAGCTGGGATAGGCTCCAGCTTGCCTGCGACCCTGCAGAACAGGATAAAGCGGCTACAGATAATGAGATGAGATGACGTGGTTTAAAAAAAAAAAAAAAAAAAGTGTTCTAAAGAGATGTTTCATATTTTAGATTCTTCAAAGTATCCACCATTTATCTTGACACTTTACACACTATTGGCATTATCTTAACCAGCTTCATGAGGTAGTCACCAGGAGTGCTTTTCTATTAAGAGGTGTGTCTCGTCAAAAAAGTTAATTAGTGCAATTCATTGTCATCTTACTGCATTAAGATCAAACAGTATATTAAAAAAAAAAGCCCCGTAAATAGCCCTATTCCACAATTGTAGTAATCCATCATGTCAACAGCCACTCAAGAGCTGTTGACATTGTGTGTCATTACTTTAAGACACTATGTCTTCAAGTAATAATGGCTGTTGTTTCTCAAGTAAAGAGAAGCGACACCCATCATTACTTTAAGACATGAAGTGTCTTAATAAAAGTTAAAACACCCACACTAATAATTGAATTAGAAGGTGTGTCCAAACCTTTGGTACTGCATGTTTAACTGGAAGGTGACGGTATATCATAAGGAGTTCCATGACAACTTCATGCTTGACATTGTTATTGCTTTCAGATACCTGTACATTCCTAATTCTGAATGACTTCCTGCATACCAAATAATCCACCTAGTAAAACCTGACAGCCACATCATGCCTTAGACAATGCAACTATTGTCTAAGGCTACATCCACACGACAACAGCAACGAGATGTTATTTAAAAATATATCGCGTCCAAATGGGCAACAATCAGTAAAATATCAGGTCCATATGGCAACGCAACGCTTGCTGAAAACGATGCAATACACATGCCACACCTCTAGGGGCGCTGTAAGACGGTCCCTTCGGAGACACCAGAACAATAGAAGTAAGGACGCATGCGCATAAACTATTATGCGCGAGACTTCATATTAGCCACAAAGTCAGGAAAATCTGTCTGTAAAATTACATTATAATGACCAAATACAATGAAAAGTATTTTTCCAGTCTCACCTGTGAAAGGTAATCCCATGTGATCTCGTTTGGACGGCAAACCTGTTGGTACAGTTAAACGCAGCTAATCTTTATTCTCCGCTTTGACCTCTCCAAAATGGCGGCGAGGATGACATGATTCTACGCGGAAGGCGGAGTCTTTAATGGTCTGGAATAAATTGAATGCTACACGTTGATGGATTAATTTGTTGTTTCTTACCTGTGAAAGGTAATCCCATATGATCTCGTTTGGACGGTAAACCTGTTGGTACAGTTAAACGCAGCACATGAATCTTTATTCTCCGCTTTGACCTATCCAATATGGCGACGAGGATGACGTATGATTCTACGCGGAAGGCGGCGTCTTTAATGGTCCGGAATAAATTGAATGATACACGTTGATGGATTAATTTCTTCTACGCCCTTTTTGAGGAATGTATTGTAGGACTTAAACCCACATCTGAAGAGGTGAGATCGCTCCTTTTTTTTTTTCCCTATTTTTGCTGGCGGGATTGACTCTGCCCTAAGGGCAGTGTCTCTCTCTCTCTCTCTCACTTTGCACCATTACACAATAAATATTCACAGTGAAAATATTTTGTAAGCGCGTTTCATGAACCATGTTATAGGATTTGTTGACAACTCGCATCGAGTTCGTTACACTTCTACCCGGCGTGAAGCACTCACAGTCATGTGGTTGTGACGTCATCGTAAACAAATCCGTTCTACTCATCCAGACGACTTCACAACGGCAACGTTGCCAGATCTTTCCACTCTGGAACCCGTTCTCAAAAAGACTGCGTTTTGGGCACCCAAAACGCCGGTGTCGTGTGGACGCCAGGCCTAAACGATAAGCAATTGTATCGGAGTCACCTGAATCCGTTGCCGTGTGGACAGGGCCTAAGGCATGATGTGACTGTCAGCGCCACTTTTTGGTGTGAAACATCAGGAAGTTTAAAATATGCATACCAAATATAAAACATTTGCACTACCAAAATCAACAAGGAGCAGCAGTTTTGTCCAACCCTGCTGCGGCCCTGTCCACATGGCAACGGATTCAGGTGACTCCGATACAATTGCTTATCGTTTAGGCCTGGCGTCCACACGGCACCGGCGTTTTGGGTGCCCAAAACGCAATCTTTTTGAGAACGGTTTCCAGAATGGAAAGATCTGGCAACGTTGCCGTTGTGAAGTCGTCTGGATGAGTAGAACGGATTTGTTTACGATGACGTCACAACCACATGACTGTGAGTGCTTCATGCCGGGTAGAAGTGTAACGAACTCGATGCGAGGTTGTCAACAAATCCTATAACTTGGTTCATGAAACGCGCTTACAAAATATTTTCACTGTGAATATTTATTGTGTAATGGTGCAAAGTGAGAGAGAGAGACTCTGCCCTTAGGGCAGAGTCAATCCCGCCAGCAAAAATAGGGAAAAAAGGAGCGATCTCACCTCTTCAGATGTTGGTTTAAGTCCGACAATACATTCCTCAAAAAGGGCGTAGAAGAGCAAATTAATCCATCAACGTGTAGCATTCAATTTATTCCGGACCATTAAAGACTCCGCCTTCCGCGTAGAATCATACATCATCCTTGCAGCCATATTGGATAGGTCAAAGAGGAGAATAAAGATTCCTGTGCTACGTTTAACTGTACCAACAGGTTTACTGTCCAAACGAGATCACATGGGATTACCTTTCACAGGTGAGAAACAACAAATTAATCCATCAACGTGTAGCATTCAATTTATTCCGGACCATTAAAGACGCCGCCTTCCGCGTAGAATCATACGTCATCCTCTCCGCCATATTGGATAGGTCAAAGCGGAGAATAAAGATTAGCTGCGTTTAACTGTACCAACAGGTTTGCCGTCCAAACGAGATCACATGGGATTACCTTTCACAGGCGAGACTGGAAAAATACTTTTCATTGTATTTGGTCATTATAATGTAATTTTACGAACAGATTTTCCTGACTTTGTGGCTAATATGAAGTCTCGCGCATAATAGTTTATGCGCATGCGTCCTTACTACTTCTATTGTTCTGGTGTCTCCGAAGGGACCGTCTTACAGCGCCCCTAGAGGTGTGGCATGTGTATTGCATCGTTTTCAGCAAGCGTTGTGTTGCCATATGGACCTGATATTTTACTGATCGTTGCCCATTTGAACGCGATATATTTTTAAATAACATCTCGTTGCCGTTGTCGTGTGGATGTAGCCTATGTCTTCAAGTAATAATGGCTGTCGTTTCTCAAGTAAAGAAAAGCGACATCCATCATTACTTTAAGACATGAAGCGTCTTAATAAAAGTTAAAACACCCACACTAATAATTGAATTAGAAGATGTGTGTAAACCTTTGGTACTGCATGTTTAACTGGAAGGTGACGGTATATCATAAGGAGTTCCATGACAACTTCATGCTTGACATTGTTATTGCTTTCAGATACCTGTACATTCCTAATTCTGAATGACTTCCTGCATACCAAATAATCCACCTAGTAAAACCTGACAGACAGCCACATCATGCCTTAGACAATGCAACTATTGACTAAGGCATGATGTGACTGTCAGCGCCACTTTTTGGTGTGAAACATCAGGAAGTTTAAAATATACATACCAAATATAAAACATTTGCACTACCAAAATCAACAAGGAGCAGCAGTTTTGTCCAACCCTGCTGCAGGCTACGCAACATAATAACTATCAAAATCATCATCTTTTGGCTGCTCCGGATTAGGGGTCGCCACAGTGGATCTTTCATCTCCATTGCTCCCTGTCTTCTGCATCCTTCTCTACCACCTTCATGTCCTCTCTCACCACATCCATGTATCTCCTCTTTGGCCTTCCTCGTTTTCGTGTGCCTGGCAGCTCCATCCTCAACATTCTCCTTCCAACATGCTCTGCATCTCTTCTCAGGATGTGCCCATACCATCTCAGTCTCATCTCTCTTAGCTTAATTCCCAAGCTCTCCACATGTGCTGTCCCTCTGATGTGCTCATGCCTTATCCTTTCTAACCATGTCACTCCCATCGCAAACCTTAACATCCTCAACTCCGCCACCTCTAACTTTACCTCCTGTCTCTTCGTTAAGGGTACGGTCTCCAATCCATACATCACAGCTGGTCTCACTACCGTCTTATACATCTTACCTTTCACTTTTGCTGGGACTTTCCTATCACAAATGACTCCCGAAATCCTTCTCCAACTGCTCCACCCTGCCTGCACTCTCTTTCTCACCTCACTATCGCAGCCACCATTTTCCTGCACAGTTGACCCCAGGCACTTGAATTCACCAACTTTCTTTACGTCTACTCCTTGCATCTTCACGACACTCTCATCCCCATTCTCATTGATGCACATGTATTCTGTTTTGCTACTGCTCACCTTCATTCCTCTTCATTCCAATGCATACCTCCATCTCTCCAAACCCAACTCAACCTCCTTTCTACTTTCACCACATATCACAAGATCATCCATGAACATCATATTCCATGGTGACTCTTGCCTCACTTCGTCCATCAAGCTATCCATCACTATGGCAAACAAGAAAGGACTCAAAGCAGATCCTTGATGAAGTCCCACTTTCACCTTGAACCATTCAGTCGTTCCAGCTGCACACCTCACTGCTGTTTCACTGTTCTCTCATACATGTCTTGCACCACTCTAGTATACTTCTCATTCACTCCACACTTTCTCATACAATACCATAACTCATCTCTCTACCGTATGCCTTCTCCAGGTCTACAAACACACAATGTAGCTTTCTCTGGCCTTCCCTGTACTTCTCCATTAACGTTCTTAAAGCAAAAATTGCATATGACGTGCTCTTCCTTGGCATAAACCTGTACTGCTGTTCACAGATTGCTACCGCTCTTCTCAATCTCACTTCCAATACCCTTTCCCATAGCTTCATGGTGTGGCTCATCAATTTTATCCCTCTGTAATTACTGCAGCTCTGTACTGTACATCTCCCTTATTCTTGTATATTGGGACTAGCACACTCTTTCCCCGTTCATTTGGCATTTTCTCATTCTCTAGGATCTTATTAAATAATCTCGTTAGGAACTCCACAGCCGTCTCACCCAAACATCTCCAAGCCTCAATCGGGATACTATCCGGTCCGACTGCTTTCCCAGCCTTCATTCTTTTCATGTCTGCCCTCACCTCATCCTTACTAACCAACTCTGCTTCCTGATTTGCTGTCTCCAACAAATCGGACCTTTTCTCTCTTGTATTCTCCTCATTTAATAAATCCTCAAAGTACTCTTTCCACCTTCTTAATACCACACTCTTTGCTTGTCAGCACATTTCCATTTACATATTCCATCACTCTTACCTGCGGTACATCCCTCATTTCCCTGCCTAGCTAGTCTGTACAGGTCTCTCTCTCCTTCTTTGGTCTCCAGTCTTTCGTACAACTCCTGGTACGCATCTGCTTTCGCTACCGCTCTTTTTGCCTTCTGTCTCGTCTCCCTGTATAACCGCCTGCTTTCCTCGCCTCTCTGATCATCCCAATTCTTCTTTGCTAGCCTCTTCTCATTTATAATTTCCTGCACTTCTTTGTTCCACCACCACGTCTCCTTATCTTCCTTCCTCATTCCCGATGACCACCCTAGCACTTTCCTTGCTGCCTCTCTTACTAGTATAGCAGTAGTATCCCAATCTTCTGGCAGACTTCCATTACCACTCAATGCTCGTCTCATTTCTTCCCTAAACTCCTTCTGATGTTCAACCTCTTAGTTTCCACCACTTAATCTTCGAGAATAACTATCAAAATAACTGGGCTAAAAAAGTAACATGCACTATTAACTATTTCTATGAAATCCAACATCCATGACAGAAAATAGTTGGTCATCCAAGTCAATGAATTACATAATTTAAGTTATATACCATTTTTGTACAAATATTTCAGGGCATCCATAAAAGCAATACCTTTTAAAGCCTTTGTAACTGTATTTGTTGCACTCTGCTTCTATCTGGAGTGCCAGTTCACGAGTGGGAGTCAAAACCAGCATTCCAGGGCCACTTCGCTTGTCTCTGGGTCTGAAAGAGCAACAAGGCAAAAAAGTTTTTACATAACCCATTCCTCACATGCACAGGCTACACACAAATTAAAACCCACATCTATTAAAAAAAGGCAGTATAGTCACTTGCAGTTGGACTATAAAGGCATTTCATGTGTAGAAAGATGACAAACATAAGCGTGGGTGTCCTTACACAGGCTGCTGGTCCATGTGAATGAACCCGGGAAGAAGATAAGCAAGGGTCTTCCCAGTGCCAGTCTGCGCAATGCCAATCAAATCCAGGCCACTCAGAACTATGGGCCAAGCCTGAGACTGTAGCAGACAGTAAAGATAAAAGAAGGGGGACACACGCTCAGAAGAAAAACTAAATGTTAACAAGTCAAATCCATCCAGATTCACAAAATTATCACAGGAAAAAGCACAGAGAACACAAGTCAGAACTGTCTACCATGAAAACTGTTTGATTAGAAATGGAATGCTTCCTGAACTGAGGGCTGTAATAAAACCTTTCAAAAATAAATTGTGCAAGCAAAATACTTGTCGAGTTGGTCCATCGTGGTTAGGTGTTGGTCTTCTGCTGGTCAACCAGCATGGTGTGACTAGAAAACTGGTCTTACTGGTCTTTCCAGAGGTGTTTTTGGTGACTGCTTAGCACTAACTACTTGCGTCATTACATGCTCGTTACTCAAACAATTAAGACAGTTAACCTGTATCTGAAAAGATATTTTAGTGCCTTGTTAAACATGGTTAACAAAATCACAAAGCATAAGTAATCTTTGAGAACCTTCAAATTAAGTACTTTTAATCCCTACTTGAGTGCATGGTTGTGTCCACCTTCCAGAATTTTCTCAGAAATATGGTCACTTGCCACTTCCCATCCATCTTTCCCTTATCACGTGCCAAACCAGCTAGGGTGTAGGCTAGCATAAATTTCCTCGAAGAGACACGAATGTATCTTCTTGAACTGAATCACAGGGCAGTTGAGCACACACACAGGAAAGCGCTATCCCAGTCTGCAAACATGAGCTCAGAGAGGTCCCGGATTACTCAGTGTTGCTCATATTGACAGGGGAGAGAATAACCTCACTCCTCCCACCCACATAGTATGGCCATTTTTGGCCTCTTGGGCTACATCCACACGACAACGGCAACAAGATGTTATTTAAAAATATATCGCGTTCAAATGGGCAACAATCAGTAAAATATCAGGTCCATATGGCAACGCAACGCTTGCTGAAAACGATGCAATACACATGCCACACCTCTAGGGGCGCTGTAAGACGGTCCCTTCGGAGACACCAGAACAATAGAAGTAGTAACGACGCATGTGCATAAACTATTATGCGCGAGACTTCATATTAGCCACAAAGTCAGGAAAATCTGTTTGTAAAATTACATTATGATGACCAAATACAATGAAAAGTATTTTTCCAGTCTCACCTGTGAAAGGTAATCCCATGTGATCTCGTTTGGACAGAAAACCTGTTGGTACAGTTAAACGCAGCTAATCTTTATTCTCCGCTTTGACCTATCCAAAATGGCGGCGAGGATGACGTATGATTCTACGCAGAAGGCGGCGTCTTCAATGGTCCGGAATAAATTGAATGATACACGTTGATAGATTAATTTGTTGTTTCTCACCTGTGAAAGGTAATCCCATATGATCTCGTTTGGACGGTAAACCTGTTGGTACAGTTAAACGCAGCTAATCTTTATTCTCCGCTTTGACCTCTCCAATATGACGGCGAGGATGACGTATGATTCTACGCGGAAGGCGGCGTCTTTAATGGTCCGGAATAAATTGGATTAATTTGCTCCTCTACGCCCTTTTTGAGGAATGTATTGTCGGACTTAAATCAACATCTGAAGAGGTGAGATCGCTCCTTTTTTCCCCTATTTTTGCTGGCGGGATTGCACCATTACACAATAAATATTCACAGTGAAAATATTTTGTAAGCGCGTTTCATGAACCAAATTATAGGATTTGTTGACAACTCGCATCGCAATGAGAAGATCATTGGCACTACTGGTGTTAAGAATCAGACCATTTCATAAATGAATATTTTGCTGTAGAGCTGAAGTGTTTGTACAATTGCATGTTTTTGCTTCACTATTACTGTCACTATTCTGCTTCTTGCATTACTACTGTGAACTAACACTGAACATAATAATAATAATAATATCCAAGCTCGTGTTTCACTCTCACTAGTGCTCTGTAAGGCTTTTTCCTGGTGATATTCGTTACACTTCTACCCGGCGTGAAGCACTCACAGTCATGTGGTTGTGACGTCATCGTAAACAAATCCGTTCTACTCATCCAGACGACTTCACAACGGCAACGTTGCCAGATCTTTCCACTCTGGAACCCGTTCTCAAAAAGATTGCGTTTTGGGCACCCAAAACGCCGGTGCCGTGTGGACGCCAGGCCTAAACGATAAGCAATTGTATCGGAGTCACCTGAATCCGTTGCCGTGTGGACAGGGCCTTGGACTCCTGGCCAGTGATGGCTTTGGCATTATCAAGACTAAATTTGCAATTTCCTGATGGTGGTATGAATACTTTTCTGTTGCGCCACTCTTGGGCCCCAGATCGGCTGATTTTAATGCTTTGTAAAATTAGAACCGCTTGGTACTAGCACTTGTGTTTTGTTCTCCACACACTGCTCTTTATTTAGGTTTCAAAACATGAAGCAATATGAGTGAATTTATTTAGCAGGCAGAAGTCACATGTAAATTAGCTTCAGTATTTACATTTAGCATTGTTATTGCAAACCCCTCATTAGACGTTGAAACGTACACCTCCAGTGTCCACAGAATTTATTGGCCCCAAGCAAAATCATTTCGAAGGCAACCAAATCACACTCAGCAAGCCAAATGTGCTGCTCATATGCAAAATACCCCCGTCTCAACCACTGTATAGAGATCTTGCAGTCACGTGACCGGAAAGTACACAACCGCCATCTTGTCGGTCAAAAACACCGCTGAATACTGCTGCACTCGTGTACAGAATGGATCGATTTCAACCGACGGACTACACGGCTCATTTTTCTAATGAACAGATAACTAGATATATGTCTAAAATAAATGATCTACAGATTTGTGACCCTTATGGCTTACCGGACGGAGTTTTCACGACCGGATTTTGAACTGCCAGTGGAATACCCGGACGTGTATAATTACCTCATTAACTTTCCCTCGCTGTTCAGTGGTGAAGCACTGCGTGCTGATAAATCTCTGGACAGTTATCTCTACAGAAATTCAGGATTTGTCAGCGACTCAGATGTGGCATCTTGTAAACAAGAATCCTCATTGGATGGGTAAGTCACTTAAGTATTGAGTATAGCACTGACCAGCCAATTATAGAATAGAATAAGGTAATTCCAAATCGTCCGTCTTGTTTACATGGATCTGGCGTTGGACAGGTAGAGGCTTGGCAGTGGAGATTTGAGTGGCTGTTTTCTGAGCTTAGTCAACAGGCCGGCTCTGCCTGCAGCCTCGTTTTTGCTCCCAGCGCCGCCTCCTTCGCTTTGCTTCCGATAACAATCCACGGAGACCCCGCTGGTCTCGCTATCTCGTCCGAAATGTTTTTTTTTTCCTCGTCCGGAATGTTGTGCATGCGATAGAAATCGCTACAAACCGTCATTTTCTGCTGGAAACCAATGTCCAGTAAGTCCATACGGTTGTAGTGGATATTGAAGTCCGGTACAGACGAACAACACGCAAAAATACACAAAAAAAACGTGCACAGGTAGGGAGAGCTTGTAGCCGCAGCCTTGTAGTAGAATTGTATATAGTAGGGTTTTCCAGAAGAAAAGGTAGAAGTAAAAGCAGAAGTAGAACCAGAAGTAGAAGTAGAAGGCGGAATATGGCGTTTGACCGACACGATGGCGTCTGTCACAATCTGGATCGGCTGTGACGTCACATGCAAGTGCTCCATATGAGCTGGTTGCTTTGTAAAGCCAAACCAGATTTCCCATACAGCAGAGCGAGTGTTGTTTTACACAGTTTACTCAATTCTCAACTGAGCACCTTGCTCTTTCAGAAATTACCCAAGTTTTGCTGCACGTTTATTCACACAGTACCTGAATAGGAGTTGGCTTTTGAAACCCCACTCTGATTATGTTCTCCATTATTCCAGGATAGCGAGCAAAAGCCTCCTTGAAAGTGTACACAGGATTAGGGATTGCTCTTTTCCCTTCTTCTTTCAGATCATCCACAAAGATATTGTTGTTTTCCTTTCTGTTTGAGAGAGATTAAGAGATGAAATTTACCTAATGTTGAAACATAACTATTTGACTTAGGCTAATAACCACAATAGGTCACATGCATTCACATTCTTTTTAGAACATAAAACATCAGGGTGTAGCCAATCATGAACTGCATTTCTTTGTAGAAGAAATCACACCACCAGGTGTGATTCAGGTTCATGACTGGCTCACAATTTCCTACGCAAAACTGTGACTCAATGTGCTGTGCATATTCACGCATGAGTGCTTTCTCAGACTTATTCAGTTACAGAAATCCCTCCATCAGTTCGGAAAAATCTACAGCATGTTTATATCTTACTACCCTTTAGGGGAATTAGTCTGAATGAGCATATGGCATTTTTTAAAAAGCACAGAACTGAGCTGAGAATCCCGGTGTAAAATTTGAATTAGTATGAAAATGAGAGGCGGGCGTTTTACTTGGCAATAAAAAGACAATTCCTTTAAAATGTAATTTTATGTAAACGTCACACCTACTACCGGAGCACATTTACAGTATTCCTCCTGCTGTTCTGCACTGAATCAGTGAATACATCTACCTACCAGCACCTAAAAGAGGTACGAAATTGGCACAAGTGTTGATCTCAGTCCTCAGAAGAGATTGCTAGACTCAGACATATTTATTCTATTATACACAAAGCTCAACACAGCCTCCTGCTGAAGTGTCTCATACATCACAGCATGCACGCACACACCTCCAGTCTCTGATCTCCTCTACACTGCGCTTGGACACACAGTCTTCCTCAGTGTAGAAATTCTTCTTCAGAGGTGGAAGATCTGAAAGAAGAGTACTCTTAATAGATAGCACATATCAGCAAACTAAACATTATTATGGTTTAATATATAAACATTAGAGCTGAATGGATTATTAAAATAGCCAATGAGGATCTGTATGAATGCACACATCCATACACAAATAAATAAAATTTATATATAAAATGTATTCTATCCACATTCATTGATATGAGCAATCCATGCTGCTGAACCAACCGAGGAAGAAATAAAACTACTCGAAAACACCTCCCCCCAAAATACAAAAAAAAAAAAAAAAATTGATGGTAAGAACTCATCTTTTTTATTTTCAAGAATTATTACCACATTTTTTACAAATTGCTCCTGTCATTTCGCCGGTTTGTTTACATTCTAAGTGGAAACAATTTTGTCAGACGTTTATATAAAAAAGTTTTTATTTATCGAATTTTCTCAAAATCCAGTGATCGTGGATATAATAAAATGGTTATTCCAATCACTCTCATCGTACATGGTTTATAACCAACTCGGCTCTACGCATCTTGTTGGCTATCAGCTCACGTACGACTCGATTTTGTGGAATAATTGTTAATATCACGCACATGTACATACACGCAAAATCCCCCCCCCCAAAAAAATGATATAAAATCATTACAACAATTAAAAAACACATTGTGTGTGGGAGAAATACAACTAGAAACAAGTAAAGCTGATCTACACGACACCCTCTGAATTTGTGCCATCTCTTATATTGGACGGCAGATTTTCCCGAATTACATTCAGTGTGTTGTCTACAAATCCCAATCTATTTTACACACAAAGATCTGAGGAACGTTAAATAGACCCAGCCAGATGTTCACATGGAAACTTTAAAAAGAACAAACTTTTTATTCTGAACAATAAATTTAGAAGTTTGGACAATGTGTACAGCATGTACAGTTAAATTCATAGCAGAGCTCCAGCGCGCAGAGCAAAACTCCATGCTTAAGAGAATATGGTAATGACTCAACCTGACTTTTGATGGCTTGTGTCACCACAGGGAACCTGATCATAACTGTAAGGCATCATCTCAAACATGACCACCGGACAACGAAAGGTCTCTTTATTTACATAAGATAGATGGGTTTTATCCAGTGCTTATTTTTAATTTGCTTTTTAAAAAAATAACATGGGATTATTTACCAACACACTCCTCGATAACTGATTTCAGGCAGTGGCTAAATATATATCAAGTGGTTTACCTAGATCCCAGGAGGAATCAGGTGCGCTCACAATGGAAAATAACATTAAACCACATTCTCTACTGGAAGAATAATAATAAAGTTTGATTCCATCCATGTTATTTATCTAGTTCAAAATCTCACTAAAAGACAGGGATTCTCTGTGACACTGACAGTCAGTGGAAGCTGCCATTACGGTTTCTGTATTTGAATGGCGCACTGTGATCAGTCGAATGGAACCAACTGGTTCCACGGAACATCAGTAGTGGCGTTCGTCGCATTTTAGAAAGAAAGGGGATCTACAATGCAGAGAAACGTGGCAGATATCGTGTTTTGCATAAAACTGATTTTGAAACTGAATAGCGATCAAACTTCTTTTGGTGGGAACTTGATTTTTTTTTTTTAAATGGTGCTTCTGGAATTGGAACTCTAATACATACGACTTGGTGCCGACACATTTAATAAACTCACCTTGCCATTTCAAAAGCTCATATTTCTCCCTATTCTCCCTGATGGCATTCCAATCTATAGGTGCTGAAAGGGAAGGAGCTGAAGCCTGCAGTGCAGATGCTGACCAGCAGGAGTCGCTTCTCAAGCCTGAACTCACTCTACCTGCAGAAACAAGCAGAAGATTGCAGTTACTAAAGAGTTGGACCCAGTGTGTGTGACAGGGGTGAAGACAAGTGAAGTCTCACACACACACACACACACACACACACACACACACACACACACACAATTGTTACTGACTCTGAAAAGATTGTGCATCATCCAGACAAGCAAATTTATCCAACTAATAAAGGAATGTCTATACCACTCAGGTATAACTGCCATCAGTGTTTGGAGCTTAAAGGGTACCAGTACAGCATTTAAACGTGATCAATGTCAATAGTACAAGCCCCTATTATAATAATGCACACAAGCGCAGCAACCTGATTAGCCATCATAAGTGCTTACACATCCAAAAACACGTGAAGTTTTTTGCACACAGGCTACCAATATAACGCCCAGGATGAAACACCATGTCATTGATAGCCAGGTACCAGAAGTTAAGTGTCGCTCCTGTAAACATGCTTGTTAGCCTGGATTTAGTCAGATGGGGTGAGAGAGAGAGAGAGAGAGAGAGAGTGTGTGTGTGTTATCTTCAGGCCAGAATGGATATCTGCATGAACCTCAGAAAACAGACTATCCGCATCTGATAAGTGATTTCAGCAGCGAATCATCAGATGATTATAATGATGAAATTGGTGATGCTTTGTAAGCACAAAGTCGAGAAGGCAGGTCAAAGGGTTCAGCTGCGATGTGGAAAGTGTGCCAAGCAGAAAACCGACACTGAATGTGCTTGCTGTAAAGAGCACAAACTTTAATGCGATATAATACGTGCGCAGTCATTGAATTGTTTCATGGATAAACCTGGTTTGGAAACGCATGTCACGCACAAGCCTGCATTGGAAATGGACTATATACAGACTATGATAACCAGCCATGTGAGAGGGCCAGCACCAGACGGAGAACTTACAAATCGGTAAGCAGCTTACTATAAATAGAAATTGTGCACGCGTGTGTCCATACTAGCGATAAAGCCTATTTATTTGTTACAGGTGTGAATACAGGCATAGACATGCAATGTGCCACAATAGTTTACAAGGTCTAAATATAGGCTAGTGACAGCTTGAAGCAGAGTGTGAATCTATAGCGAAGCAGAGGGGAGCTCAATACTAAGAGAATATGGTAATGAATCAACCTGATTTTTTTGATGACTTGTGACCGTAGGGAACCAGATTGTAAGCGCAGAGCAACAGCTCAAATACTTGCCCACTGGATAATGAAATTTGTATCTTTATTTACATAAGATAGATGGGTTTTATTCAGCACTTATTTTTAGTTTGCTTTAAAAAAAAAAGTGGGATTATTTACTAACACACACACACAATTTTATATATATATATATATATATATATATATATATATATATATATATATATATATACACACACACACACACACACACACACACACACACACACATATATATATATACATACACACACACACACCATCTCATTATCTCTAGCCGCTTTATCCTGTTCTACAGGGTCGCAGGCAAGCTGGAGCCTATCCCAACTGACTACGGGCGAAAGGCGGGGTACACCCTGGACAAGTCGGCAGGTCATCACAGGGCTGACACATAGACACAGACAACCATTCACACTCACATTCGCACGTACGGTCAATTTAGAGTCACCAGTTAACCTAACCTGCATGTCTTTGGACTGTGGGGGAAACCAGAGCACCCGGAGGAAACCCACGCGGACACGGGGAGAACATGCAAACTCCGCACAGAAAGGCCCTCGCCGGCCACGGGGCTCGAACCCGGACCTTCTTGCTGTGAGGCGACAGTGCTAACCACTACGCCACCGTGCCGCCCTGTTTTTGTGTATGCATATAAAATTATTTAGGCGGCACGGTGGCGTAGTGGTTAGCACTGTCGCCTCACAGCAAGAAGGTCCGGGTTCGAGCCCCGTGGCCGGCGAGGGCCTTTCTGTGCGGAGTTTGCATGTTCTCCCCGTGTCCGCGTGGGTTTCCTCCGGGTGCTCCGGTTTCCCCCACAGTCCAAAGACATGCAGGTTAGGTTAACTGGTGACTCTAAATTGACCGTAGGTGTGAATGTGAGTGTGAATGGTTGTCTGTGTCTATGTGTCAGCCCTGTGATGACCTGGCGACTTGCCCAGGGTGTACCCCGCCTTTCGCCCGTAGTCAGCTGGGATAGGCTCCAGCTTGCCTGCGACCCTGTAGAACAGGATAAAGCGGCTACAGATAATGAGATGAGACACACAAAAACACTTTTGAATGTTATACCATTCTAGCTAATCAGCTTGCATGGCCTGAATCCCTTTTCCATGGATGGTGTTGGAATATTGTTGGTACAGCATCAGGTTTGAGCCCAACATGACCTGTGTAACCCAAGAGCTTAGCCCGTAGATTCCTTTCAAAGCAATCAGACTCAAAATGGTCCTCGCAAACAGAATTATTACCAAAGGAGAGTATTTCTAAAAAGTGTGACCTGTTCAAGTTGTATCGTTACTGTTTAGCAAATTGCTTACGTTGCTCGGTTGTTGGGAATGGAACACAGAAAAAATGCTTTCCCTTATCACATTTATTATTTTTCCAACCACAGGCTTTGCACTCTGCTATTTTTCCCAACAATGTTTTGTACGTCCGGCGACATCACAGTGTCAGGAGCAGCAAGCCAATCAAGATACAGGAAACCCATCAACAATTCTAAGTCATGCTCACCTTTCCCACAAAATGGCAATATGGCTGTGCCCTTAAGTGGAACTTAAGTGAGCGAAATTATAAAATAATTTTAAAGCACCGTTTTACATGACACAGTGTGACAATACAGGGTAATCAAAATGCATTTGTGGAAAATGTGTAATATTTCTAGGTTATATTTCTTTTTTGCTACAAGTACCCTTTAAAAGAAGGGTGACTTGATGTCACCTCCATTAAATGTAGGCCCATCCAAGTCAAATTAACAAGAAAAAATAAACACTTCATTACCATGCAAACTTGCACAGTTTATATAGCAGGAAGAAAAAAAGGCATGCAGGTGCAGTTACTCAGGCACAACGCTGAGCAAGAATCACTTCAATTTTTGTGGTCAGAGTAAAGAGGAAGCTGATAATTAAGGCTTACATTGGAGGACTGTGGCAAGGCAAATGGTGTTCCACATAGCTATTAGGGGTCACATCTAATTCCTGAACATTTAATAAGACATTTTTTTTTTTTCGCAGTCCAAATCCTGCGCTCTGATTGGCTGGCGAGCGGGTCCGTATCCTACGGTACGGACCCCAGTTACAGACCTCTGGCGACTTGCTTGTTCACAACAACAAACATAGTAGCATTTTTTGTCAACATTTATCTTTTTTATAAGATTTATTTATAAAATTATCAAAAATCTTATAAATTTTTTGCCAGCATTTCTCAAGAGAATAGCATTAAATTTTACAGCATGGACAGCAATAATGACAGTGTTCACAGCGAAAGCGAGTTTTACTACCCTGAGGAAGAAGAAATAAAATAAAACATTTCAGGAGAAAGCTAAAAACTTCTAACTTGCTAACGCCGAGCAAAAACATGGCTGAATCCTGAATGACTCCTATTTCTATAAATAGGGGACTACATAGGCGGCAAAATGTAGTTGTTTTCCTGCCATGGAAGTGCACTTGTATACCGAGGAGAAAGCCATTCGCATTACAGCCATGAATGAGGATTCAAAATGGTGGCTCGGCTCGGTTTTCCCTTTCGGGCGCTTTCATTTTCTGTTAGAATTTGGTAAAGAAAAAAATAAAATATATTATTTACCAGCTTAAGGTCGGTCCGTATGGTGAGATACCCTGATCTCGGCCTTGAATACTGACCTTGACCCAGAGGGCCTCGCTCAGTACTTTCAAGACCTCGGTCACGGTATTTCACAATACGGACCGACCTTAAGGTGGTAAATAACATATGTATATGTAGTATGAGCAGGATGAAAATCAGATATGCATATACGGTATATACACACGTTTAGTGTAGCCTGTTTTGCATGAAAAATTCAAAAGCACCATCAGTTAGAGCTGATCTGACTTTTCTTTCATCTGTGTGGTAATGTTCTTTAACCATGATGTGTACCACATGCTACTGACCGGCTTCACCGTTTCATGCAAACGTTAGCCAGTTTAAATCCAACAGAATCTATACTGTAACTCAGAGAAACTGTCCAGACCTTTTTGAAGGAAATAAACAACCCTTACTGCAGAAGAATGAATGAATGAATGAATGAATCACACTGCACAGTGTCACATGAGTGACCCACTGGATCCAATATGCTCCCATGTTGTTATATGTTAATCAATATGGCCTTTCTTTGTCCTGTGAGCCTAATATCTGACCACCTGCTCCACAGGAATTGCATTGCTGGACTGTTAAAATTTTTTTTTTTTTGAGTTTGAGGTTACTAGATGACTCAAATTTGGACTTGGTCACCCAGTATGAGCACTCGTACAATGTTAACACCTCAGTCATGCAACTCCTGTGTTTGTGTTCAGAGATTCAGACTCCTGCAGTAAGCTGTACTAAGATCACTTACTACACTGGCTCAAGCAGATGGCCAATTCTGATTGCACTTAGGGTCACCTCACATCACATTTTCCAATGTAATCCCATCTAAATCAAATCAGCAAGGAGAAAAGGGCAGGAAATTTAATTCAGGAACCTCTCAATCTCACCACCGTGTCTAAAGCCAAGAGGGGAAAGAAAAAAAAAAAAGCTATACATGAAACACTGACAGGGGCTATTTAACACTTGGTTAGACAACAAGAAAGAATTTGAATCTGTTACTCATCCCGCCTTTCTCTTACAAAAGGAGGTCAGGCCCATTGTCTGTACCTGTTCCTACCAGCTCCTTGATCAGATCATTGGCTTTTTGCTGGGCATCATGGCAACCGAAGATCAGCACCTCTCCCTCATAATCTCCACGGTTAACCTACACAAATCATAATCAGGCATCAGCCATATCAAAATTACTCCAGATATACACCATTTTGTGAAAAAGTGTTTAGTCATACTCACAGATTCACATTAAGAATTTAAATAGTGATTACGTACCCAACTTGTTTAAGAGAAACAAAGAGACACATGACATTAATGTGAAGTGCCACTCTTACACATCACCCTGGTGTCAGGTCAGACTACAGAAATATAGCCCACTTCATAGTGACTACATTATGATGAAAGTACACTACACCAACTGCATGGCCAATTAGCTGTGACTGCTACTAGAAACTAGCAACCTTCTAAGTAGTTGCATTTTACAAACCATATCAACCATCAGCATTCAAGTTCACTGCATATCTCTCAAAAAGTTAAACCTGGGTAGGGTGGTGACCAATTACTGTAGGTCAGTTGAGAGACAATTGTCACTGCTGTTTGAATACTTAAGTGTTTTTTCCCCACATAGTAGACTACATTCCATTACCAAATCAAGAAGTTGCTCCTTCCATATTGAATTTGAAAACTGGAGATATGCTATGAGGGATTTTTTTTTTAAATAAAAGGCTGCCTCCTATGCAGCATATCGAGGTTTGGACCTCAGCATTGTCATAGCTGGTTAGGGAGAATATAAAGGTAAGAAACTACCCTGGTCGATTTTTTTTGCAATACACGTCATGTGTATTACAAAATTATATTTTAAACATGACTTCGGCCCTAAAAGTGATTTAGGTAAGAAACTTTATTTAAAAAAAAAAGCTGGGCTGTGTTGAACAAGTAAACATTAAAGACAATAGCAGAAGTGGTTACCACATAATGATCGCTCCATAACTGAATGCAGTGTCTTTGCCATGAGCTCTGCTTCAGGAGGGATGAAGTCTAAAAGACTGTCACTGCTGCGTTTATTTTTTAGAAATGGTTTTGTTTCTAGTGATTACATTATTAGCCTCTTATAATTCTTGTTAATCTAGCAAATCAATCTGGCAGACCTAATGTGGTTCATGAATGTTTAAAGTAAATTGTCCATTATTTTACACGTGTGTGTGAGTGGTACAAACACCTCTGACAGGGCTCATCTACGAGTTAGCATGACATCCATACTTCTAACTTAGAGAACATTTAAAAACCAGACAAAACCCCAAAAAGCACATCCAGCATCATTAAACATGGAACGTGTTTCTGTAGAAAAT
Source organism: Neoarius graeffei (assembly GCF_027579695.1). Taxonomy (NCBI): domain Eukaryota; kingdom Metazoa; phylum Chordata; class Actinopteri; order Siluriformes; family Ariidae; genus Neoarius; species Neoarius graeffei. The sequence goes on along the minus strand of NC_083575.1, from coordinate 56,716,586 downwards.
AGTACTAATAAACTTGGTACTTTGTGGGACTGAGGACTTAAATATCAGACCTGTACACGCGTACCTTTCCACAGCTAGGTGATAATCCCTCAGCAGATTGACACCCCTAGCATGGGATGTGCTTCAACCTTTTCACTTTATATACACAGAATTTCTTAGTATGGTTCATAAAAACTCCTCCAATCTTAAATTTATAGTTGAACAAATTGTGCATTTTTGGGTCTCGGTCATTGAACATGGGGAAATCATAGCCTAAAGGTTAGAGAAGCAGCTTTGGGACCAAAAGACCACTGGTTTGATTCCCTGGACCAGCAGGAATGGCTGAAGGAGGATGATGGCTAAGCTGTCATCTATGATGGAGAACACCTCCCACCCCCTACAGGACTTACTCACTGGACTGCAGAGTTCCTTCAGCAGAGGTTGCTCCACCCAAGTGTGTGGAGGAGTGTTACTGCAGATCATTCCTTCCTGCAGCTGATAGACTGTACAACCAGCACTGCTCACAGTAGACTCACATCTGTATGTCTGTCAATAGCTGTTGCATTGGGGTTTTTCTGTTTTATCTTTTGCAATTACGACCACCTGATGTCTGCAATAAGTGCATTTCACCTTCATAATTCCTCCAATTTAGTATTTATCTTAGGTATATATATTTTTTCCTTTTTAAATGTGCGCGTGTGTGTGTGTGTGTGTGTATTTATTATATAACAACTACCTGATATGTGCAATAAGTGTTTCATCTACTTCATAATTCCCCTAATTTACTATTTCAAAAAAGTCCTTCCCACGCCATGTGGCACATAAGGCGGTACCAATCTCCATTTCCGTAGCCCTCGGCCTCTCGCCTATTACATACCGTAGCTAGGGTTACAGTGGGGGGCTAGTCCTCTGGTAACCGCGAGAGTTTGACTCCCCACTCGCATCTGTATTGCAGCGTGCCTTGCCAGACGGCAGTAGGTACCATTTTTATGATGGTCTTTGGTATGACCCGACCATGAGTAGAACTCACGATCTCCCGATCGAGAGGCGGACACGCTAACCACTAGGCCAACTCGCGGTGTAATTTACTATTTATCTTAGGTATAATTAATATATTTACCTGTGTGGCTTGATATGTCCTGCTGCTGCAAACAGAAAATTTCCCCATTTTGGGATAATAAAGGCCATCTTATCTTAAGTGCCCTTGAGCAAAGCACCTAATCCCCCCCCAACTGCTCCGGGTATGTTCTACATTGCTCTGGATAACAGCGTCTGCTAAATGCCTGTAATGTAGTTAATTGTAATGAACGTTTGCTGTATTTTAACTTGCATGTCACAGCACATACAGAATCAAAGTGCAGCAGCCACTGTATATATTGAACCAAGATCAAGATTTTGGTGGAGGGACTGAGCAACACACCCCCACCCCATATTTTCAACATACAAGGGATTGTTTGGAAGGAAAATAACATGCAGAAAGCTGCATGATGAACTACTCATGTTTGAGCAGTTCACTTGCTGCTACTGTAAAGCAATTTGCTCTACTCTTCACAGGGGCGGGACAAGGTGTTTTAAAGAGCATTTGATTGGACGGCAACTAGATTAGTACAGTACGAATCATTTAAAATTGTTCAGCCTTTCGGTGGAAATTATAAACCGAGGATGGGTTCCGTTTTGAGTCTGGCTCCTCTTGAGGTTTCTTCCTCATGTCGTCTGAGGGAGTTTTTCCTTTGCCACCGTCGCCACAGGCGTGCTCATTGGGGATAAACTAGGGATAAATGTTTAAAGTTATTCAAAATTCTGTAAAGCTGCTTTGCGACAATGGCTATAGAAATAAACTTGACTCAACTATAAACTGTAAAATTAAAATGAGAATATTAATGAAACATCAGTTCATATTAATTGTATCGCCTAAACGGTCATTTTGATTTCCTAGGGACTCCCAGTGGGGTAGTAGGGAGGTCCATCAGGGGTGTTAATGTTAGCTAAAAGCGTTTGGAGAGCAGGTTTCCAGTCAACAAACAACTATTGGACAAACTATTGAACATCATGGACGATGCCAGTCACCCTCTGCACACCGTCATCAGCAACCAGAGGAGCCTGTTCAGTGACAGAATGCTCCTTCCCAAGTGCAGGATGAACAGACTTAAAAACTCCTTTGTCCCTCACGCCATCAGACTGTACAACTCCTCTCTGGGGGGGGGGTAACAGGAGGACAGAGGATGGGAAGGAGCAGTAGCCTAGCCTAACAACTAACAATAAGCAATACCGGACAATGTGTAATATCTCTCCTTCCCCATATCTTATTCTTTTTATATTTGTATATGTAAATCATTTTTTTAATTATCTAGAAGTTCTCTCTATTTATTTTCTCTGTTTACCTGTAATGATGCTGCTGGAATCTTAGACTACATTCAGACTGCACCCTGAAACGACCCATATCCGATTTTTTTGCCCATATGCGACCTGTATCCGATTTGTTATTGACAATCTGAACGACACGGATCCGATTTTTTCACATGCGACCCAGGCCGCTTGGATATGTGGTCCTAATTCCGATGCATATCCGATATTTTCACATGCGACTGCAGTCTGACCGGACAGGTCGCATTCATGCAACCTACACGTCATCAACAAGAGACAAACGTCACTATTCTGCATTGGCTAATCCCACCTCTTTGGTGGAAAACAACAACATTTGTACAGTTTTCAGAATTTAAATAGACTTTTATAGAATTGGTCAAGCTAATGGTGAATTTGGTAGGGACCTGGATGTTAAACCATCCTGTATTACAAGATTATAAGATTGTTCTGGAAATTTCCAGTAATTTGACACCTTCGGTCTCATTAGTCTGCTGCCCACATTAATCAGATTATTGTGTGAGTTACGCCGCCGCCACAAAAACCACATCGCCAGGTCTCGCCTCATCTCCATGCTTTACTTGCAAACTTGAAGAGTGCGCTTTTTTTTTGTTTACGTATTACGTAGATGTGCTTATTACGTGTCAATTTGCGCATGCAGGACACTTTTGGGTCGTTTTCCGTTCATATTGGAGATCGCATACAAGTCTCATATAATTGGTAATGTGAACGGCCTAACAAAACAGTTATGGAACAGCCTTCCAAGTAATGTTCGGGAATCAGACACAGTCTCAGTGTTTAAGTCTAGGCTGAAAACATATCTGTTTAGTCAAGCCTTGTGTTAATGGTGTTTATGAGGTAAAGGTGTAGATCTTGAGGGTCCTCAGACATAGAGTGTTTTGGTAAACTGGGATGTATGGATGCTGTCAGTCCCCACTCACTTGCTCACTCGAGTTTGTTGACGGTGTAGTGGCTGGCTGCTTTATGTCCCGGGGCTCCCTCATGCCTGTGTTACCTTCTGGCTCTCTCCTTTTAGTTATGCTGTCATAGTTAGTTGCCGGAGTCCCTGCTTGTACTCGGTGCAATATGTATACTGCTCCTACTTATCCAGGTGACATTGGGCATACCTAACAACCTGCGTTTTCTTTCCCCCCACCCCACCCCAAATCTGTCCCTCTGAGTTACATGGAGTCAACAGGAAATCTTTTGGTGGAGAGGGTGGAGACCTCGACTGGCTATCGTAGCCTGCAGGGAATCGGCCGTCAGACTTCTGTCGCATGTCCCAGACCCGGTGAAATGTAACTGAATTGTCTTGGCCAGCCCTAAGGGTCCCATCTGCATCTCATCATTGCTGAGGAGTGTGCTCCCATCACCCAATCAAGCATCCAGCCAGAGCAGGTCATGATATATTTTTTTACCATGTTAACATGCCATTGTTGTGTGTTATGCCTGATGTCAAGACTCTTGTCTCTGTGAGCCTACCACACAGACTTAATACTTGTCATTTTTAGGGCATACCTAACATGTGTTTTCTTTCTCTCTCCCCCCCCCCCAATCTGTCCCTCTGAGTTACATGTTGGTCCTGGGATTGAGATGCTGGCCTCTTCTGCCCCTCGGGCCTGCATGGTCCATCCTGGTGCCCTGTGTCTGGTCGGAGTTTTATCGCATTGCTCCTGTGAAGGACGGCCCCGAGGGCACTTTCACACCAAAGGTTGCCTTAAAAGTCCCAAAAACAGTTGAAAATGAACTTCAATGTAATGCAAAAATCCATCCTGAATTCCATAGAATACATATTGGGTAACATGTACCTCAAGTATCAAGGCTACAAGTCATTTCAAATTCCAAAATTTATTAGTTTTAACATAGCAGGAAGGTAAAATTCACAAATTTGGATTTTTTTACATTATCATTCAGATTTAAGCCTAATTGGTGGATTGGGTCCCCTATATTCCACCTAATTATTGCAGAGATGTTAATGGAACAAAGAGACACCAAAATATCCATCAATGGTGGACATATTTTGGAAAATCTAGTTTTTGGTGAATTTCTTCAGTCTATTTTAGGAGTCACTTCACATATCAATAGAGCTAGAAATAAGAAATAGGTCCAGGAAATCAGCTAAAATGCCTTTTTAGAAAGATACACCAATCTGGTAGGTGACTAGAAAATTTCAACTTCATACTGTATCTACTTTCTGGTCACCGCGCAAATCAAATCAGGTCACAAAATCCATATTTCTGTTCAGGAGAGGACAGAATGTTTAACATCACTTTTCAAATGAAAAATTACTCAGGAAAACTATGGCAACAATTTTGAATATGTTTTCTGATTAAAAAAAGAACCTTTCACAGTTTCTTGGACCATTATATTATTTCTTGGACCTTTACAATAATGAAGGTTTATTTATCCTTATTATCCTAAAAGTACTTAACATATAAAAGTTAGCAATTTACATCCAAAACACCTGGAGCCACAAATTTCATATGTTAAACTATGCATTTGATGAGAGCAAACATTTAACATCTAGTCAGTGAGAGAGAATTAATAGTGTTGGGAGTCTTGGGCATTTGTTCAGGAGAGGACATTTTTCTTTAACGCTTAATTTTCTGAGAAAATTAACCAATATTGTAACCTGGGCACATTTACATCCAAATTATTTGACTTGTCTGACCGACAGGTCTTTGTTTGTACTAGTCCCCAGATGGTAACTTTGAGGTGAAAGTTCTTTCTCAAATTGCCACCTAGTTCAATCTCAGAAGTTCCTCATCTGTCTATTCTCGCTTCCCTACACATCAGTAGAAAAACCTGTCAAGAAGGCCTAATGCTACAAAAACTTAACTTTTTATCAAATAATAATGAACAACACATAACGGTGAAACACAACACCAAAACTATGCCTACTTATTTTCCAATGGCCATAATTGAACATGAAATTCCCATGAACACAGAATGTCTGATCTGAAAGTCCTGGTCGTCTACAAAATCTATTCATTTCATACACGCTATGCCTCTTTAGCATTGGACCGACATTATCAACATCAACTTTCACTTAACATGGCTAAACATGTTATTAAATATCCTGTTCTGGAGAGGACATCCCCTTTAACAACATTTTTATGTAAATGTATCTCAACCATGCATTTGAATGCGATAGTTTCTCATTGGTTTTATATTGTTGGGCCCTAATTAATCCAGTAAGAATATTTCTCCATAAAACTGAGGTAAGTTTTACAGATTATCCTAAGTTCTGGAGAGGACAGATTTTTAACGCAGATTCTACATCAAGATTTCGAATAGCTGAAAAACTCACTACCTGCTTAATAACAGTTCAAATTGAAAATGAGGTGAAAACAGTGATGAAAAACAATTTCTTAAATGTTATTCTAGACTGACAATGCACATTATCAGTTACTCATGTTGTTCAGGAAAGGACAATCACTTTATTTGTTTTAACACGGAATGCCATGATTCAGTTAAATCACCATAGCGGCCAAACAAATTTACCGATTTTCATGAAATTTGGAATGGACATTTCTTGACTCACCCCCTATATAAGGAAGCAGCATGCTCAGCCATGCATGGGACAGAAATTATTTAATACTCAATGCAATATTTTAAAATTTAATTTGGGACTGCAGATTCTGTCAAAAACATGTTAAAAATGGCTAATATTTCCACAATAATGATAGGATGGAAGAACCACTGACTGTGTAGCTTCTTTCCGACCCTCAGACAAAAACAGTGAACAAAAGTGATACATTATGTCACATTTAGTTTACTTTTATGACCCTAGAAGCTAAACTTGAAAAAGGCAACCTTTGGTGTGAAAGTGCCCCCATGAGGATAGTTGAGGGTTATACCTGGAGGATGCTCTGGACTCTTACAGTAATGCTTTTATGGCTGAGGACTACAGTTGACTTGCTAACTTTAGGACTGCAGTTATCATGAACAGTTTTGCACTCAAGTTTCCATCAATGAAGAGTTACAACATCAACGAAACTGTCCTCATGTTAAAACTGTTAATGTTATAGTCATGCTGTCTGTTGTTGCCCAAATGAGGATGGGTTCCCTTTTGAGTCTGGTTCCTCTCGAGGTTTCTTCCTCATGTCGTCTGAGGGAGTTTTTCCTTGCCACCGTCGCCACAGGCTTGCCCATTGGGGATAGATTAGGGATAAAGTTAGCTCATGTTTTAAGTCGTTAAAATTCTGTAAAGCCGCTTTGCGACAATGTTTATTGTTAAAAGCGCTATACAAATAAACTTGACAAAAAACAACAACTGGATTTCACAACAAATCGGATATGGGTCGTTTCAGGTTGCAGTCTGAACGTAGTGCTAATTTCCCTGAGGGAAGCTGCCCACAGGGATCATCTCATCTCATTATTTCTAGCCACTTTATCCTTCTACAGGGTCGCAGGCAAGCTGGAGCCTATCCCAGCTGACTACGGGCGAAAGGCGGGGTACACCCTGGACAAGTCGCCAGGTCATCACAGGGCTGACACATAGACAGACAACCATTCACACTCACATTCACACCTACGCTCAATTTAGAGTCACCAGTTAACCTAACCTGCATGTCTTTGGACTGTGGGGGAAACCGGAGCACCCGGAGGAAACCCACGTGGACACGGGGAGAACATGCAAACTCCACACAGAAAGGCCCTCGCCGGCCCCGGGGCTCGAACCCAGGACCTTCTTGCTGTGAGGCGACAGCACTAACCACTACACCACCGTGCCACCCCCACAGGGATCAATAAAGTTTTATCTAATCTAACACTGTTAGCTAATGGAGTTCACTACTGTGACACTTATCAAGTCCTCATCCACTTCATAACCATCAAGCGAGTCATCAAAGAACTGGTTAATTATGTTAACCAGAACATGTTGGTTTTCAGGAGATGAACCTGCCTTGATTCTCGCTCCACTGGACTCCTCCAAGTCCCTGATTTTCGCTCCGCCTCGACCTGTAAACAAAAACAAACAAACAAACAAACAAACTACAGGTGTGTGATGCGCGAGCGATGCTAACTAGTTAGCTAACTTTGCTACTTCAATGTAACACAATAACCTGCTAGTAATAGAAGCAGCACATATCTGTAACACTAGTTTACCGATAACTCTGCCAATTAAAGAGTTTTCCACGGTGAAGGTGAGCGGCTGTGTTGAAGCTGGTCTCTCACGGCGCGTTTCTCTGTTGTTGCCGTAGTTCACCTTTCTGTCCCGCTCCCTCCAGCTCCGCCATTGAGCGCCTTCTCGCTCCACTTTCTCGCCGCGCTTTCCACCAAAACTCCCACCCGCTTTACTGATATCTGAGGCAGCTTTCCACTGTGTACACGGAGCTGCATGAACACGCGAAGGCTTCGAGATGGACCCGCCATCCTCACCGCAGTCAGCCTCCCAGTCCGACATTACAAACGCAGATTTGAACTCAGTGCTCCGGTTCCGCTAGCATATGTGCGGAGTCGTCAACAGGTGGCGCGCGCGTCACTGGGTCGGTCAACAGCGGTGTCCGCCGCACAGCCCAAACCCGCAGAAGGAAAGGGTTTATTCTGGTTTGTTTTAAGTTTAATAACATCAAGTACATTTTTTTTTCGTGATGAAAATAGTCTACAGTTTTACATGTAGCATGTGTGTACTGTAGGTTGACCATGTTGACAGGGGGTCACAAATTTTGTGAAATACATGTATTTTACCCCAGTGCACATTCATACAGGTTACATCATGTATAATTTCTTCACAAGAATGAAAACATGGGCTGTATGTTAATATAGTCACAATACTGTTATTTGTGATATGTGAATGACCTTGAAATTGTGATGTAATTTTTTTGGAGAAGGTATTGTAAGTGCTGTTGAATTCATGTTAAAAATCTCATCTCATTATCTCTAGCCGCTTTATCCTGTTCTACAGGGTCGCAGGCAAGCTGGAGCCTATCCCAGCTGACTATGGGTGAAAGGCGGGGTACACCCTGGACAAGTCGCCAGGTCATCACAGGGCTGACACATAGACACAGACAACCATTCACACTCACATTCACACCTACGGTCAATTTAGAGTCACCAGTTAACCTAACCTGTATGTCTTTGGACTGTGGGGGAAACCAGAGCACCCGGAGGAAACCCACGCGGACACGGGGAGAACATGCAAACTCCACACAGAAAGGCCCTCGCCGGCCACGGGGCTCAAACCCCGACCTTCTTGCTGTGAGGCAACAGCGCTAACCACTACACCACCATGCCGCCCCCTGTTGAATTCATGTTAAAAATAATAATTCAAAATTTCATGTTGTTAAATAATTTAGATAATTTTAAATGAGTAAATTCATGTGTGTGTTATAAGATAAAACACGGGCTAATTCCATAATGTATTTTATAAGTTTGTTCCTGGGCGGCATGGTGGTGTAGTGGTTAGCGCTGTCGCCTCACAGCAAGAAGGTCCGGGTTCGAGCCCCGTGGCCGGCGAGGGCCTTTCTGTGCGGGGTTTGCATGTTCTCCCCGTGTCCGCGTGGGTTTCCTCTGGGTGCTCCGGTTTCCCCCACAGTCCAAAGACATGCAGGTTAGGTTAACTGGTGACTCTAAATTGACTGTAGGTGTGAATGTGAGTGTGAATGGTTGTCTGTGTCTATGTGTCAGCCCTGTGATGACCTGACGACTTGTCCAGGGTGTACCCCGCCTTTCGTCCGTAGTCAGCTGGGATAGGCTCCAGCTTGCCTGCGACCCTGTAGAAGGATAAAGCGGCTAGAGATAATGAGATGAGATAAATTTACCAACTTGGTATAATTGGGCCTAGTCTGAATTTACCAGCCTAATATGAGATTTATGTTCATATTCATACTTGAATTATTTACACTTTATCTTGATGAATATTGATTTGTTTAAGTAAGACTCCTCATGATTATAATAATTTAGTTATTCTCTCAAATTTACCAACTTGGTATAATTAGACTGCTGTCATTGGGCCTAGTCAGAATTTACCAGCCCAATATGATAGATTTATGATCATACTTGATCCACAAATAAATTTTCACTTTATCTTGATGAATATTGATTTGTTTGAGTGAGACTCATCATGATTATAATATAGTTATTCTGTCAAATTTACCAACCTGGTATAATTAGACTCCTGTCATTGAACCTACTCAGAATTTACCAGCCCAATATGATATGGGATTTACGTTCATACTTGATCCACAAATAAATTTTCACTTTATCTTGATGAATGAATGAATGACCCATGTTTTAGTTCCAGTTTATGCACTAAGTAGGCTGATCAGGACCAGTCAGCAGCCAGGAATGATGAACTTTATCTTCATGAATATTGATTTACCTGTAAGTATATATGAAAGAACGAAGTCAGAATGTAAAGTGTTTTGAACAACTTTATTAACTTCATTTACACATATACTAATAAAATTCAATCCAAACCATTCTTGTCTACTGATAATCAAATCTCACAATTGTAATGCTCGGTACAAAATTGCAGCAAGAAATGGTAAATTTAGACTTCCCGGAAGTTGACCGGGGAAAAAAAAATCGGTCTGCGCATGCGCATGGTAAATTTATACCAGCGCACGGTCAGACCGTGACACCGGAACCAATGTTACTATCTTCGTGCTGCTACGGCAGAATTAATTGATGCTACACTATGACGCTCATAGACATAAACATAGACGCCGCCTTCTGTGTAGAATCATACGGCATCCTCGTTGCCATATTGGATGTGGCAAAGTGGAGATTCTTCAACTGTTTCTGGTATAGCGTCTAGACAGTAGCCGAGAATAAAGATGCCTCATTCATGTGCTGCGTTTAACTGTACCAACAGGTTTACCGTCCAAACGAGATCACATGGGATTACCTTTCACAGGTGAGACTGGAAAAATACTTTTCATTGTATTTGGTCATTATAACGTAATTTTACGAACAGATTTTTCTGACTTTGTGGCTAATATGAAGTCTCGCGCATAATAGCCGCTCGGTGAAACCTGTCTCCAAACAACGAAGTATTTCCTTCGTAACTACGCTGATTGTTGTTAGTTGCTTAGCTAACTTTTCACATACTATGTAGGTTTCCTAAAAATAAAGACATGAAAAAGCAGTGGGAGACAGCTGTGCGACGGGAAGAGTTTTCTGCTACTCCGTCATCCATGCTCTGCAGTGAACACTTCAGAACGGAGGATTTTGACAGAACAGGTCAGACAGTCAGGATCAGAGAGGGAGCTGTTCCTTCAGTCTTCAGTTTCCCAGCTCATCTCCACCGGGTAGGTGTATAGTTATAAGCAGTGAGAATTAGATAATACAGTGCCACACTATGATGAACGTTTTTGAACGTATGATGAATGTTTTTAACCTTTCTGAATGTGAAGGAATCAGTGATGTATTTTGTTTTGGTATGACGTTAGAACCTGGCCGAACTCAGTCTGGCGGTCATTCAGCTCACTTTATTCAACGAGAGTAGGTCTGTGTGGTGACTCAATAAATAAAACAGTAATTTTTTATTTTCATTCACTATTTCCAGTTTTTCCACTATTTCCATCATTTATCATATTCAGTCTTGTAGGTTGGTTATTGTGGCCTCAGGTTTTGGTAGCTTGCTATGGTATGCTGACTGATTAGCTTACCTGAGCTATCTATCGCGTATCTGTCACTAGTTTGCAGTGTACAGGGTATTTCGCACACTATTTATAACCATCACATTAAAAGTTATATATGTTGTTTTGATGCCTGTTTGTTTCCCAAATATATACGTGTGTGTCTTAATGGGTGAATAAAAGGCATTGAGTTGAATATTATTGTAGAAAGGGGCTTTATGAAGTTCAGTCCATTTACTTGCATTGGTTTACGGGGAAGATTTGCCACATCCAATATGGCGGACGCTCTGACGTATCCCAATAACGGGGCCACCAGCTCAATGCGGCATCTATGTTTATATGTCTATGGTGAAGCTAGACTGCAAAGCATGGCCCGAGGTGTGTCAAGAACTTCTCTTCATGACAAGCGGCTAATGAGGTATTATTATTTGTATTAGCGATGCATTTTGTTTATATTTGCGCAACATTTATGCTCTTATTTGCTTCATGTACAGTCTTTGAGCCGATATATATTTGTATATTTGTACAGTTCTCACGGCATAAAAGGCATAAATGGAATGGCATGTTGAACAGCATGAACGATGGGAGAAGAGACGAAATATGCCAGTTAAAGAGAAACCGATCCGTGTCTGTCGTGACGAGAGCTACAGGTATGTTGACCAGTATGTGTTGATGATAGGATGCAAGATAAACTTACTTAAGTATTCATGGTATTTAAGTGAATGAAACTACAGCATTCTGTTTGATGGTAAAGGTTATTTATATGCTGAGGTTGCTAATGATATTTAATTTTACCGTTAGGTTAACAGGGTGACACATTTATCTCATCTCATCTCATTATCTCTAGCCGCTTTATCCTGTTCTACAGGGTCGCAGGCAAGCTGGAGCCTATCCCAGCTGACTACGGGCGAAAGGCGGGGTACACCCTGGACAAGTCGCCAGGTCATCACAGGGCTGACACATAGACACAGACAACCATTCACACTCACATTCACACCTACGGTCAATTTAGAGTCACCAGTTAACCTAACCTGCATGTCTTTGGACTGTGGGGGAAACCGGAGCACCCGGAGGAAACCCACGCAGACACGGGGAGAACATGCAAACTCTGCACAGAAAGGCCCTCGCCGGCCACGGGGCTCGAACCCGGACCTTCTTGCTGTGAGGCGACAGCACTAACCACTACATCACCGTGCCGCCCGTGACACATTTATATTGTTTTTTATTTACAAATGTAAAAGCTAATGTTCATATTATTGCTTAAACATGTTAAATGTGTTTGAATTTTCATACATCTTATTTAATAAAAAGATGCATATTTATTCATCGTTTCTGTGTGTAATTGTCTACATACATGTATATATATTTTTATAATCAACAGGAAAATGGATTTTGATTGACAATGTGGAAGGGTCAGCTTAACAAACTTTCACTCTCCAACAAAATTTGATCATCAATAATAACAACTGCTAAATTCCTTCAAAACTACATGTACATGCCATAGAGTGACAAAATTATTTGGTAAAGTTGTTTGACTGTGAATAGTCCAAACATTATAAAGAAAACCTTGCTCAACATTTAAACATGACAAGAAAAATATCTGCTTGGTGGCAACTGGGGCCAAAAACAAAATACTATAAACCCATCTATATTCATGGCCATTTACTTTTTTTTTTCAAATCATTCAGGCCGAGCCTCAAATAACTATAACGCCCACAAAAACCATATTATTGTTATATTAATGAGTTCAACAGCCAATTTAGCCACGTGTGTTAATTTCTGTTACCAGAATTCTTATCCCCAAATATGTGAACTATACACCAATATAGAATCAGCACTCATCAAAATTTAAATGTGTGCATTCTTTTGAGGAAATATTTGTTTGATTATTCAAGTATGTGATTAATATTAAAAAAATCAAACATTATGATTTCACAATAACTGGCCCATCAATAAGCATGATGAGCACAAATATATCTTACAGGCCGCGTGAAGTAGATGTGGTTACCCAGACCACAAGCCCTAACTTAAGCACAATAATGGATGTGGCATGGGCGATAATTCGCGTATTTGTACGTTTGACATTATTTTATAAGCGTCTATTCCAGTTAAACATCAATAAAATTTATTAATTCTATCTTATTTCAGCGAAATAAGTATCTGATCTGATAATGGCAATCGTTTGTTTTGGCTGGGAACGACCCGGAAGTGGAGGACTGATCACAGCGCCACCTGCTGAATACAGCTAAAATGTTGGGATAGCGGAATCGAGCCACTCCACTGAACCGAACACTGCAAGACAATAGGCCATTTGCAGGAATTGGTCACTTGTCAATTTTCCCCATAGCAACAAGCCCGTGGTGGGCAAGCTAACTTGACATTCCTTGACAACCATGAGAGTTTGACTGGGTGGAAGATCACAAACCAAGAAAGGTAGTGATTGCATCTGACTCAAGCTCAACACTAACAAGCCTCAAAAATGGACAGTCTGAGTCAAGGCAAGACATTGTATATGAAATCATGCAAATGGGAAATAATCTGGTCAGCTCTGGAATCAATTTGTCATTTATATGGGTGCCAGCTCACAGAGGTGTAAGAGGAAATGAGATAGCAGACAAGTTTGCTAAAGCAACAAAGAAATCCACTATAGACATTCATATTACACACAGCAAGGCAGAAATCAAAAGCATAGTTAAAACTAAAGCCACTGACAAATGGCAACACCTTTGGAACACTGGGCATACTGGACGTCATTATTATAATATCCAAAACAAAGTTGGAAGAGGTAGGAATACAGGCAGAAGCAAGCAAGAAGAGGATGTATTTTCAAGGATGCGCTTTGGTCATACAGCACTAAACAGCACACTATTTATGATAAACAAACATGTTGATGGGACCTGTGAGTGTAGTGATAGCCAGGAGACCATAGAACATGTACTTATACAGTGTCCTAAATACCACCTAGAGAGGCAAAGATTAATTGCCCAACTAAAGGAAAAATAAATCCAGCTCAGCCTACAGAGCATACGACAGTTAAACACAGGAGAAGTCTGTTTCAACCACTTATGTAGTTTCCTGAAAAACACAGGATTGATGAATAGAATTTAGGTTGTTTTTGTTGTTGTTGTAAACTCCTGATTCACACTCCAGTCCAGATGGTAGCGGTAATGCTCCATATAAGCTGGCTGCCAACCGCCATTAAACCAGAAGAAGAAGAAGATAAGAGTTTGACTGGCGATGCGAAGCAATCAATTTCTATAATAGCTGTTTTTACCTTTTCTACTGTCTTTTTGGACCCGAATTTTCATGTGTACTTGGAAAAAGTTAGTGGTTTTAACTTCTGTCATAAGTTAAAGCGAATCATTGGGGAATAAATCTGCTTCTTATCGGCTAAAAACACATCTACAGATATATCTGTATTTATTTTCAAGAATCTTCACAGATTAAGCGAATGATAAAGGTAGAAAAGGAGAAATTATAAGTTATAAACATACCTGAGAAATCCGCCATTCCGCACATGAATTTCTTTCGGCGGCGACCAACTTGAGTCCAAAAAACTCTCTTTTACGGCCAATGATTCGCTTTAACTTGCTTAATAAATTTACCGTTTATTGATAAGGAAAATGGATAATTAATCTTCTTTTGGTGGGAATGAAACAGGACAAAAATAGATTTATCAATATTGAGAGAAAGCTTATTTACACAGAGCCAGTCAATAACATTTTTAAGTTCGGTATTAACTTCTTTTTGTGGCTTCCGGTATGGCGCTGAAACGAGCAACAGCATAAGTCACGAGCTCCTGCATGGTCTTACTCCTCCCTTCTGAGATATCAACGTTGTAAGTTAAAAATAACTTGTTTGAGCATGGAAGGGGGTAAAAGAAGAAAGACGAAAGGAAAATTGCAACAGGACCAAACTATCAACGACAATTCATTGTCAGAAAACGAAGACGGCCTCGACGCCACTAGCAACAAAGCTAAATATGAGGATATGGACGCTATTCAAACTAACATTATAACCAAGATAAAAGCGGTCCGCTCCGACATGAAGAAGGAATACTTCGAAACTATAGGAGTACTGAAGAAAGAGCTGACAGATTTCAGAGAAGAAATTAACCAGAAGCTTAGTTCTATCGGTACAGACCTACAAGAAATAACAGAGAGTGGGAGAGGCAGAGCAACGAGTGGCGGATATGGAAGAACAGAGTGCTGAGATTAGCGAGCTGCTCTCCCACACCTTGGAAATCCAGCAAAGCCTGAAGAGCTCGATCCCGCAGGAACAATATACGTATCCATGCAATTCCTGAGGGGTCTGAAGGTGACAACAGGACTTTGTTGAGAAGTTTATTAAATCAGAGCTGTCTCTCTCCGAGGCCAGACTTGGAATACAACGCTGTCACCGATCCTTTGGATCCAGACCACCGCAGGGATCCAGCCCAAGGGCTATGATAATCTACTTCCAGGAATATAAAACAAAAGAAATGGTGCTCCGATCTGCCTGGAAGAAGAGGGAGATTTGTTTTGAGGGAAAAAGAGTGTTTTTTGAACAGGACTATCCAACCGAAATATTAAAAAAGAGGCGAGCTTGCACCGACATCAGGAAGACACTAAAAGAGAATGGGCTACACTTCCAGACTCTGTATCCAGCAAAACTCAAAGTGTTTTTCAACACCGGTCCAGTCTTCTATAACAGCACAACAGATGATCTTAAGAAGAGAGGATATGCATTGGATAGCACCAGAGCCGATGCCGCCACGAGACCTGCACCTAGGACCGGACCGAGACACCATCCATGGGAAAAGGCAGGCGCAAGACTGCGCCGTGATCACCTGAGACAAATCCAGGAAAAACTAAAAACATTCCGACAGAACACAGATGCTATATGAAATGTCATGGTGTAAATAAACAGACTGTGTTACATGTAAGAGATACAGTGGTGCTTGAAAGTTTGTGAACCCTTTAGAATTTTCTATATTTCTGCATAAATATGACCTAAAACATCAGATTTTCACACAAGTCCTAAAAGTAGATAAAGAGAACCCAGTTAAACAAATGAGACAAAAATATTATACTTGGTCATTTATTTATTGAGGAAAATGATCCAATATTACATATGTGAGTGCCAAAAGTATGTGAACCTTTGCTTTCAGTATCTGGTGTGACCCCCTTGTACAGCAATAACTGCAACTAAACATTTCCGGTAACTGTTGATCAGTCCTGCACACCGTCTTGGAGGAATTTTAGCCCATTCCTCCATACAGAACAGCTTCAACTCTGGGATGTTGGTGGGTTTCTTCACATGAACTGCTTGCTTCAGGTCCTTCCACAGCATTTCGATTGGATTAAGGTCAGGACTTTGACTTGGCCATTCCAAAACATTAACTTTATTCTTCTTTAACCATTCTTTGGTAGAATGACTGTAGCAGTTCGTATGGGTGGGTGGAGCACAGAGGACGGCAGGACAGAGATCAGGTTTTGGGAATAGGGCTTTTATTGCCACACTTTTCAGTGAACAATATTTATCCTAAACAGACAGACACACACGACAGGCGTCTTGTTCGGGGATCATCATCTCTGCTCTCACTCTCCCTCCTTAAATAGGGCGCGGTCACTGGGAAGACACACAAACACAGGTTAATTGCTCTCAGGTGTAGTGATTCTGCCACTTACCTTCCCTGACTCCACCCTCCTGTCACAGACCGGCGCTTGACCACACCCCTGCTGCCACATACCCCCACCGCCCGACTCAGGCCGGGCAGCCGTCCGGCCTGCAGCCGACTCCCCCCCCCTTGACGGGAGAGGAAGTCCGCCACGACCATCTGCATTCCCGGCCTGTGGACCACCTTGAAATTAAAGGGTTGGAGTGCCAGATACCAACGGGTGATCCGCGCGTTGGCATCTTTCATGTGGTGGAGCCACTGGAGGGGCGCGTGGTCTGAACAGAGGGTGAAGGGGCGCCCCAGCAGGTAGTAACGGAGGGCGAGGACCGCCCACTTGATCGCCAGACATTCCTTCTCAATGGTGCTGTAGCGCCCCTCATACACTGACAGCTTCCTACTGATGTAGAGGACGGGGCGGTCCTCCCCCTCCACCTCCTGGGACAAAACTGCCCCCAGCCCTCTGTCCGATGCATCGGTCTGCAACACAAAGGGGAGAGAAAAGTCAGGGGAGTGTAAAAGTGGCCCCCCACACAGTGCAGCCTTTACCTCTGAAAAAGCCCGCTGGCATTGCTCCGTCCACTGGACCGGATCTGGGCCCCCCTTTTTAGTGAGATCAGTCAGCGGGCTGGTGATGTCCGAATAATTAGGTATAAACCTACAGTAATAGCCAGCCAGCCCCAGGAACTGTCTCACCCCCTTTTTGGTCTTGGGCCTCAGGCAGGCTGCAATCGCTGCCGTCTTATTAATTTGGGGACACACCTGCCCGTTGCCCAAGTGGAAGCCCAGATACCATACTTCCACCCGCCCAATCGCACACTTCTTTGGGTTGGCTGTGAGCCCCGCTTGCCTCGGCGACCTAAGGACAGCCCTCAGATGTTCAAGGTGCCTCGGCCAGTCATTACTATAGATGATTATATCATCTAGATACGCGGCCGCATAAGTGGCGTGGGGGCGGAGGACTCTATCCATCAGCCGCTGAAACGTCGTGGGTGCCCCAAACAGCCCAAACGGAAGTGTGACAAATTGGTGTAAACCAAACGGTGTGGAAAAGGCCGTTTTATCTCGGGATAGTGGAGTCAAGGGGATCTGCCAGTATCCCTTCGTCAAATCCAGTGTCGAATAAAAGCGAGCTGTGCCTAGTCGATCGAGCAACTCATCAATATGAGGCTTTGGGTACGCGTCAAATTTAGACACCACGTTGACTTTTCTATAGTCCACACAGAACCGGACCGACCCATCGGCCTTGGGTACCAAGACCACTGGGCTGCTCCAGTCACTGTGGGACTCCTCGACGATGCCCATTTCGAGCATGGTCTCAAGTTCTTCCTGAACTACCTTTTTTTGTGTTCGGGCAGCCTGTAAGGGCGGCTACGCACTACCACCCCCGGGGGCATCTCTATGTGGTGCTCTATGAGGTTCGTGCGACCAGGCAGGGGCGAGAACACATCCGAAAACTCGGTCTGCAACTGGGCGACCTCCGTGAGTTGGGTCAGGGAGAGGTAGTCTCCACAGGGGACCGGAGAGGTACGGGATGCCAATGCCCCTTTTTGAACCTCCGGCCCCAGCTCCGCCTTCTCCGGAACCACCGACACCAATGCCACGGGGACCTCCTCATTCCAGAGTTTCAGCAGATTGAGGTGGTAAATCTGTAGCGCCCCACCCCTGTCCGTTCGCCTCACCTCATAGTCGACATCCCCGACTCGCCGTGTGACCTCAAAGGGTCCTTGCCACTTGGCGATCAATTTAGAGCTCGAAGTGGGCAACAGTACGAGTACTTTATCTCCCTGTGTGAACTCCCTAAGGCGCGTACCCTTGTTGTACAGGCGGGCTTGCCGTTCCTGGGCCTGCCGCAAATTCTCCTGGGTTAGGTGGGTGAGCGTGTGGAGTTTTGCGTGCAGGTCCATAACTTATTGAATTTCGTTCTTGCTTTGTGAAGGTCCCTCCTCCCAATTTTCCCGCAGCACGTATAGGATGCCGCGCGGCTTGCGCCCATATAATAACTTGAATGGGGAGAACCCCGTGGAGGCTTGGGGAACCTCTCGCACTGAGAACAACAAGGGCTCGAGCCACTTATCCCAATTACGTGCGTCCTCGCTTACGAATTTTTTAATGATATTTTTGAGGGTGCGGTTGAACCGTTCTACTAAACCGTCCATTTGTGGGTGATACACACTGGTGCGGATCAGCTTAATCCCCAATAACCCATACAGTTCGCGCAGTGTCCGTGACATAAACGTAGTGCCTTGATCAGTCAGAATCTCTTTCGGGATTCCGACTCGGGAGATGACGCGGAAGAGTGCCTCCGCAATACTGCGTGCTGAGATATTGCACAGAGGCACTGCTTCCGGGTATCGCGTTGCATAGTCCACCAGAACTAATATAAAGCGGTACCCCCGTGCTGACCGATCTAATGGCCCGACGAGATCCATCCCAATTCTCTCAAACGGGGTCTCGATCAATGGAAGAGGGCACAAAGGCGCTTTTGGAATGGCCGCTGGATTCACTAACTGGCATTCGCGGCATACCATACACCACCTACGAACATCGCCGCGAATCCCCGGCCAATAGAATCGGGCCATTATTCGGGCTAGTGTCTTATCCTGCCCTAAGTGTCCAGCCATGGAATTAAAGTGAGCCGCCTGGAATACCAATTCCCGGCGGCTCTTCGGAATCAAATGCTGCGTGACTCGCTCTTTAGTTTGAGTGTCCTGCGTCACTCGGTATAACCTATCCTTCATAACTGCGAAGTAGGGGGAGGACGGGGTGGCGTTCGGCTGGAGCGTTTGACCATCGATTACTCTCACTTGGTCAAACGCATGTCGCAGAGTCTCATCTCGCGATTGTTCTAATGGGAAATCCGCGAGGGATTCCCCAATAGAGAGAGGAGGAGCCGGCAGCTCCTCACTCTGACGCGGAGATGACGTAGACGGCTCTGTGACAGCTGCTCCCGCCAAAGCGACACCGGGACCTCCCCCTGTCAAATAGCAGGACCCACTCTTTACTAGGCGTGTCATTAAACCCCGAAATCCCGGCCAATCAGTCCCCAAAATTAAAGAGTGGGTAAGGCGAGGATTAACCGCCGCCTTCACTATAAATTTTTTCCCTCTGAAAACAATGTGGACCGACACCAAAGGGTAGCTGTGAACATCCCCATACACACACAACACCTTCACCCCCTGTGCTTCCCCCCCTGTGCTTCCCCCAATGCCTCGTTTTGAACCAGGCTTTGGTGAATTGAGGTCTGGTTACAACCAGAATCCACCAACGCCTGATATGTATCCCCTTGGATACTCACCGGTATGCGATACGCTCCGGCCCGATCGAGGGCGGCCTCTGGCGCGTCGGGGATCTGAACCACCGCGCCCACTTCCATCGCCATGCACTGCTGTTGAAGGTGGCCTGGCTCCCCGCAACACCAGCAAACCGGCCCGGGCTTTCCCTCTGCACTGGTGATCTGGGGCTCACTCACCTGAGGTGGGGGAGAGACAGACACAGAAGGGAGAAACGGGAGGGCACCGTGGGTGCGGCGGGCTGGCTGGGGTGGTGCCGGCCCCCGCCTCTGCGGTGGGGGAATGGGGCGAGGATGGGACACAGGAGGAGGGGGAGAGAGAGAGAGAAGAGGAGAGAAGAGAAGATGTCATCTGCTGTCCTGCCGCCGGGACAGCCGCCAAATGGTCCTCCGCCAGCTCCACTGCCTGATCCAGCGACGCCGGGCGGTGGCACTGGACCCACTCCGCGGTTCCTGCTGGCAAGCGAGCGACGAATTGTTCCAGCACCACCTGATCGATGACTCCCTCGGCGTCGTGGTTGTCGGCCCTCAACCACCGCCAGCAGGCGTCCCGGAGCTGCTGGCCAAACGCGAACGGCCGGCCGACTTCCTCCAAGCGCAACGCGCGGAAGCGCTGGCGCTGCTGCTCTGGGGTGCGCCCCATGCGCTGGAGGACGGCCCGGCAGAGGTCCGCGTAGGCCAGCCGGCGGTCGGCAGGGAGCTGTAGCGTGGCCAGCTGTGCCTCTCCCGTTAGCAGGGGGAGGAGGCGCGCCACGCGCTGCTCCATCGGCCACCCCGAGGCTTCGGCATTTGCTCGAAGAGCGTGATGAACGCCTCGGGGTCGTCCTGCGGGCCCATCTTGGTGACGGTGAGGGGAGACGGGCCCGTGGTAGGAGCGCTGGTGGCCCCTGCCGACGCGAGGAGGTGCCGGAACGCCTCTTGATCATCTTGTTGGGCCAGCACCAGGGCCTCGAAGCGTCGCTTTTGCTCCTTCCGGAGGGTGACGAGCACCTGGTTCTGGCTTTGCTGGGCCGTGGCGAGGGCGTGGACCAGGTCGGCGAACGGGGAGGACTCCATGGGGCTGCTCGGCTGGTGCTCCACTTGTCCCGGGTTTCAGCACTACTGCCCCTCGGACCTGCTTGATCCATCCTGGTGCCCTGTGTCTGGTTGGAGTTTTATCGCCCCACTCCTGTGAAGGACGGCCCCATGAGGACAGTTGAGGGTTATATCTGTTAAAACTGTTAATATTATAGTCAGGCTGTCTGTTGTTGCCCAAATGAGGATGGGTTCCCTTTTGAGTCTGGTTCCTCTCGAGGTTTCTTCCTCATGTCGTCTGAGGGAGTTTTTCCTTGCCACCGTCGCCACAGGCTTGCTCATTGGGGATAGATTAGGGATAAAATTAGCTCATGTTTTAAGTCGTTCAAATTCTGTAAAGCTGCTTTGTGACAATGTTTATTGTTAAAAGCGCTGTACAAATAAACTTGATTTGATTTGATTTGATTTACTGTAGCAGTTCGTATGGGTGGGTGGAGCACAGAGGACGGCAGGACAGAGATCAGGTTTTGGGAATAGGGCTTTTATTGCCACACTTTTCAGTGAACAATATTTATCCTAAACAGACAGACACACACGACAGGCGTCTTGTTCGGGGATCATCATCTCTGCTCTCACTCTCCCTCCTTAAATAGGGCGCGGTCACTGGGAAGACACACAAACACAGGTTAATTGCTCTCAGGTGTAGTGATTCTGCCACTTACCTTCCCTGACTCCGCCCTCCTGTCACAGACCGGCGCTTGACCACGCCTCCGCTGCCACAACGACTTGTGTGCTTAGGGTCGTTGTCTTGCTGCATGACCCACCTTCTCTTGAGATTCAGTTCATGGACAGATGTCCTGACATTTTCCTTTAGAATTCACTGGTATAATTCAGAATTCATT
Source organism: Neoarius graeffei (assembly GCF_027579695.1). Taxonomy (NCBI): domain Eukaryota; kingdom Metazoa; phylum Chordata; class Actinopteri; order Siluriformes; family Ariidae; genus Neoarius; species Neoarius graeffei. The sequence continues at coordinate 56,694,797 of NC_083575.1, read as the reverse complement.
GCTCCATCAATGATGGCAAGCTGTCCTGGCCCAGATGCAGCAAAACAGGCCCAAACCATGATACTACCACCACCATGTTTGACAGATGGGATAAGGTTCTTATGCTGGAATGCAGTGTTTTCCTTTCTCCAAACATAAAGCAAAAAGTTCTATTTTGGGCTCAGACGTCCATAAAAACATTTTTCCAATAGCCTTCTGGCTTGTCCATGTGATCTTTAGCAAACTGCAGACAAACAGCAAGTTTTTTGGAGAGCAGTGGCTTTCTCCTTGCAACCCTGCCATGCACACCATTGTTGTTCAGTGTTCTCCTGATGGTGGACTCATGAGCATTAACATTAGCCAATGTGAGAGAGGCCTTCAGTTGCTTAGAAGTTACCCTGGGGTCCTTTGTGACCTCGCCAACTATTACATGCCTTGCTCTTGGAGTGATCTTTGTTGATCGACCACTCCTGGGGAGGGTAACAATGGTCTTGAATTTCCTCCATTTGTACACAATCTGTCTGACTGTGGATTGGTGGAGTCCAAACCCTTTAGAGATGGTTTTGTAACCTTTTCCAGCCTGATGAGCATCAACAACGCTTTTTCTGAGGTCCTCAAAAATTTCCTTTGTTCATGCCATGATACACTTCCACAAATGTGTTGTGAAGCTCAGACTTTGATAGATCCCTGTTCTTTAAATAAAACAGGGTGCCCACTCACACCTGATTGTCATCCAATTGATTGAAAACACCTGACTCTAATTTCACCTTCAAATTAACTGCTAATCCTAGAGGTTCACATACTTTTGCCACTCACAGATATGTAATATTGGATGATTTTCCTCAATAAATAAATGACCAAGTATAATATTTTTGTCTCATTTGTTTAACTGGGTTCTCTTTATCTACTTTTAGGACTTGTGTGAAAATCCAATGATGTTTTGGGTCATATTTATGCAGAAATATAGAAAATTCTAAAGGATTCACAAACTTTCAAGCACCACTGTAGGTAAGAAAAAACCTTAATAACATCATAGGCTGAAATGAGCCAGTGAGATGGACCGATTAACATTGATATTCAGAGATTAAGCGATTCGTCCTATTATAATTCTTAAATAGTTAAAATGACCATTAAGCAGGGAAACTATGTTTGTCTCGTAATGTGCACTGCTCTGAATTTAAACAACGTTATTCAGAGATGTCAGTATGCACTGGGAGGGGTCCCTGCACACAGGCACGTGCACACATAGGGCTTTAGGGGTGCTTGAGCCCCTGCCCTGTTTGCTTCGAATTAAATGTTGCCCTTTTAAAATAATAATAATATATACAGTCCTGTTAGAAGTTTAAAACAACGGCGGTACAAAAACTCCACGGCAATCTACCAATGTTCCTGTAATCCAGGGTGGTTGTGTGCGTTGAGCTGCCGCCAGTGGCGATCCTAGAGTGATTTATTCCCTGGGCGAAACCCCCTGCTGGCGCCCCCCCGTCTTGTTTTTTTTTTTTTTCGCGCCCGCACTCGTGCCGCCCCCCCGCGTTGGGCTCTGTATTAGCCAACAGAATGTTAACAGCTTTACATGGTCGTTTAAACATTTCTCGTCGTGTGTTGTACGTCGCGGACACGGCCCGTTATAAATTTGCTGTTACCAGAATGGCAATTTGATCAAGTCGTAACCCAGATAGCAGAGGGACGTTGAAACGGCGCCGATTCTTGGTCAGAATGGTCGGTTTCCGTCGTAAGTCAGAAAATCAGCGCTGAAACGGCGCCGTGAAACGTCGATTTCTCCACCGTCGGAGAAGGTCGATTTATCACTGTTGAATCACCGTGGGTAAAGGTTGATCTGTCGACCGTCAGAGAAGGTCGAATATACGATGTTGAACCATCGTCACTTTTGCCGGCCAGTTTTCAACATTGGTAGGATGAGCAACTAATTGTTCAGAATATAAATTGCTTGTCTTATCCTGCTTACACATAGATACGAGTAAATGATATAAGTATAAGTGATAATGATAAGTAAATGATAAAAAAAGAACAAAAACCAGTTTACTTTCTTAACTCAGCAATGGATTTGACCTATCTTTGAAAGTTTTTTTGCAAATAACTTAACATTTCCAAGATGATCATAAATTAATTCTAATTTCTCATCTCATCTCATTATCTCTAGCCGCTTTATCCTTCTACAGGGTCGCAGGCAAGCTGGAGCCTATCCCAGCTGACTATGGGCGAAAGGCGGGGTACACCCTGGACAAGTCGCCAGGTCATCACAGGGCTGACACATATGGCCCTTTTCCACTACCCTTTTTCAGCTCGCTTCAGCCCGACACGGCTCGCGTTTCGACTACCAAAGAATGGCACGACTCAGCTCGCTTCAGCCCTGTTTAGCCCCTAAAACTTGCACGGTTTTAGAGTGGGGCTGAAGCGAGCCAAACCGAGCCGAGTGAGGCTGGGGGCGTGAGCAGACACTCCCCTGTGCACTGATTGGTGAGGAGGAGTGTCCTCACACGCCCACACACGCCCCGCGAGCACGCTGGGATCTGTAAACACCGTAAACCCGGAAGAAGGAGAATTACGAGAATTTCTGAAGCCTTATGCGCCTCACCTCATCTATACGCTCTTGCCAGTATCTGTTGGCGTTGTCGGTGACAACAAGCCACAGAACCAAGACCAGCAACACTAACGACTCCATGTCCTCCATGTTTATTGTTTACTATTCGGGTCGTGAGACTACCACTTAAAAGATCACTGATGTCACTGTTTGCGCCGCTTAATGACATCACGTGACGTCCACCCACTTTCGCTAACTCCACCCAATGTGTCCACCCACTTCCAGCCAGCACGGTTCAGCACGGTTGTAGTCGAAATGCAACTCCAACAGCCCCACTCAGCTCAACACGGCACGGCTCAGCCCGACTCAGCCGCGTTTGTAGTGGAAAAGCGGCAATAGACACAGACAACCATTCACACTCACATTCACACCTACGGTCAATTTAGAGTCACCAGTTAACCTAACCTGCATGTCTTTGGACTGTGGGGGAAACCGGAGCACCCGGAGGAAACCCACGCGGACACGGGGAGAACATGCAAACTCCACACAGAAAGGCCCTCGCCAGCCCCGGGGCTCGAACCCAGGACCTTCTTGCTGTGAGGCGACAGCGCTAACCACTACACCACCGTGCCGCTCTAATTCTAATTTATAATTTATAATTATTTAATTCATAATGTCCCATAATGCAGTGCGATTACCACTGCTGTTTACTGGATGACATCATTTTTGTTATATACCTGGGTGCACGTGAAACTCCCACACCACTCGGTTGGATCGCGACTCTCTTGTGGATCGGCCTGCTGTTACGCTTGGACCATTGAAACAACATTGAGAAAAACACTGGACCACGCTACATTTTCATTCATCCCTGGACATCTGGTACGTACCATTATTCAGTCACTATTAATAAAGGGAATTTCGAATACAATTTCAAGCAGTTTAAGAAGTTATGATGAACTTCAGTCATATCACGCGTTGGAGAAATTCCCCTCAACTAGTATCCATTTGAAACAACAACAATGCAGATGCATTATTCAATCGAAAAACGAGTCGAAGTAGTTGTCTTGTTGGAGTGAAAACTTAGCGTTGGAGTGAAAACTTAGCGTTTAAATCGAGCATGTAGGCCTAGGTCGCATGTCGTTTTGAGCTGACCTGTTCTTTTGTGTAGCCATGGGTCGCGCCTCGCGGCCATGAACTTTAAAGATTATCCAGGCTACCAACGCTTCTGTAGTGACCACTTTGTTTGAGGTACCATGAACGAAATTGCTTATATTCCCTCAACTAAGACAATAAACATGCAGATGCATTGTTTAGTCAAAAACTAGTCAAAGTAGTTGTCTTGATGGAGTGAAAACAAAGCATTTCAATCGAGTATATAGGCCGGTGTTTATAACCGGTAGCTCTATACCTGGCTTGAGGGGGTTGGGCTTTGTAACGCTATGGGTCGCAGCCATTAGAACAGGACTCCAGACATTGTTAAAACATTGTTGGTATTAAAACAGAACTTTCTATAAAACAATTGTTTGAACTGTGTGTGTGTGTGTGTGTGTGTGTGTGTGTGTGTGTGTGTGTCCATTTGAAACAATAAACATGCAGATGCATTATTCAATCGAAAAACGAGTTGAAGTAGTTGTCTTGTTGGAGTGAAAACTTAGCGTTGGTGTGAAAACTTAGCGTTTAAATCGAGCATGTAGGCCTAGGTCGCATGTCGTTTTGAGCTGACCTGTTCTTTTGTGTAGCCATGGGTCGCGCCTCGCGGCCATGAACTTTAAAGATTATCCAGCTACCAACGCTTCTGTAGTGACCACTTTGTTTGAGGTACCACGAACGAAATTGCTTATATTCCCTCAACTAATACAATAAACATGCAGATGCATTGTTTAGTCGAAAACTAGTCAAAGTAGTGGTCTTGATGGAGTGAAAACAAAGCATTTCAATCGAGTACATAGGCTGTGGTTATAACTGGTAGCTATACCCGGCTTGAGGGGGCTGGGCTTTGTAACGCTGTAAGCCTATACTGCCCTACAAAGCCAAAAGACCTTAACTCATCAGACTCATTACAGGCTTCTGCCTTGGTTTTCCCTTTGCTTTTGGAAGTTACGGTAAAAACGACGTCTTATTGTTACCAGAAAAAAACAGAAATTACTCGAAATAATTCATCACATGATACAACTGATGTCCTCTGTTCCAAAAATGGCAATAACTCATGTTGACCTTAAGTGATATTAAGGTCTTTTGGCTTTGTAGGGCAGTATGGGTCGCAGCCATTAGAACGTGACTCCAGACATTGTTAAAACATTGTTGGTATTAAAACAACTTTCTATAAAACAATTGTTTGAACTGTGTGTGTGTGTGTGTGTGTGTAAGGTTATTTCAAATGTAATGACGTAAATGTTGTTGTCTTTGTTCCCCCCATGTTTACCTCAATGGAACCTGAAGACCACTACCCCGTCATTCCCTCAAAAGGTACTGCAGACATTTATTTCTTTAGGGGAGAGAACATGGCTTCTTATTGGTCAAAAAGAAGACGTGTTGTGACAGCTACTGAAATGTCAGAAAGGCAGATTCTGTCCGATTTTGAGTCAGCTCTGGGTAATCCTGCTGCTCAAGTCTCTCCTTCAATTGCATCACCCAGGCCTGCATCATCAATGGGTTTAGATGAGGATGGTGGGGATTCTGTTGAGTTGGGAGGGTGCAGTGATGCAGAGTCTGACAGCAGTAGCATGTCTTCAGAGGGTGACTCTTTTGAAGAGTCAGGGCTTCACCAAAAATTAAAACACTGGGCTGCATCATTCTCTGTGCCTTTGATTGCCATTACTGCTCTGTTGACCATTTTGAGAACAAGCCACCCTGAACTGCCCAAGGATGCTAGGACCTTATTGGGCACTAAGCCTGCAGTACCATTACAGACCGTAGGTAATGGGGAATACTTCCATTTTGGCTTGGCAAAGGGAATTTTGTCCAAATTAAGCACCATCCATTTACCAGATGTTATTCAAACAATAAGAGTTCAATTTAACATCGATGGTCTCCCTATTTTCAAAAGCACCAGGCTTCAGTTTTGGCCTATTTTGGCACTGATTGATTGCGATTACACCAGAACACCGTTTTTAGTTGGCATCTTTTGTGGCCCTGGAAAACCCTCCAATGTGTTTGATTATCTGACGCAGTTTGTTAAAGACCTCTCTGATCTGCTTTGCAATGGGGTAACATTTGGAGGTAGAAAGCTGAGGGTGGCCATTTCATCCTTCATTTGTGATGCTCCTGCTCGAGCATTTGTAAAACAAATTAAATGCCATAATGGGTACTCCGGATGCGATAAATGCCATCAGACTGGTATTTGGCAGAAAAAAATGACGTATCCTGAGACTGATGTTAGGCTAAGGTCAGACGAGGAGTTTGAAAATATGGTAGATGAGGACCACCACATCAACAGAAGTCCTCTGACGGGTCTGGTGAAAATGGTGTCTGCCTTCCCAATAGATTATATGCATTTATGTTGCCTTGGCGTTATGAAAAAGTTGATACATTTTTGGATGAGGGGGAAAAACTCTACAAGGCAGCCTACAAGAGCCATTAAAGCCATCTCCGAAAAGTTAATACAGCTTCGTCCCTATACTCCAGCTGAATTTGCACGGCAACCACGTGAACTCGCCGAAACTGATAGGTGGAAAGTGGCAGAGCTGCGCCAATTTATGATTTACAGTGGGCCATTAGTTCTGAGGGACATTCTTCCACAAGATCTTTATGAAAACTTCATGTTGTTTTCTGTGGCCATGTTTTTGCTACTCACACCAAACATTTCTGAAAGTATGGTTTGTTTTTCCGAAAAATTGTTAATGGCTTTTGTAAAGCATTTTGGAGAGGTGTATGGTAAAGACGAGATTGTGTTTAGCGTACATCAAACAATACATCTGACACATGAGTACCGCCAGTATGGTTCCCTAGACAACATCTCATCCTTTCCTTACGAGAATTATTTGGGTAAACTAAAAAAAATGCTACGCAAGCCATCTCAACCTTTACAACAGGTTGTCAAACGCCTTTCAGAGGAGCCAGTTTGTTTATTTCCACCACCACCTACACAACCACAGTTGTTACACCCACACCAGGAGGGCCCATTACCCCAACACTTAAGTTCTGGCCAGCAATTTAAAAAAGTGCATTTCAATGATTTCTGTTTTTCTTCAAAGCAGGGCGATGATTGCCTAGTGTTAAAAATGAAATCGTAATGGTGAAAAACATAATTAAACATGGTGACTCTGTCTTTGTGGTTTACATGAAATTCAAGAGGAGGGAGTCATATTTCCACTATCCTTGCCCCTCCACAAGCATTGGCTGCTACAGAGTATTTGGCATAGACAGCTGCCTTAACGTTGACCGGCTTGAGGTTGTCCAGGGAAAATGTGTGTTGTTCCCAGATGGAGAGACCTTTGTGGCAATCCCCCTTCGTCACCATTCGTAAACCTATATGGGAAGAAAAAAAAAACACACACAAAAAAAAAACACACACAAAGAAACACATCTTTACTTATGCATTAGAAGGAATCTGGACAGTTGGAGTACTCCAGCTGGATGGCAGGCACTAACTATCCTTTCCATGGAGTACTTTTTTTATTTTTTTTATTATAGATGGCACAGATTTGGAAAGTTGTGGAATTCCAAGACCGGAGTGCAGCAGTTGTGTCGTCCAGCTGGGTGGTAGATGTTGACGGAGAAGTGGGATGCTACTGGCCACCCTTTGGCGGAAACAAAGCTGTGAAGGCCGCCATGAACTGCACCCCCCGGGACAAGGATGGTGATTCCATCAAAAAATAAGGGTGCTGGCAACCTGTGGTGAGCTGCATAGCTACTTCATTAAACCAATGACAATACTTCAATACTGCATTAAGCCAATTTCATTAAGACTGCCTTCCCTTTCAGGCACCTTTGCCAAAGCAAGACGTTACCTGACCCGATCGCTTGAGGAAGGCTGCCTTACAGCAGACCTGCAATCGGATGATGGTGAGATGGGGCCAAGGAAAAGACGGTAAAAGTGTTTTCTTTTTTAAATCACAACTTGCAGTTATAAGTTCAATTACGGTTTCGTTTGTGTTTTGAGCTGTGTCAGTAAGGTCCTGGTTTTATTTTAAAGACCAAACAAAAGGTATTTGGAGGAGGACAGCGAGGAGGAGGCAGGACCAAGCCGCAGGGGGAGGAGGCCACCATCTATTGACGCCACTCAGCTGGACAGCGAGTGGCAATTCCCCTCCCTTAATGAAGGTGACTATCTGTACCACTTGTTGTTGTTGTTCTACTAAAGACCTAGAAGTTGTCTGAAATAATAATGCTTTCATTTCCGTCTTCAGACACCCAGCCAGGCCTGTTTCTTCACAGCCAGCCATTAACTCATGGTAACTATGCATTTCCTTTATTTATGCCAGAAATTAAAATACCAATGAGTAAGTGAAGATATGTTTTGATCAACTGACTGCTTACTATTTTTCAGATTCACCGTCGTCAGAAACCCTGCCAGGCCCTTTCCTTCACAGCCAGCCACTAACCCATGGTAACTATGCATTGCCTTGATTTATGCCATAAACGACTAAAAAAACAAAACAACAAACAAATATCTATGTAGATGCGTTTTGATCAACTGACTATACAATTTTTCAGATTCACCCCAGCCACGTCACCGCTTCCATGGTAAGTCAAAGAGGAAATCAATCAATCAACATGAAAATTGTGAATTTAGAATAGAAATTAAATTAAGGCGCACCTTGAAGTGAACTAAATTGTACTCTCTGATATTTCAGCCACACCTCTGCCATCGCAACAGGGGAACAATCAGTTGCTGCGTGGTGAGTCCACAACTGTAATCACTGGTCATAAATGACCAGCAATGTGAAATAAAAGTCCTAATGTTTGGTGTTACTTAACAGACATGGGCATCAGCACCGTCATTGCTCTCCTTGGCCAGCTGAGGGAGGAAAACTGACTGCTTACTATTTTTCAGATTCACCGTCTTCAGAAACCCCACCAGGCCCTTTCCTTCACAGCCAGCCACTAACCCATGGTAACTATGCATTACCTTTATTTATGCCAAAAATGACAAAAAAACAACAAAACGACAAACAAATATCTATGTAGATGCATTTTGATCAACTGACTATACAATTTTTCAGATTCACCCCAGCCACGTCACCGCTTCCATGGTAAGTCAAAGAGGAAATCAATCAATCAACATGAAAATTGTGAATTTAGAACAGAAATTAAATTAAGGCGCACCTTGAAGTGAACTAAATTGTACTCTCTGATATTTCAGCCACACCTCTGTCATCGCAACAGGGGAACAATCAGTTGCTGCATGGTGAGTCATCAACTGTAATCACTGTTCAAAAATGACCAGCAATGTGAAATAAAAGTCCTAATGTTTGGTGTTACTTAACAGACATGGGCATCAGCACAGTCATCGTTCTCCTTGGCCAGCTGAGGGAGGAAAACAGGGAGCTGAAGGGGGAAGTAGGAAGGCTGGCGCAAGAGGTCAGGGCCCTAAGGAGAGAGATGGGGAGACAAGACACACCCCAGACATCGCCCCTAATCAAGCTCCCACTCTCCACCATGGAGGAGTTTTTGGCAGCAGAGGCCCTGGTGAAAGAAGATGCCAAACAAAAGCAGCTAATGGTACTTATTGAGTCTTACCTTTCCTTTCCAGTCATCTGCAACACCTGCAAAAAGAAACACAAATACTTAATATCATTGTGAATCAATGAAACAATGATAAACACTGAATACTTTCTCATTATTGTCTTCATGCTACATTTTATTCTATCAGGTGTCTACCTTAGCCCTTTGTGGAGGAACCGACGTAGGGGTCACAGTGAGGCGGATGCTGCGTAGCCTCCTGGTCAACAGCTTGGCCAGCCAATTTAACTGGGCTGGAAAGGGGGGAAAAACTGTGTTTAAGGACATCAAGATCCATGATGTCCTGTTTGGTAGGTTATGCATGTGCACAAAGCTGTAAAAGAGGGTAAAATAGTAAGCTGTCGCAAGTACTTGCACACTACTTCTAAATGTTCTTTGATAACTCCTTCACTAACTGTAACATTACGATTATAACGACAAACATATTGTGAAAGATGCAAAGGATTAAAAAGGATTAAGAAACTCACCAGGCGCCTTACTCAGAAAAAGCAGGTGTGCAGGCAAGTCCAGGGAGGCTGACTGAGTGACGAACGGTCCGGTAGTGGCATTTCTATTTCCGCTTTGTGTCAATGGGGAAATTAAAATGTTTTTTTTTTTAATCCTGTTTAAATTGTCACAAGATTCACATCTATGGTTTCTGATTTTTACATATATTTTCTGTACTAGTACCATTACTTGCCACCTACCACTAGTGTGACGTGCATAGTCTTAACAACTCAAACTTTAACAATTATCACCATGCAAAGTCTCAATGTTGTTTTGTTCTTTTTCTTTCAGATGCTCTACAAAAGCAGCTGCCAGGGAGCACACACGCTACTTTTAGTGACGCAATCAAGAAGTGGCTTAAGTATGCGCCAGAGAGAGAGGGAGGGATGAGGAGACGTGAGGTAGGGTGGCATTTAGAAACACATAGCCTACTGCTGACTTTCTTTATCAATGCTGCATCAAATTAATTTTGGTTATGTTTTTCTGTTTCCATGTACAGGTGTCTGCGCCGCAGGAGGAATAGGCCACAATTATAAATTATAAATAAATCATAAAATGTTTCTAAGAACTTGTTCAAGTGTGTTCTGTTCCTAAGTTATGCCTCATTAGATAGCTTGACAAACATTAGGAGAGGTGCATTGTTGCATGCATTTTTATATCCTGTTGTACATTAAACAGGACGTAGCCTACGCACATTGATATAAATTAAGTTTCACTTTCATGGTTGAAGTATGCATGTGTGTGTTCATCCTAGGCAAGAGCCCCGATGCTTTATTGTTAGCTAGTTTAATTTAACCTGTTTTGCTTAATTTGTAGCCTTCCTGTTGTACATAAAACAGGAAGTAAAGTTGGATGAATCATCGCCGAAAATTCAACTATAAATCGACCGAAATCCGTAGTTGAATAAAGGGTGAAAGGGGGTCTATTCTCTGTCGGCCACCATCCACTTTTCAACGTCGTTTCAACGCAAACTCGTATGAGCAAAGCGGTGTTGAATCAACGCCGGTGATCCACGATGATTCGACGGCGTATGGTCGAAGAACATGCCGATGATTCCCCGTCGACGCCCTTTTGCTATCTGGGAATGTATTACTTAAGACTCTGTGTAATGTCATAGTAGTGCAGTACTATGGTAGTAAAGTCTTTTTGATGACTAGAACAACGTTCCGCTGGCGGGATTGTGCATATTATGGGGCTACGACAAGTTAGGCACACACACACACTGATGACGTCACCTGCGCAACTTTGGTATTGGGCTTCCCCATCCATAATGTTCACCCCCCCGTCTTCTTTTTTTTTTTCGGGGTTTTTTTGGGGGGGACCTTTTTTTTTTCGCGCCCGCGCTCGTGCCGCCCCCCCCCCGCGATGCCGCCCCGGGCGGCTGCCCGGTCGATCCGCCCCCAGGACCACCCCTGGCTGCCGCTTCTCTGTCCATTGCTGCTCCGCTCGAGCATGGCCAGAGAGGGGGCGCGCGTCGCGCGGCCTGAGAGAGGGGGCGCGCGGACTGAGAGAGGGGGCGTGCTGCCTGAGAGAGGGGGCGCGCGGACTGAGAGAGGGGGCGCGCGGACTGAGAGAGGGGGCGCGCGGACTGAGAGAGGGGGCGCGCGGACTGAGAGAGGGGGCGCGCGGATTGAGAGAGGGGGCGCGCGGACTGAGAGAGGGGGCGCGCGGATTGAGAGAGGGGGCGCGCGGATTGAGAGAGGGGGCGCGCGGACTGAGAGAGGGGGCGCGCGGATTGAGAGAGGGGGCGCGCGGATTGAGAGAGGGGGCGCGCGGACTGAGAGAGGGGGCGTGCTGCCTGAGAGAGGGGGCGCGCGGACTGAGAGAGAGGGCGCGCTGCCTGAGAGAGGGGGCGCGCGGATTGAGAGAGGGGGCGCGCTGCCTGAGTGAGAGGGAAGAGTGAGTGAGCTAGCTGTGTGCGCTGCCACAATGATAAAAGAGGAGACGGACAGTGAGGCAGCTTGAACATGTGAGTTATGGTCTAACAGTTCGCCCTTTCAAACTGTATGGACAGGGCATTTGGGCGTTTGTAGGGCTACTGACATTTGTGCGAGTAATTTAAGTCTCTGTAGTTTAATAATCTCATCTCATCTCATTATCTCTAGCCGCTTTATCCTTCTACAGGGTCACAGGCGAGCTGGAGCCTATCCCAGCTGACTACGGGCAAAAGGCGGGGTACACCCTGGACAAGTCGCCAGGTCATCACAGGGCTGACACATAGACACAGACAACCATTCACACTCACATTCACACCTACGCTCAATTTAGAGTCACCAGTTAACCTAACCTGCATGTCTTTGGACTGTGGGGGAAACCGGAGCACCCGGAGGAAACCCACGCGGACACGGGGAGAACATGCAAACTCCACACAGAAAGGCCCTCGCCGGCACCGGGGCTCGAACCCAGGACCTTCTTGCTGTGAGGCAACAGCGCTAACCACTACACCACCGTGCCGCCCCTAGTTTAATAATCTGCTTGTTAACTGACGGGACCTGACCTGCTACTGTTCACAATCGATTGCCTCGGCCGCGCTTCAGTCTACATGCAAGGATCATATATCGTCGGGAAGCTTACAGTCTCCTCTTGTAGCTATATATAACTAGTCGTCGACCTCTTCCACAACGTGCTCAAATCAAATGTGGGTTATGTTTCAGAAAAAAACAAAAGCTTGTGAAAAATGTACTCAGAAGCCTATGCAAAGAAGAGAGGCTCTCTGATCTCCTTCTCCTCTCGATTGAAAAAGACAGACCCATAAATCACAATGAGGTCATTAATATCTACAGGGACATGGCCCCCAGAAGGTTACTGCTTTAAGGCCCCTGGAATGTTAGGCTTCTACCTTATGAGAGGAAGGACTGATTTTTATCATTTTGTCCATTAGGCTATTTACTTATTTGTTCAAAGTTCAGGTTTCACTGTTCAATGTTAAATCTTTAACAATAAAAAAGCCGAATAATGCATCAGTGTTTTATTGCTTTGCGTGTCTTCCAAGCCTATGATAATGTGAGTGACAATTTTGCTGACACAAAAGAAATGGCAATTGCATATCACTTTCACCAACATAGCTAAGTACTTACCTTCCTATTAGTACGTTAAGTTTAATTCTACATTTCCATATTTTGGAAAGGACTGGGGAAAAAAATCATGCACTTGCTGCCCTTTTTCTGACTTTGAGCCCCTGCCCCTCTATAATCCTGTGCACGTCCCTGCCTGGAACTGAAATTACCTTAATTGGGATTATATGTAATGAATCATAAATAATATTCCTTTTATTTTCTATTACAATTTTGAAATTTTATTCTTTTAGAAAGAGACATGGTTACAGCATCAATATAATTATAAGGTGAATAATTACATATGAGCACGTTTTGTCATTCGCTGAGTTGGCCTTGAGTACAGTATATTCCTCTATTGTGTTCCCTAATGGAGACAGAGTTCTTTCCCCCTGACGTTTTCCCTGCATAGTGGTGCAGTGGTTAGTGTTATCACCTCACACCAAGGAAGTTCTGGGTTTGAACCTGCTGCTAGCCAACTGGGATCTTTCTGTGTGGAGTTTGCATGATCACCTCATGCTTGACCATACAGAACAGGTCAACTGGCTAGTCTAAATTGCCTATAGCTGTGTGAATGGCTGTCTGTCTCTCTGTGTTAGTCCTGTGATAGACTGGCAGCATGTCTTCTCACCCAGTGTTGGCTGGGATAAGCTCCAGATCACCTCATCTCATCTCATCTCATTATCTCTAGCCGCTTTATCCTTCTACAGGGTCGCAGGCAAGCTGGAGCCTATCCCAGCTGACTACGGGCGAAAGGCGGGGTTCACCCTGGACAAGTCGCCAGGTCATCACAGGGCTGACACATAGACACAGACAACCATTCACACAACCATTCACACCTACGGTCAATTTAGAGTCACCAGTTAACCTAACCTGCATGTCTTTGGACTGTGGGGGAAACCGGAGCACCCGGAGGAAACCCACGCGGACACGGGGAGAACATGCAAACTCCGCACAGAAAGGCCCTCGCCGGCCCCGGGGCTCGAACCCAGGACCTTCTTGCTGTGAGGCGACAGCGCTAACCACTACACCACCGTGCCGCCCCGCTCCAGATCACCTGTGATCCATAATGAAAAAGAGGTATCAAGAATGAACTGACAAAATGAATTTAATTTATAACACAGACCATTTTTCTTCTAATCTTAAACACAGATTCTTTTTCATTTACAGTAATTTGATTAGAATTAGAATTTTTATTGGACTGGTTATGGCCTGGGGATCATATAGTTGAAATCCCCATATAATTAGGGATTTGTGATCCCAAGTATTTCAGAGCTTAAAGCGCACAATGATTAAACACAACTGCCCTCTGTGAGTTCAAGTCATTTCTTTATTGAAGTATGATAAAGTTTATTTTGCATTTTTTTTCTTCAAACCCAGAGCATCAGCTCTGTTATGTGCACATAGTTAAAAATAAATTAATCAGCATGACAGAATGGTACCATTATCAAGCATGTATATTAAGGCCAGTTTTGTGTAATAAATTACTGAATTAGTGGCAAAACAAATAAACAGGAAAAAAAATGACAAAGGCTTAGTACACAATCATAGAGAAATGTATAATTATCCCAACCTAAACTCTTAAATTCCCAAAGGAAGAGTATAAAGAGAATTAGGACAGGTAACATTGAAGAACTATGCAAAAAGGCACCATGAAGCATTTTGTTAAAAATAACCTAAAGTGTGTTAATTATTAACATTAATCTACAATATTTTTCTGCAACTCAAATATATGTATGCTATAGTAAATTGATGGAACACAAATCGACATCCAGAGTCTACTGTACCATCAGGTCCATATATCTGGATTACAAATATGAATTATGTAAAAACCTTTCATCACATTTGCAGGTTTCTTGTAATTCTTTGAACAATTGTGCTTCCAACTGTTGTAAGCTACAGTGCCAGGAATATCCTCAGTGTGTACCAGAGGCTTTGCACAGCTCCAGAAATCCTTCAACACAAGTAGGCTTGTCTCATGATATACAAACAGATACTGACATCATATATGTGTTACATTCTTATTGAAGTTATATTGATAACCAGCTAGTAGAAGAATGGTAAGCAGCATTTTAGGTTGACTTTAAGACTGCGGTGGGCTACAGAATAAAACAGAATACAGTTGTGAGATAAATTATGTAATATATGAGGCTACACAATAAAAATGTATTAAAACAATCTAAAGAAGTCAGTGTTGATGGTATTGATGCAGGTTTCTAGGCAGTCACATGAAAGAAAATAAACCCTGGTTATTTGAACCTGTTTAAACTTTTTTTTTGGACATAGCTACAAATATGCATGGTGCTTATGCTTGATTTATTTTACTGGCGAAACATTTGACTTAAGTAAGACATACATTTCTGAATAAAGCATGGTATAAAAAAGGAGACTCAAATATGAATTCTAAGACCAAGTAGGCAATCAATAACGACAAATGCATAAATACTCTCAATCATATATGTGTGGTTGCATTTTAAACATGCAAGTGCACATGCAAGACTGAGATCAGAGCTCATTCAGTACCATAATCCTTCATGTCATCTGTTTAATGCTAAATACCTTCTACTTCATTAAAATTCCCATCATGACAAAATTATCCATGCAATGGCATGTAGGAACATAAAGTTACGAGGAACATCACATCTTTTTAGCAACTGATGCTGACACTTAGAAAAGGCAAGAAGTGAAGCTGCCATCCTCTTTCCTTCAGAAAAAGTGAATAAGGGATTACAGGATGTGTCCAGTCTCCACGCTGAGGCTGCTGTGTGTGTTGGTGTTACTTTATAAGGAAACGAGGCACGCTTAGAGACTCTGAGCTGCCCGAGGGTGTTATCTGGTTCTGAGTTGGTCCACCAGCTACCATTTGTACAAGCTCTGTTGAGAAGCTAGCATCTGTGCTCTGCTGAGAGAGCAGGTTGAAGTTCCCCTTGCTGGTGGCCAGCTCTTTGTCAGTGATGAAGAGTTCTGTTTCTCCCCAGTCTGTTAGCGCCTCCCGGTCATTGGATTCATTGTTGCTGCTGCCGCTACTTCGAGCAGAGAGGTTGGGGTGGCACTCTGTGCCTGAAGGCAGCATGAGGTTCTGTGCAGAGAGTGACTTCCCCAATGCCTGGTTGGCCTGCAGTGGGTTGGCTGCTGCTGAAGGTGTGAAGCCCAGTGGATTAATTTCGAGACTCAAATGTCTCCTCCAGGAGCCCTCCTCCTTGGGGCTCCGCTCAGGCTTGCTCCTGAGCTGCACTGTGCTCTCTGAACATTTAGCCTCTTTGTCTGAAGCAGCTTCAGTCTGGGTGTTAAGCAAACAAGCATTGGGACTGCTTTCTTGCAGCGTCTCTGAGATCATGCTGGTAGGCCTGCTTGGAGGCAGTGGAGCCACAGTGGGCAGCTGGAGTGTGTGTGTGTTGGGGGTGGTCATAGGAAGAGGCCTGGTCAGCTCAGGAAAGTTGGAATGAGCTCTGGAGAGGTTGTTGGGAGTGAGGATGGGAGGAGGAGAAGTTGGATACACACTGTCTGGGCTCGATGGTGGATTCTGAAGCAGTGGAGATGGAGAAAAAGAGGAGGAGGATGCTGGGAAAGCAGTGCCCACATTAAACTCACTGGGTGCCAGGACTAGCTGAAGGCTGCAGGGCAGATTATCGCTGATTGAGCGGGAAATCCCACTTCTGCTTAGCTGGGTGGAGGAGATATCTTTGCTCTGAATGGAGCTGTGATAGTCTGAGGTCTGCTCCAGCTCAAACAGAGGAAGAGCTGATAGGCCCAGAACTGAGGGTGAGCCTTTTTGGAGTACTTGACGGTAGATATCCAACAAGGAGTCCAACTTTGACTCAATGGACTGCACCTGCATCACATAAAACATAAATTAGACAACATTTGTTTAGGTTCTATGCTACCATTTTGTCACTTTAAGACATAGTCCTTATTACTCAGTTATAAAGGCATGCCGTTATAGAGATCATGTTGAAGTTAATTTATTAGCACTTTTAGCAACAGACATTGTCACAAAGCAGCTTGTGTTGAACATCACACTGAACACTGATACCAGAGACTCCTGCTATAAACCCATAAGTCTTAAATAAACATCTCCTAACAGAATGTGTTTTTCTGAAAAGTTATTTCTAAAGTTAAAAAGAAAAACACTTAAAAATCTGTTATTAGTCTTAGATTATGTGGAGCACACACACAATACAGTACAATTCCCTGCAAATGAGGTGTTACTATAAAAACAATAACATATTAGAGTGAGTGCATCAATATACTCACTCAGCACTTTGTTAGGAACACCTATACACCTACTCATTCATGCAATTATCTAACCAGCCAATAGTGTGGCAGCAGTGCAATGCATAACATTATGCAGATATGGGCCAGCATCTTTGATCACATCAACCATCAGAATGGAGAAAAATGTGATCTCAGTCATTTTGACCATGACATTATTGTTGGTGCCAGATGGGCTGGTTTGAGTATTTCTATAATTGCTGATCTCCTGAGATTTGCACACACAACAGTCTCTTGAGTTCACTCAGAATGATGTAATAAAGGAAAAAAAACATCCAGTCTTACTGTGAGAGTCCCTCGGAGGCACATGCGCATTCTATGTATTCGGCAGCAAGCGAGCCGCTCTTTGTTTTGAACGAGTGGTCCGGGTCTCTCGTAAATTCCAAGCAAACTAAAGGACTACTTGGGCTACGATGTTATTCGGAAAAACCACGTTCACTTGACGATGGATGGATCCATCCATCCATTATCTGTAGCCGCTTATCCTGTTTAGGGTTGCAGGCAAACTGGAGCCTATCCCAGCTGACTATGGGCAAGAGGTGGGGTACACCCTGGACAAGTCGCCAGATAATCACAGGGCTTATACATAGAGACAAACAACCATTCACACCTACGGTCAATCTAGAGCCACCAATTAGCCTAACCTGCATGTCTTTGGACTGTGGGGGAAACCGGAACACCCGGAGGAAACCCACGCAGACACGGGGAGAACATGCAAACTCCGCACAGAAAGGCTGCCACTGGGCTCGAACTCAGAACCTTCTTGCTGTGAGGTGACAGTGAGAGAGACTACACCACCATGCCATCCTTGACAATGGATCTTAAGAGGCAATTTAAGACACTCTTGGCCTTAAGAGGCTTTCAGGAAACCCACCCCTGTACAATTGTGTTGAGCAGAAAAGCATTTCCGAATGTACAACATGCTGAATCTTGAGGCAGATGGGCTACAACAGCAGATCACATCGGGTTCCACTTCTATCAGCCATGAACAGAAAGCTGAGGCTGCACTGCACACAAGTTCACAAAACTGGATAGTGGAAGACTAGATAAAACGTAGCCTGGTCTGATGAAACTTGATTGCTGTTGAGGCACACAGATGGTAGGGTTCAGAATTTGGCACCAACATCATGAATCCATGGACCCAACCTGCCTTGTGTCAAAAGTCCATGCTGGTACAAGTGGTGTAATGGAGTGGGGAATGTTTTCTTGGCACACTTTAGGCCTGTTATCCCTTCATGGTCACAATTTACCCATTTTATAATGGATACTTCCAGCTTGATAATGCACCATGTCACAAAGCAAAAGTTGTCTCAAACTGGTTACATGAAAATGACAATGTGTTCAGTGATTTTCAGTGTCCTTCCCAGTCACTGGATCTGAGTCCAGTAAAACACTTTTGGAGTGTGTTAGAACGGGAGACTCACTGCATGAAATTACACCTGAAAAATCAGGAAATGTGTGATGCAATCGTGTCAACATGGATCAGAATCTCAAAGGAATGCTTCCAAAACCAGCATTAATACATTTCATCACAGAACAGTCATATCATTTAGTGTACATCTCAAAAGACACATTTGGAGTGTGCAGTACATCTTTAAAAATATAAATGTAGCTTCCTATCTGTTTTAATGTGTGTGTGATAATTTGCCCAGTTTTTTACATTTACAAAAATACTTCTTATAATAATAATCAAAGTCCTTCCCGCACCATTTGTGGTGCGTTTGGTGGCACCGATCACCGTTTCCGTAGCCCTCAGTCTCTTGCCCATATTACATAACTAGGGTTACAGTGGGGGGGCTAGTCCTCTGGTAACCGCAAGAGTTTGAATCCCCACTTGCATCTGTATTGCAGCATGCCTTGCCAGATGGCAGTAGGCACCATTTTTATGATGGTCTTTGGTATGACCTGACCGTGAGTAGAACTCGCGATCGAGAGGCGGACACGCTAACCACTAGACCAGGGCTTTTCAAAGTGTGGGGCGCGCCTCCCCTAGGGGGCGCCAGAGTTCTTCAGGGGGGGCGCAACGTGAGGAAAAATAAACCAGAATAAGTTACTATTGCGGACATTTAGCGAACTTCAGCTAGCCTTTGCCAGAGACAAAATGGATCGATTTTTAGTACCTAAAGCTACAGTGAGTGAGGAGACAGAGTCTGGGCCAAGCAAAAAAAGAAGTATGACCACAATTATTTAAAGTTTGGATTTTCATGGACTGGATCTGAAGATGCTCCACTGCCACAGTGTGTTGTCTGCCAAGAGGTGCTAGCTAACGATGCTATGAGATGTTTAAAATGTGTAAAACAAGATGTTTAAAAAAAAAAGCACAGATGTTTAAAATGTGTAAAAAAAAGATGTTTTCAAAAAGCACAGATGTTTAAAATGTGCAAAAAAGAGGTTTTAAAAAAAGCTCATGTTTTAAATGTGTAAAAAAAAGATGTTTTCAAAAGGCACAGATGTTTAAAATGTGTAAAAAATGTTTTCAAAAAGCACAGATGTTTAAAATGTGCAAAAAAAGAGAGGTTTTAAAAAAAGCTCATGTTTTAAATGTGTAAAAAAAGATGTTTTCAAAAAGCACAGATGTTTAAAATGTGTAAAAGAAAAAAATCAAAATGTGTACAACAACCATTTTTTTAAAATACGAATGGAACATTAAGTATAGCAACAACAAAAATTGTAAGGGGGCGCTGTTGTTTATTTGCTCTCTGAGAGGGGCTGACTCTCCCACACTTTGAAAACCCCTGCACTAGACCACTCGCCGGTACATAATAATAATAATAATAATAATAAATTAATATTACTACTACTACTAGTAGTAGTAAATTAATAGTTTATTATCAGTGAGACTTTGGTATATAATATACTGGTCAACTCTGATAGTTTAATTGCCAAACTATTAATAGCTTAGCCTTCTCACCTAATGTTACCACCAGCCACCAGCGATCATTTGAATGATAATCAGCACTAATGTCAGAGCCATGCATTTAGTTTGTTCTTGAAGTGTGACATTATACTTATAGACTCACCTGTCTTTCTACTTTACACACACGTCCCAGCATGCTCATGTCATGCTCCAGAGACTCGCCCTCTGGAAGGATCCTGTCCCTCATCTTCCTGTCCAAGGGTATCTGCCCTTTTCCCAAGATCTGGTCCACCCTGTGACACATAAACACTGAATAAGTCCAAAAGGATGGAACAGACAGCTTTAATTGCTGTATCTGTATTCCCTTTAACCAGAAAACGGCACAGCACAGAGGGACGAAACCTGATTCCAGTTAATGAAGGAGAAAGGTAGTTAGCGGTTATGTTGTTCAAAAATTTTACAAAGAGGGGAATCATTTAACAAGCAAAAGTCACCGTTTTAATCTCAGTATATTTTGTGTGGAAATTATGCTAATGCTCGCACAACATGTAGAGGGTATTTCTACTTTCTAAAGATTAGTTCTTTTTAGATTTTTCTCCTGGCACTGCGAAACAAATTAAGCAGTTTAACAGTAAACCAAAGAATAGCTTTTTTCAAGGCTTTAATTTTGCCAAGCATTAGTGAGATGTTAGATATCCACAGTTCTCCATTGGTATTATCATGCACGCTAAACACTAAAATGAAACAGTAGTAAGTTAAACCAATAGTTAAAAAAATCTCATCAGTAAAACCACATAAAGCAAGTGTTATACAGAGTTTGGGAAACAATATAAACAAGTCTAAGTCACTTGGGTATCCAATGCTGAAGCTGATCTTGTGCTATAAAATATACACACCATTAAGTTCTAACACTAACTTAGCATCAGCCTTAGACCCCTGAGACACAGTGTTAAGTTAATTCAGGTGAGTATTTTCCCAAGTCTAGGACCCCTGTGTTAGGTGGTATAGGCAACAGTTGCTAGTACAACTCTAACCCTGAGCTGGTGTGTTTCTTCTTGGTTTGACTGTAATACAAGTGCAGAGTAGGAGAGGACAGGTTCCTGGCTTTGATGTCGAGGCTCTGTTGTGGACACAAGCCTGTGACAAGTCTGTGTATGAAAGAGAGTTGTCTGTTTAATGTTTCATTATCAGTCAAGGACAACTAACTAGAGAGAAGTTACTCTAAAGCTCTGTCAGCACAAATACTACTGCAAACAACATATCTAGATTTCATGTGCTAAAGGCAAATCAATGTCAAACCAACAGAATGTTGCTTCTGAATTAATCAATAGAATACACTCTTAAAATAAAGGTGTCGGAAAAGGTTACTTTAGCGATGCCACAGAGGAAACATTTTTTTTTTTGTTGTTGTTTGTTTGTTTCATTAAGAGGCATTTTCAGTTCCCTAAAGTATGTTTCATTACATGATTCTTTAAACATTAACATTTTTGCTGTTGCCATAATTAAACTGAACAATTTTTCCACTACAAGGATAGTTTATACCATCACATTTACGGTAGAAAAAAAAAATCTGTATCGGCAACAAAAATAGTTAAAGGTACATCAATCAAAAGGTTTAGGAAACCAAGAAATGGTTCTTCTCTGACATCACTCTTCCACCTTTAAAAAAAAATAAATAAATATATACACACACACACATATATATATATATATATATATATATATATATATATATATATATATATATATATATATATATATATATATATATATATATAAATTATATACACACACACACACACACACACACAGTGGGGCAAAAAAGTATTGTCAGTCACCAATTGTGCAAGTTCTCCCACTTAAAAAGATGAGAGAGGCCTGTAATTTTCATCATAGGTATACCTCAACTATGAGAGACAAAATGAGAAAAAAAAAAATCCAGAAAATCACATTGTCTGATTTTTAAAGAATTTATTTGCAAATTATGGTGGAAAATAAGTATTTGGTCAATAACAAAAGTTCATCTCAATACTTTGTTATATACCCTTTGTTGGCAATGACAGAGGTCAAACGTTTTCTGTAAGTCTTCACAAGGTTTTCACACACTGTTGCTGGTATTTTGGCCCATTCCTCCATGCAGATCTCCTCTAGAGGAGTGATGTTTTGGGGCTGTTGCTGGGCAACACGGACTTTCAACTCCCTCCAAAGATTTTCTATGGAGTTGAGATCTGGAGACTGGCTAGGCCACTCCAGGACCTTGAAATGCTTCTTACGAAGCCACTCCTTCGTTGCCCGGGCGGTGTATTTGGGATCATTGTCATGCTGAAAGACCCAGTCACGTTTCATCTTCAATGCCCTTGCTGATGGAAGGAGGTTTTCACTCAAAATCTCACGATACATGGCCCCATTCATTCTTTCCTTTACACGGATCAGTCATCCTGGTCCCTTTGCAGAAAAACAGCCCCAAAGCATGATGTTTCCACCCCCATGCTTCACAGTAGGTATGGTGTTCTTTGGATGCAACTCAGCATTCTTTCTCCTCCAAACACGACAAGTTGAGTTTTTACCAAAAAGTTCTATTTTGGTTTCATCTGACCATATGACATTCTCCCAATCCTCTTCTGGATCATCCAAGTGCTCTCTAGCAAACTTCAGATGGGCCTGGACATGTACTGGCTTAAGCAGGGGGACACGTCTGGCACTGCAGGATTTGAGTCCCTGGCGGTGTAGTGTGTTACTGATGGTAGCCTTTGTTACTTTGGTCCCAGCTCTCTGCAGGTCATTCACTAGGTCCCCCGTGTGGTTCTGGGATTTTTGCTCACCGTTCTTGTGATCATTTTGACCCCACGGGGTGAGATCTTGCGTGGAGCCCCAGATCTCCCTTGATTATCAGTGGTCTTGTATGTCTTCCATTTTCTAATAATTCCTCCCACAGTTGATTTCTTCACACCAAGCTGCTTACCTATTGCAGATTCAGTCTTCCCAGTCTGGTGCAGGTCTACAATTTTGTTTCTGGTGTCCTTTGACAGCTCTTTGGTCTTGGCCATAGTGGAGTTTGGAGTGTGACTGTTTGAGGTTGTGGACAGGTGTCTTTTATACTGATAACAAGTTCAAACAGGTGCCATTAGTACAGGTAACGAGTGGAGGACAGAGGAGCCTCTTAAAGAAGAAGTTACAGGTCTGTGAGAGCCAGAAATCTTGCTTGTTTGTAGGTGACCAAATACTTATTTTACCGAGGAATTTACCAATTAATTCATTAAAAATCCTACAATGTGATTTCCTGGATTCTTTCCCCCCATTCTGTCTCTCACAGTTGAAGTGTACCTATGATGAAAATGAAAATTACAGGCCTCTCTCATCTTTTTAAGTGGGAGAACTTGCACAATTGGTGGCTGACTAAATACTTTTTTGCCCCACTGTGTGTATATATATATATATATATATATATATATATATATATATATATATATATATACACACACACACACACACATGGAGACAACACTGAAGCAAAAATAATATACAGTTGTAAAAGAAATGCTACTGATTCAGGAACCGGGGGGCAAAAAACAAACAAACAAACAAACAAAAACTTAGTTTGTCCCACATTCCTAGGAGAATCAAGATGTCAGGATCACATAAACCATTATGTTCTGTATTACTTAGCTTAATCATGTTTTATATTTTATGGCAATACAAATGTAAATAATAAAAATGTACATCTGATGTCTCTCTCTCTCTCTACTTTATTTACACAAAATGTTTTATGTTGGAAACAAAATTAAACATACCGTAATTTTATATTGTAACACTTCCAATAATAACAATATCTCATCTCATCTCATTATCTCTAGCCGCTTTATCCTGTTCTACAGGGTCGCAGGCAAGCTGGAGCCTATCCCAGCTGACTACGGGCGAAAGGCGGGGTACACCCTGGACAAGTCGCCAGGTCATCACAGTAATAACAATATAGAATCGGTTATTCTGACTCATACAGAACATAAGGGTTAAATTTTGGGTTAAAATAACACTTTTTCTAGCAAGGAAAGAATAACACGCAGCCAAAAGCAAGGAGATGTAGAGTTTGTTAGACAGAGTCGACAGCTTAAGGTTCTGTGTCTGTGAATGGTACATAATATGCAACATCTAGCTTTAATTTGCCAAACATACTTGAACATTAAGAAATATAGTGGAATATGGCATAGCTGCAGACCTGAAACCATTATTATACATGTCAACTGTATGGCATTTGTCAATGATGAACCAAACACATAGCCTAAGCATGTGACTCATGTCTGCATTTTATGTCAGGTAATGTTGGTGAAGGGGACTATGGGTCAGCTGACCCTGGGGCTGAGTGCTTCCTCTTGGCTTGGCTGTAATACGAGTGCAGGGAGGGAGAGGAAAAAGTCTTGGCTTTGCTGCGCAGGGTCTGAGGTGGACCCACTATTGTATCCAACCTGAATGGGAGAGTGCAAACACACATTCATGTAGTCACAACAATAGAGACAAACATATAAGCAGACAGTGCTTTATGTGAGCAGGTGGGAACGGAAGGAAGAAATACCAGGAGTGAAATTAAATGTGATTTAAAATCATTATAGAAATTATTCAAACATCTTGTTTGGGAGTGTGTAAAGGTCAGACTGGGCTAACCTAGTCTGGAGACTCTTGATGCGACACAGCATGTCCAAGTGCCCGGCTGAGTACTGTTCAATCACATCTTTCACATCATATGGCCGCAGAGTCTCCTTAAACTTCTTCTTGGCCACGTGGAACTTCATTATTCTGACAAGAATAAAGGATACAACTCACATCACAATTCTCCTAGTGTGTGCTGTTTAAAGAAGACAAAGTGCTGCCAGAGTCACAAGGTGAACATTTGGTCTTTTTATAATCGCAATCATTTTGAACACATGCACAAAACCTTGTGCTAATTTATGTATCAAATCTTTGTAGATAATGCACAGAAAAGTAGCTTTCCAGTTCATAAATGCTTTCTGAAAAAGGGATATGTGACATGTCCAAAAAAAAGAACATTTTGTACAGATAATTAAAACAATCTTTAAGACACACATTACTTGTAATAGACATTTCTGCACAGCTTGTCTTACATGTCAGTTTCCAAGTTGTACTGAAAGTACTTAATGTGTTTCAATGCTTATTCACTGTCACTAGTGGGCCATGATGAACCCTATGTGTAAAGCCAGTGGGGAAAATAGTTTAAAACAGGGCTTCTAACATTGATCCAGTCAAATAATTTTCTCACCAGTATCACCCAAACCTCCAGCGGTGGAAAGCATTAGTGTCATTCGACAGGGCTAAGATGGAACCAAAATATTGACACAGTGCTGCATGGATCTTAATATCACAGTGTTTTAAATCATGCTTTGACTGCCTGTCAGGTATACTCTGATATATATGTCAGATGAGCCAATGTGTAAGCAGAAGATGCTGTGAGTGTGTCCATCTGACACCTTGGGAAAGCAGAGAAAGAGAAATCTCTACCACTTTACCCCAGGAGGACCTTTTGATTAGTGATGTCACCACTGATAATAAAGCTGCAAGGCATGTGTAACTAAACAGCTTGATTCCTTCTGCAAGTGACCAGTCACATCTGAAGCTTTGCTTCAGCTCACAACTGATTTAAAAGAAAAGTAAAGCTTGGTCCGCATTTTGGGGTGTCATTCGAGGAAACAGCGGTTTGAGCAAGAAATAGTTTGATACACAGAAATATTTTGTAGCTATAGAAGTTAAAAGACCAACAAAGTGTCCTAAAACTTTGATTACAGTTTAAACTCAAAATCAGAAAATAAGGCTGCCTATGTATAAGATGTATATGCCTATGTATAACGTACTAACAATCTTGCTGGGGGAAAAAAAATCAACAAGCATAAACATAGCCTCATATATTTTACAATTCAGATAAGCCCACATAAGCCTTGTCTATAAAATAATAGGTGATGGGGCTGGGTTAAATATAAATGCGTGTCAGCAGGTTTTTGTGTTATCAGTTGCCTTTATTGTTTTAAAAAGCAATTAATATCACTGAACCATGTTAAAAAAAAAAAACATGCTGCAGCTCCCACTAGGATGCAGTAGATTATAATTTGCACATCATCCTCTTCACCACTAGATGTCACTACAATGCACTGTGTTATAAAAAGCATAAAGTAATGAAATGCTGATTGAAACAACTGGGAAAAATAGCTTCAAGCTTTAAAACAAATACTCCTAAATCCTTCCTACATATATCCTGTTTATTAATTGCAAATCGCCTTAATATATCAAGCTCCAGCTCCACCTTCAACCTGACCATGCTAAGGCAACTACTGCAGACTAATTAGTGATAAAAGAAGTCAGATGAAAGTTACACAGTAGATAATTGATAATTTACGCAGGTAAAAAATGTCCTCCTCTATCCATCCATTGTATTCATTCATTAAGTCTTTCTCGTTTATGCCACAATGGCATGACTAGAAAAAAGTCTGGACATATACTTTTCAGTTTGAGTACTTACTAGAAGAAGAAGAAACCTTTATTCGTCACATGCACACTTCAAGCACAGTGAAATTCATCCCCTGCATTTAACCCATCTGAAGCAGTGAACACAAACACACACCCAGAGCAGTGGGCAGCCCAGAGCGCCCAGGGGGCAGTCAGGGGTTCAGTACCTTGCTCAAGGGCACCTCAGCCCAAGGCCACCCCACATCAACCTAACTTGCATGTCTTTGGATTGTGGGGGAAACCAGAGCACCCGGAGGAAACCCACACAGACACAGGGAGAACATGCAAACTCCACACAGAAAGGCCCTCGCCAGCCACTGGGTTCAAACCCGGAACCTTCTTACTGTGAGGCGACTGTGCTAACCACTACACCACCGTGCTGCCAATTTTACATCCATTTCAGGTTTAATAAATCCTTATTTGTACATCATTAACATAAACAAATCCATAGAATTTAAGATCATACCTAAACATAAGAAAATTCTATAAATGAGGCCCCTGTAGTCTAGTATAATGGCTGTTAGTTATACAGGGTGTCCAGAACATGAAATCAGCCCCTACGTGTAATGATTTTTCAGTACCTGTGTTATTTCGGTAATTTCCTCACCTGACAGCTCTGATGACCATCTTCAGAGGAGCAGACAGATCCTCCACAGTGACATCACAGTGACATCCCTTCTCATCAAAACATTCCTCTCCTCCCAAACTGTCAGCTAAGAGTGAGATTTGGAAAAGGAGAGATGATATTTAAGAAGAGAAAGATCCAATAAAAAGTACAACTAGGAGAATAAGCATAAACATAAGCATCATGTGAAACATGTTGACACTGAATCATCACCAATCCTGAAATTATAGAGCCAAGCATTATTATAAAGAATCACAGCTGTAGACAGCAAATGTGAACATCAATACATTTGAATTATAGTGTAAATGCATTTTTATTATTTAATCCATTTGAATTTAGACCCTTGTGCATTGAGTCTGTTGGTACAATGCATTCACACAGGTGTGAACACTTGCATACGTCACCTCCGTGTGCAGTGTGCACCTTGGACTACAACTCGTGTGCAGCGCTGTGCTCAAGCTCATTAGGACTAATTGCCATGCACCTGCTGCCAATCAGAGCACAATCACAGTGTGTGCATATAAGGAATCTCAGAACACACAGACTTTGTGATATATATATATATATATATATGCATGCGCGCTGTACCTTGTGTGTGATGTTACTAAGCCTTTTGTCTTTGTGTGCCCTTTCTGGTTTTGATTCTGTTTTGTATTTTGCCCTTCGTCTCAGCCTTTGATAGCCTGCCTGTGCCTTGCTTGACCATTGCCTGTTTTTTGACACTGAATTTGTTGTATGTTTTGGGTATGTTTGCTAGTGTGTTTTTGCAATACATTTTCAGCACTTACATTTGTCTACTGCCCATTACATGTCTGAATACTCTGCCTACAAAATGGATGTAGTGGAAGAGAAGTGGCATTCTGAGCAATGTCATGCCAGAGTCAGAGAGGGAATGACCCCTAGAAATGGGGGGTGATACCTGTAAGGCTAACACAGCGGCATATGGGGAGGTTCTGCCACCAGGCTTCAGGGAGCACAAGACCATTACTCCACCAACAAGCTTCAGTGGGGATGTGACTGTTGCTCTGCTACCAGGCTTCAGGAAGGATGAGATCATCACTCTGCCAACAGGCTTCAGGGAGGATGCTGTCACTCAAACTTGGCCTATGCCTGTCTCTGAGTCCATATTGGAACCTGAAACCCTGCCTACGCTAGGGTCCATGCTCAAGCTTGGGTCCATGCTGATGCCTGAGTCCATGTCCATACTTAACCTGTGTCCAGGCCCATGTCTATGCTTGAGCCCATGACCATGTCCAAGCCTGAGTCTAAATCCTTGTCCAAGTTCATTCCAGAGTCTACATTCTTGACAACACCCATGTCCATGTCTCGATCCACGCCTCTGTACCAAGCCTCCACCTGCATCCATCCTCCCATACCAAGCCAAGTTTGAACCCAAGCTTCCACCTGCATCCATGCTTGCATACCAAGCCCAACCTGAACCCAAGCTTCCACCTAAGCCCGTGTTCCAGTACATCATGATGCCAGAGCAGAGCTCCAAGGGGACTTCATTCAGCCCTCGATCCTCATCCTTGGGGTAACCAAGGAGATTCTTAGCTCCTGGAGGGAGGTCGGTTCTGTCACATCCGCATGTGTTGATGCACTGAGCGCGCAGTGTGCACCTTGGACTGTAACTCGTGCCCAGCACTGCACTCAAGCTCTTTAGCACTAACTGCCATGTGCCTCCTGTTGATCAGAGTGCAATCACAGTGCGTGCATATAAGGACTCTCAGAAGACACAGACTTTGTAAAGTAAACACCCTAAGCCTTTGATCTTTGTTTTGCCTTTCTGGTTTTGACTGTTTTTGTATTTTGCCTTTTTTTTTCAGCCTTTGATATCCTGTCTGTGCCTTGCTTAACCACTGCCTGTTTCTTGACTCTGCCTTTGTCTTATGTTTTGGATCTGTTTGCTAGTGTGTTTTGCAAAAACTCTTTCAGCACTTAGATCTGTCTAATGCCGCTTTTCCACTACCAACGCGGCTGAGTTGGGCTGAGCCGTGCCGTGCTGAGTTGGGCTGAGTCGAGCTGAGTGGGGCTGTTGGAGTTGCATTTTGACTACAACCGCGCTGAACCGTGCTGGCTGGAAGTGGGTGGACACACTGGGTGGAGTTAGCGAAAGTGGGTGGACGTCACGTGATGTCGTTAGGCGGTGCAAACAGTGACATCAGTGGCCTTTTAAGCGGTAGTCTCACGACCCGGATAGTAAACAATAAACATGGAGGACATGGAGTCGTTAGTGTTGCTGGTCTTGGTGCTGTGGCTTGTTGTCACCGACAACGCCAACAGATACTGGCAAGAGCGTATAGATGAGGCGAGGCGCATAAGGCTCCAGAAACTCTCGTAATTCGTAATTCTTCTTCTTCCGGGTTTACGGTGTTTACAGATCCCAGCGTGCTCGCGGGGCATGTGTGGGCATGTGAGGACACTCCTCCTCACCAACCAGTGCACAGGGGAGTGTCTCCTCACGCCCCTAGCCCCACTCGGCTCGGTTTGGCTCGCTTCAGCCCCACTCCAAAACCTTGCGAGTTTTGGGTGCTAAGCAGGGCTGAAGCGAGCTGAGTCGTGCTGCTCTGAGGTAGTTGAAACGCGAGCCATGTCGGGCTGAAGCGAGCTGAAGTGAGCTGAAAAAGGGTAGTGGAAAAGGGCCATAACACCCATTACATGAGAGCAACTAGTCTGAGACAGATAGTGAAAGTTCTCTTGGGGTGAACAAAATTCAACCCAACTGCTCAAAACATGCTATGTGTAATGGGTTACATTTTTTTTTAGCCTGGCATTTTCTAACACTCAAAGTTTATGCTTTCTTGTCTGTTTAATTCTGTGCAGTGTGAGGCCAAATCACTATCGCACCAAATAAAACCCAACCAAAAGTATCAATTTCATTCAGACTTCTACTCAGCCTATGTAAAGCACGAAAATGCTTGGAATCAACAAATGAGTGTTTCCTTAAATAGATTTCTGTTGTGCAATGTGCCAGCTTGATTGTAAAACACAGAAACAAGCTGCTGTACTGGTAAAATGCAAAGTCCAGCAATTCTCCAACATCAGCGGAGGTATGGATTAAGTCTTATAAGCATGTGATAAGGGTCAACATTTAATAAGAGTGTTTGCACCATTCAGGGGTCATTAATCTGGGTGTATAAGCCTTGGACAGTGTGTTGACTACAGAATAGATTCTAGATGTGCCTGTGTATGCACTAAGGGCCAATTACAGTGGTGCTTGAAAGTTTGTGAACCCTTTAGAATTTTCTATATTTCTGCATAAATATGACCTAAAACATCATCAGCTTTTCACACAAGTCCCAAAAGTAGATAAAGAGAACCCAGTTAAACAAATGAGACAAAAAATATTATACTTGGTCATTTATTTATTGAGAAAAATGATCCAATATTACATATCTGTGAGTGGCAAAAGTATGTGAACCTCTAGGATGAGCAGTTCATTTGAAGGTGAAATTAGAGTCAGGTGTTTTCAATCAATGGGATGACAATCAGGTGTAAGTGGGCACCCTGTTTTATTTAAAGAACAGGGATCTATCAAAGTCTGATCTTCACAACACATGTTTATGGAAGTGTATCATGGCACAAACAAAGGAGATTTCTGAGGACCTCAGAAAAAGCATTGGTGATGCTCATCAGGCGGGAAAAGGTTACAAAACCATCTCTAAAGAGTTTGGACTCCACCAATCCACAGTCAGACAGATTGTGTACAAATGGAGGAAATTCAAGACCATTATTACTCTCCCCAGGAGCGGTTGACCAACAAAGATCACGCCAAGAGCAAGGCGTGTAATAGTCGGCAAGGTCACAAAGGACCCCAGGGTAACTTCTAAGCAACTGAAGGCCTCTCTCACATTGGCTAATGTTAATGCTCATGAGTCCACCATCAGGAGAACACTGAACAACAATGGTGAGCATGGTAGGGTTGCAAGGAGAAAGCCACTGCTCTCCAAAAAAAACATTGCTGCTCGTCTGCAGTTTGCTAAACATCATGTGGACAAGCCAGAAGGCTATTGGAAAAATGTTTTGTGGACGGATGAGACCAAAATAGAACTTTTTGGTTTAAATTAGAAGCGTTATGTTTGGAGAAAGGAAAACACTGCATTCCAGCATAAGAACCTTATCCCATCTGTGAAACATGGTGGTGGTAACATCATGGTTTGGGCCTGTTTTGCTGCATCTGGGCCAGGACGGCTTGCCATCATTGATGGAACAACGAATTCTGAATTATACCAGCAAATTCTAAAGGAAAATGTCAGGACATCTGTCCATGAACTGAATCTCAAGAGAAGGTGGGTCATGCAGTAAGACAACGACCCTAAGCACACAAGTCATTCTACCAAAGAATGGTTAAAGAAGAATAATGTTTTGGAATGGCCAAGTCAAAGTCCTGACCTTAATCCAATCGAAATGTTGTGGAAGGACCTGAAGCTAGCAGTTCATGTGAGGAAACCCACCAACATCCCAGAATTGAAGCTGTTTTGTATGGAGGAATGGGCTAAAATTCCTCCAAGCTGGTGTGCAGGACTGATCAACAGTTACCGGAAACGTTTAGTTGCAGTTATTGCTGCACAAGGGAGTCACACCAGATACTGAAAGCAAAGATTCACATACTTTTGCCACTCACAGATATGTAATATTGGCTCATTTTCCTCAATAAATAAATGACCAAGTATAATATTTTTGTCTCATTTGTTTAACTGGGTTCTCTTTATCTACTTTTAGGACTTGTATGAAAATCTGATGATGTTTTAGGTCATATTTATGCAGAAATATAGAAAATTCTAAAGGGTTCATAAACTTTCAAGCACCACTGTATGTACCTTAAATAACGCTCCTCAACAAATATGTCCCTCTTTGATTAAAAGTACCTTTGAGGATACAACCCCTGTGACAAGTGTCTGCACATTAGGCTGTAGTGGATTTTTAGAGGCTGCACAGTCAGGACATACTGGATGCTAAGCAGCTGTGAATCTGTGTAAGAAGTACACAGAACATGTCTGCGGAGTGAATGTAAGTTTTTTTCTCTCTGAATCAGCCTGATCTGTGGCACTGGGGTTACCCCTCAGCCTGTGTTCCTCATTTCAGAAGTGCGAGACTTCATGGTCATATAAACTTTCTCAGCTCTGCTGCGTCCTTGCTGAACATTACAGACATTCTTTCACAGTATAACACGTACATGTTTTGAAACTGGTCTTCACGTACAAATCCTGTTCGATGCTGAATATACAGCTGCAAAAAGATTTGAAATAAAAAACTGAACAAATGCAAACGTTGTTCAATTGTGGGTTTGGAAAGTACTAAAAAGTGAGGTAGATTTTCAAAGTCAAACCACAGTATTTCCTGTCATTTCAGCTTATATTGTTGCCTTGCAGATTCTCATTTTACCATAAGATTAACTGGCCTGTCAATACTGAAACACAATGTGAATTTTTCCATCACAAGCTGAGCAGAACCACTTTTAGCAGGACAGAGAGTCCAAACTGGCTCTGTCTCTTCCTCTCTATCGCCCTCTTCATTTCCACTGAGGGCCACTCTGAGGACTGTTGAGGTGAAACAGAACAATAGGTAATTGTTGAAGCAGCCATATACCTGTCATGAAGCTGTAGTGTACAGTGCATATTCCCCCACACCAAAAGGCACAAGATATAAATGTGAACACAACAAGACAATATACACTGAGGTTGACCTCGTTTAGCTTTTAAGACCCGTGATTAAGTGCCATGAGCAAACAGGTCAGGAAACAGAAACTTTCGGAAAGACCGGGGAAGCTTTTAATACTTTCATTTCTTGAGTTAGAGACATTATAACAGAATCTTCCACTCTGGGAATCTGTCCAGAACCTCAATATTTAATGGCATCATTGCATATATACGGATGGGTGAAAAATTAAATGCAAATCCAATGCCTCGTCTGTGAGGTCATTTTGCTGACATGGGTTGGGGAAGGATTATTGCAATTCAGTTAAAAGTTATTCTGACTTTTCTACCCTGACAGGAGTGGTCTCTATCAATGCCCCATTTAAAGGGCACAAGGTCTCACTGAATGGTTCAAGCATGAAAATGTTTCAAATCATGTGCTATGCAACAGTATAGGGACATGTCCAGTGAATGTTCAAATAATTTTCTCAACAAGTCCAGTGAAGAGATTTGCATAGGAAGGTCCCATTTTAGCGTCCATATTGAGATTAAAAGCTGAGGCAGTTACATGTTCCGATAATC
Organism: Neoarius graeffei; assembly: GCF_027579695.1. Taxonomy (NCBI): domain Eukaryota; kingdom Metazoa; phylum Chordata; class Actinopteri; order Siluriformes; family Ariidae; genus Neoarius; species Neoarius graeffei. The sequence goes on along the minus strand of NC_083575.1, from coordinate 56,661,574 downwards.
TTAACACAATGTCCTGTTGCACTCCAAATATTTTGGAGCAGTCAATCTTCATTCAGAATAGCTATGTATAGCCTTTTGATAACCACTGCAAATAAAAAAAGAGGGTTGTCATGCAGGAACCAGTTCTTATAGATGTGCTTAATGTGTTCTTACCATTTCTATAACCTTTGCTACTGGTAAGCAATATGAACTTATGATAATAATCAATACATTTACACCTTAACTTGGCACACAGACCTTTTTTTCCTCACTTACCTTCGGGCATAGTGCGTGATTGACTCTTGAGCCTGAGCGAGGGTCGGAAACGTGTTCGGTCGTTGAAACTCCAGCTCTTTTGTACCTTGGCCGGGCTGCTCCCCTCTGTAGCTACCTCAGTCACAGGAGAGCGTCTGTCATTCAGTGATGTCTGCCTGCTCTTAATGCTCTGACCACGAGGACTGGCCATGCGCACACGTTCCTTAAAGCTCAGTTTCTGACTGCATGAGTGAAGGACAGTTAAGGGAGAGAGAGGGTAAGAAAGGAGGAATGTGAAAAGAATAATGATGAAGAGAAGAAAAAAAGAGAAAGATCTGTTAAATACAGCTCAACTTCATGTAAAAACAAATGACTAAGAGTAATAATATTTTAGCCTACTGATATACAATAATTTGCATACCTATTCACCCCATTCAACCTTTCCACATTTTCCTGTGTTAAAACCCCAAACTAAAATTGACTTAATTAGGACTTGTGCCATTTGTTTTCCAGTATATCTTTTAACATTTGAAGGCACATTTTTAAATTGTGATATAAAAGTTAGTTTAACAAAATAGCAGTCTGCATAAGTCCCCCTGAAGTAGAATGACCTTCTCAGATGTGTCTCTGTTAGCTTAAAAAAAAAACAAAAAAACATCTGGATTCTTTTTGCCCATTCTTCTTGGCAAAATTGCTGAAGTCCTGTCAGATTGGAAAGAGGTCACTGGTGAACAATAATTTTCAAGTCTTGCCACAGATTCTCAATCGGATTGAGGTTTTGGCTTTGACTGATTCGAACATATTTAGGTTCTTGGATTTGAACCACTCCAGTGTCTCAAGTCTCTTGCACACTGGAACAGATTTTCTTCTAGGATTGTCTATAAGAGATCTTGCAGTCACGTGACCGGAAAGTACACAACCGCCATCTTGTCGGTCAAAAACACCGCTGAATACTGCTGCACTCATGTACAGAATGGATCAATTTCAACCGACGGACTACACGGCTCATTTTTCTAATGAACAGATAACTAGATATATGTCTAAAATAAACGATCTACAGATTAGTGACCCTTATGGCTTACCAGACGGAGTTTTCACGACTGGATTTTGAACTGCCAGCGGAATACCCGGACGTGTATAATTACCTCATTAACTTTCCCTCACTGTTCAGTGGTGAAGCACTGCATGCCTATAAATCTCTGGACAGTTATCTTTACAGAAATTCAGGATTTGTCAGCGACTCAGATGTGGCATCTTGTAAACAAGAATCCTCATTGGATGGGTAAGTCACTTAAGTATTGAGTATAGCACTGACCAGCCGATTATAGAATAGAATAAGATAATTCCAACTGTAATTCCAAATCGTCCATCTTGTTTACATGGATCTGGCGTTGGAGAGGTAGAGGCTTGGCAGTGGAGGTTTGAGTGGCTGTTTTCTGAGCTTAGTCAACAGGCCGGCTCTGCAGCCTCGCTTTTGCTTCCGCTCCCGGCGCCGCCTCCTTCGCTTTGCTTCCGATAACAATCCACGGAGACCCCGCTGGTCTCGCTATCTCGTCCGGAATGTTGTGCATGCGATGGAACTCGCTACAAACCGTCATTTTCTGCTGGAAACCAATGTCCAGTAAGTCCATACGGTTGTAGTGGATATTGAAGTCCGGTACAGACAAACAACACGCAAAAATACACACAAAAACCATAAAAAACGTGCACAGGTAGGGAGAGCTTGTAGCCGCAGCCATTGTAGTAGAATTGTATATAGTAGGGTTTTCCAGAAGAAAAGGTAGAAGTAAAAGCAGAAGTAGAAGGCGGAATATGGCGTTTGACCGACAAGATGGCGTCTGTCACAATCTGGATCGGCTGTGACGTCACATGCAAGTGCTCCATATTTGGCTCCATTCAACTTGCCCTCAACCATTAGATTAGATTAGATTAGATTAGATTAGATTAGATTAGATTAGATTAGATTAGATTAGATTAGATTAGATTAGATTAGATTAGATTAGATTAGATTAGATTAGATTAGATTAGATTAGATTAGATTAGATTAGATTAGATTAGATTAGATTAGATAACTTTATTGATCCCTTTGGGTGGGTTTCCTCAGGGAAATTAAGATTCCAGCAGTATCATTACAGATAAACAGAAAAGAAACAGAGAAAACTTCTAGATAGATTAAAATAAATTAAGTATTTACATATGCAAATATAAAAAGAATAAGATATGGGGAAGAGAAGAAGGGGGAGGAGGGGGAAAAAAGAGAAGGGGGGCGACGGAAGGAGAGATATTGCACTTTATATTGCACATTGTCCGGTATTGCTTATTGTTAGGCTAGGCTACTGCTCATTCCCATCCTCTGTCCTCCTGTTACCCCTCCTCCCCCCCAGAGAGGAGTTGTACAGTCTGATGGCGTGAGGGACAAAGGAGTTTTTAAGTCTGTTCGTCCTGCACTTGGGAAGGAGCATTCTGTCATGACCAACTTCTTAGTCTTTGCTGATGAATGCATCCCCTAAACATGAACACAGACAGAGTGCGTGCAAGTAGGCAGGTAGATAGGAAGGTAGATAAGCAGGTAGGCCATCCAATCATTTCATTTGGACAGAATGAAATGATTGCACAGGCTTTTTATAGCCCTGTGACTGCCACATATGACTGATTTTTCTTTTTACTGACAGAGCATTTGATTTATTCATTGCTGTTGAGATGTAAAGAGAATTTAAATAAATATAACAAAAATGCTTCTACAATAAATTACCTACACTAGCTTTATTTTTTCCCCTCACTTCAGAATTCTTGACTATTTTGTATAGATTAATGAGATAATAATGACATAATTCCAATTTAGCCCCTTTCAGTTACAGGTAACAATACAAAATGTGGAAAAGTTCAAGGAAGGTGAATGTGCATGCATGGCCCTGTATTTCAACTTCTTAAGTTTTAATGCAGAAATTGTTTATGGTCAAGGCTTCATCTGACTGAAATTCCCTGTACTAAAATTATGCCCTTTACTCATAGCCTAAACAACATAAATAGGCTGACATGCAATGCAGTGAGCATTCTAGAACAGGCAGTGCTTTCAAGCCAATCACTCATGATCATGGGAGCTGGAGACATTATAAATGAAATGAAAGATGAGATCAGTAAAAAGGTAAAATAATAAATTGAGGTAAATGCCTCCCTCTTTGAAGGACTCAAACAGATTCAGATGCTGCATGAACAGTACCAAGATGTGCGAGAGAACAGTAAAGGGAATACTAGTAGCTTGAGCTCAGCTCAGCTGCGCACTAAGTTAGTGCTTAGTGTGCAGAAATGGAACTTTGTGAAATAGTAAGCATAACTCAGAAGCATACACGTGCAACATGCAGATGCGGGCATTAAGGCAATTATAATTTGCCTTGGGGCGGCACGGTGGTGTAGTGGTTAGCGCTGTCGCCTCACAGCAAGAAGGTCCGGGTTCGAGCCCCGCGGCCGGCGAGGGCCTTTCTGTGCGGAGTTTGCATGTTCTCCCCGTGTCCATGTGGGTTTGCTCCGGTTTCCCCCACAGTCCAAAGACATGCAGGTTAGGTTAACTGGTGACTCTAAATTGACCGTAGGTGTGAATGTGAGTGTGAATGGTTGTCTGTGTCTATGTGTCAGCCCTGTGATGACCTGGCGACTTGTCCAGGGTGTACCCCGCCTTTCGCCCGTAGTCAGCTGGGATAGGCTCCAGCTTGCCTGCGACCCTGTAGAACAGGATAAAGCGGCTACAGATAACGAGATGAGATAATTTGCCTCACTTTATGAAAGATCATTTAAAACTGGACACAGAAGATGGGAAAGCTTCCTTATAAAAGCTAAAACCCCACACAACTGCTTTCATTGTGTGGTCATTTGAAGACTATGGGGGTATATTAGGTTGAGGTACTATTTATGAAACAGATCAAATCATGGATGGTACAGTCAGTCATTCACAATGGCAAAACAAGTATTCATCTGTGGTTTGGTGGGTGTTCAGTCATTTTGCGTCCAAATACTGTATAGTAATTGCAATGAGAATCTGGTGTGATTTAATATGAGCTCTTCAGGTAAAAGGGGTTAGGCAGAAGCGTGGACCCCCTGTTTTAGCCCCTCCGTGGGATCATATTGGGAAGATAAAAGGTACATTTGGAGTATGAGTCACTATCCATGCACCTGCAGTTAGTCAGCATTCTCATTGGTTGTCATGTGCCCAAGGCAGAGGGGGATGCTGGGTACCTATAATTCCTTGTGGTATACTTCCTGAAGAGCTTCTGTCTATTACTATGAACCTTACTAGGGAGCGTGAGAGACAGATGGGTACGGATTAGTTAGAATGTGAAGAAAAAGTAGATTTCTTTCAGTGGAACAAACAAATATGTGGTTTGGGGGGAAAAAGACAAACACTTGGTTGTACAGTAAAAAGCCAAACATTTCTGGCTTTGTTAATCTCTGCTTTTCAGAAAACTGTTAAAGGCACAATGAGTGGCAGTCATGCATGGATAAAGTAATCACCCCAAACACACATTAAAACACACACATTAAAAGCCCACCCAAACGTCAAAATATATAAAAGCCAGTTTGTGACAATTTGTTACTCAATTAAAGGAGCATTGTACCATACAGAGTTACCGCTTGTCACTCTGGCCAGTAAAACACATCACACTACAAGAATCTCAAGTTATTTTATTCAAGTGGTTCACGGCTTAGTTGTATTTACAACTTAGCTTTTTGCTTTGTGTGTTTATAGTTCAGAGGAGTCTTTGCAGAAACATATTACAGCATATTTGCCACCCACCATGGGGACTATAAATTACTTAAGCCTTAAGTGTCTGGCTGTGCTGCTGCTCTTGTTTGGAATATGAATCACAAACCCAAAATCCAATTAAACTGCTAATTAAAAGCAGTGTAGGTTGAATGTAGGAAAAGGCTTTGCGCTTTACCATTACTTCCAAAAGCACCAGCAAAGAGTTAAGCTGAAATTGCCAGGAAATTAAAAGAGCAAATAACTGCATATAAGCAGCAAATTCAGCTGGTGAATGAAAAGTAACTACTTAAATACTCTCTGCCATTATAAACATGGTTCCTTACTGTGCATGTTCGTTCACTGTCCTAAAAGCCTTCGAGTCTTTGACACTGACTTTTCCCAAAGAGAAATGCATGGACAGAGAACAAAGATACACATGTACTAAGAAGAGACACATTGGCATGTTGCCATCCTCTGCCATTCCTACCTTAAGCAGCAACCCTCTCTCACCTGCTCTGTCTTTCTCTCTCTCCTTTATTTTATTTTTTATAATTCTTGGAGTGCATGTTCTCTGGAGTGATATTTAATCGCTAACATAAATAAATCACTGAATGGAAAATGTGCATCATGGTGCTGTCTGCCATCAGACAAGTGGTACTGTGTTCCATGTTTAACTCGTGCCAAGATAGAGCGGTTTATTGTGCACACACACAATTGATCTCTGTCTGCCTGTCTCTCACAAACATACACACAAATCTAAATATATTAGGTCACATGCAAACATCCTTGAGCTTATATAAACCTACAGTCACTTGACTCTGCTGTGTGCATTCTCTGGAGATGTGAAAGCTGCTCTTCCTCAATGGAAACAGTTACAAATGTTAAGAAGCAAGTTGCATATCACACTTTTGTCTTTTTATACTTTGTCTAATCACCAATTACATGTTAAGGAAGAACCTTATTCATTGTTTAATTATTTAGTGGTACATTCAGATATTTTAATTTAAACATGAAATAAGGCCAAGCTTTTATTTTACACAAAGGAAAACATTTCCAGTGGTTATAAAGGCACAGGTGACATACTGTATAAGAATAACAAACCTGCTGGTGGATTCGCCCTGGTCTTTCCTTCAGGTGTTAGTTAGCAACAGAGAGGAGAAAAGGGGCAGGAGATTAATTATTTACATGAAAAACAGGAACAGGAGTCTAACATAAAAGACAAATAGCACTGAAATATACTGAATCTTTCATACAATGAATGAATCATCAATATATTTCTCTCTGTGTTAACATAATACGGTATACAGTAAGTTGAGGAAGACATACACATACATGCACTAAGAATCAGAGCAAAAACAAACCACACCGTAAAAAAATAGGAAAACTGAGAACAGAGGATAGCATAAACATGCACTAAGCAGACATGCAAGCACAATCAAGCTGTCTCGTAAAGCCCTTGCAAGGATAATTTAGCTTTAAAATGGACAGGAACCCAGTCAGTGATTACTGGAAAAGTATAATAATGCTTCCCTCTGCCTAATCATAGATCTGTGTGCTTCAGATATTTCCAGGCTCCTAAAGTCTATATTGTCTTTCACACTGGCCTATATAACCAGGATAGTAAATCTTCCCTCATACTGTATCTTCAGGAGAAAGTTTGCGAGTGTCTATGGCTCTTACATTTAATTTGAATGCAGCCATTTTTATATTTTGGTGACTACAGGTCTTTTGCAAGCGAGAATTCAAGGGTGAATACAAGGAGAGGGAACACAAAGAAAAAGAAATTAGGCTTGGAGACAAAGACTTGTTTGCAATGATAAAGAGGGAAGAACGAAGGCCACAGGAGCACAGACACCAAAGAGAACACCCAGCTGCCAGAGTTGTACCTACTTTGTAGGGCTGCAGGTATGCAATGCCTTCAAATGAGGCTTCCAGGTAGCAATGGAAACCGAGTTCTCATCAGCCGCATAACTACGCCAAACACACTACGTGCAGAGTATACAAAAAGGAAAACAGGAAGGAAAAATGGAATCGAAAAGAAATGTCACAAGGCCAGGAGAGAGCGGGGGTTGGAAGAAGGAAACAAAATGAAATAAGATAAAAAAAAAAAAGAAAACAAAAAGGCAGATTAGTAAAAACCAGTTCAGGTCAGAGTTTTCTCATCAGTTGACTGCATGGATACATGCCTTTGAGGAGGGAGAACACTTTTATAGTATCGCCACGTGCCACTCAGGTACGTTCTGGAGCGGTCTGTGGAGTAGAGTCTCCACGCAGCCTGGTGCAGGACATACATACACAAGGACACACACACATGGACATGGGTGCAGAGAGACATCAGCATTGTGAGGGAGAAGCCAGGAAAACAGGCATTCTTACAGAATGTTAAGACATTTGTTCAGTGAATGGTTTTGCTGACTTTCGACTGAGCTGTCCTGGAGAAATCACTGTACATCGCACTAAAATATCCATTTTGAAAGTGGTGTTCTATATCAGTGGCTTATTTTGTATTAGACAGTTTAATTGCATCAAAAAGAGACACTGAAAAATGTCTTATTGGATAATGGGACTCACACCACATTAAAACAGCTGGACGGGGAAAGCACAAGAGGGTGGAAGAAAAGTGCCACATCTAACAATGATGAATATGTGAAACACAAACAAACACAGTACTGAGATCTAAGCACAAGAGCAGTTGACTTATGCAAACGTTGGTGCTTAAAAGTTTGTGAACCCTTTAGAATTTTCTATATTTCTGCATAAAGATGACCTAAAACATCATCAGATTTTCACACAAGTCCTAAAAATAGATAAAGAGAACCCAGTTAAACAAATGAGACAAAATTATTATACTTGGCCATTTATTTATTGAGGAAAATGATCCAATATTACATATCTGTGAGTGGCAAAAGTATGTGAACCTTTGCTTTCAGTATCTGGTGTGACCCCCTTGTGCAGCAATAACTGCAACTAAACGTTTTCGGTAACTGTTGATCAGTCCTGCACACCGGCTTGGAGGAATTTTAGCCCATTCCTCCGTACAGAACAGCTTCAACTCTGGGATGTTGGTGGGTTTCCTCACATGAACTGTTCGCAAATGTTGGCGGGTTTCCTCACATGAACTATTCACTTCAGGTCCTTCCACAAGGACCTGAAGGATTAAGAATAAAGGTCAGGACTTTGACTTGGCCATTCCAAAACATTTACTTTATTCTTCTTTAACCATTCTTTGGTAGAATGACTTGTGTGCTTAGGGTCGTTGTCTTGCTGCATGATCCGCCTTCTCTTGAGATTCAGTGCATGGACAGATGTTCTGACATTTTCCTTTAGAATTTGCTGGTATAATTCAGAATTCATTGTTCCATCAATGATGGCAAGCCGTCCTGGCCCAGATGCAGCAAAACAAGCCCAAACCATGATACTACCACCACCATGTTTCACAGATGGGATAAGGTCTGTATGCTGGAATGCAGTGTTTTCCTTTCTCCAAACATAACGCTTCTCATTTAAACCAAAAAGTTCTATTTTGGTCTCATCTGGCCACAAAACATTTTTCCAATAGCCATCTGGCTTGTCCACATGATCTTCAGTAAACTGCAGACGAGCAGCAATGTTCTTTTTGGAGAGCAGCGGCTTTCTCCTTGCAACCCTGCCATGCACACCATTGTTGTTCAGTGTTCTCCTGATGGTGGACTCATGAACATTAACATGAGCCAATATGAGAGAGGCCTTCAGTTGCTTAGAAGTTACCCTGGGGTCCTTTGTGACCTCGCCGACTATTACACGCCTTGCTCTTGGCGTGATCTTTGTTGGTCGACCACTCCCGGGGAGGGTAACAATGGTCTTGAATTTCCTCCATTTATACACAATCTGTCTGACGGTGGAATGGTGGAGTCCAAACTCTTTAGAGATGGTTTTGTAACCTTTTCCAGCCTGATGAGCATCAACAAAGCTTCTTCTGAAGTCCTCAGAAATCTCCTTTGTTTGTGCCATGATACACTTCCACAAACATGTGTTGTGAAGATCAGACTTTGATAGATCCCTGGTCTTTAAACAAAACAGGGTGCCCACTCACACCTGATTGTCATCCCATTGATTGAAAACACCTGATTCTAATTTCACCTTCTAATTAATTGCTAATCCTAGAGGTTCACATACTTTTGCCACTCACAGATATGTAATATTGGATCATTTTCCTCAATAAATAAATGCCCAAGTATAATATTTTTGTCTCATTTGTTTAACTGGGTTCTCTTTATCTACTTTGAGGACTTGTGTGAAAAGCTGATGTTTTAGGTCATATTTATGCAGAAATATAGAAAATTCTAAAGGGTTCACAAACTTTCAAACACCACTGTATAGTTTTATGCAGCCAATGTATATAGTTTTATGTTTTGTAACTTTATATATTAAGTAAATGAGAAACAACATAGTAAAATGTATTAAATATGTAGAGGAAATAGAATAAATAAATAATTTTGAAATGAGGAAGGTGATGACATTGCACTGTAGCATTTAAAAGACACAGACTCTGTTTAATACAAAGAGCAGACATATTAGTGGATGAAGAGGAATCACTGTGTGATGAAGACAATATAAATCAAAAGGCTTTTTACAGCACTTATGCAATATGAAAAGATGCTGAAAGGCACCACTGCAAGAAAGAATGATTAAGGGAATGTGCGATGACTCAAAGACCACAGATCATAAATCTTGCATACTACGCTTTTAATTCAAGCAGATGTACAAGAAAGATGGAAAAGCTGAGAGTAAAGGGCACCACACAGTAATTTAAAGACAAAAGACAAACAGACCAAAAGAAGTGTGACATTATTCCTGAAATCACAGGTTATCCGAAAAACAACCTTAGTGGTAACAGTATTTCACTGCAGGACAGTGAGTCTCCATCATAAAAAAGAAGAAAAAAATCATACAGTGAAGGAAAATAAGTATTCAGCCACTTTTTATTTGTTATTTAATCTACTTTCCCTTCAAATTTACATACGTACTGTCTTTTGACTTTGTACTTATAAATATGAACAAAAAGTATGTATTCATAAGTATAAAGATGTTTAAAAAATAATTATTGGGAAAAATCTATTCAGATACGATATTAAAATATGTAAAGGTAACATAAAAATAAATCAAGTTCTAGATATAAATTCTGCAAATTGCATACATGGTTATTCTAGAAGACGTTATCATTGGTTGGGAAGATTTCACAAAGCAAATAAACACGGCGAAGATGAAGAAGCTTCCGAAAGTTCTCACGGACAACTTTATTAAACAACACTCAAATGGAAAGAGCTACAGAGCCACAGCAAAGCCTTTAAACATCACTGTCAGTTCAGCTGGTTCGATAATATGCAGGTGGAAAGTTTAGGGAACTGCAACTAATCATCTCCGGACAGGTGTGGCGTGAATAGCTGGGGAGGAATTCTGAAGAGGAGGGGAAAATATCACTTCAAAACAAATATACTAGATGATTTTGTTGCAGTGGGGGCGTGGTCAAGTGTGGATGGAAAGGAGGCAGGTTGAATCGGCAATTAACATGTGCCGATTCTCACCTGCGTGTTATTACAGTCAGCCTTTTATGCGTGTTTTTTTGGCCTTTCAGGGAGTGCTGTTAGAGAGAGACCGAGAGAGAGAGAACCCTAACAGAGCCAACACACGTCACACTCATTTTTAAACTTGAACTTTCACATAGCAAACTGAAAAGCACTAGCGAGTGAAATAATGAGGCTCTGTCAAAAGTCGCCTTTTTGTTTATGTTTAAGAATATATACTTTTTTGTTCATATTTATAATCACAAATTCAATAGCCATTACATGTATTGTTTTTTGAGAATTGTAAATAAACGGTGTAAGAATAATAAATAACAAAAACAAAAGTTTCCAAATACTTATTTCCTCTGACTGTAGATTCAACGAATAATAATTTACTGAAGCTAAGGTCTAAAGCAAGAGAAATGACCTAGATAAACAGTGATTAGATTGGCCCATTTGCTCTGTTCGAGAGAAATGTTACAAAAAAAAAGTTGCTCAATCTTGCTGTAGTACAGTTTCTCTGTTTCTTGGAGATTGTGTATGCGTATGAACACACACCACATTAATTTTTTACTTTTCTAAAGAGGGATGGCTCAGTCCATTAGGAAGAAGTATTATTCTTTAGGAAACCCTCACACAGAATTCCTTCCGTGGAAGCACATAATAAATAGTTGCTAGTGTTTCCTTTGGACAGAGACGGTAATGGTCTAAAGTGAAATAAATGTCTGTGTTATTGTTCATTTTCTCCTGCCTTAGACAAAATGTACTGAAGATTGTGGACATGACAGATGGTAAATCCCACATATCTTCACCCTGTGAAACTCATTTGTCATCTCTCCAACCCACATTATTAATCATTATGAGGTTAGAGGTCAGGGGAAAAGGGTCATCATTTACTGGTGCTGGAGAGTCTGAATATGTAATTGTTTTTATACAGAAGAGAAACAAAAGCCAGCATGTAATATTGAAGCAGTCAGATACACGTGTTATGTGTTACATACTGTATATTATATGTATATAGTATACAGTGGTGCTTGAAAGTTTGTGAACCCTTTAGAAATTTCTATATTTCTGCATAAATATGACCTAAAACATCATCAGCTTTTCACATAAGTCCTAAAAGTAGATAAAGAGAACCTAGTTAAACAAATGAGATAAAAATATTATACTTGGTAATTTATTTATTGAGGAAAATGATCCAATATAACATATCTGTGAGTGGCAAAAGTATGTGAACCTCTAGGATTAGCAGTTAATTTGAAGGTGAAATTAGAGTTAGGTGTTTTCAATCAATGGGATGACAATCAGGTGTGAGTGGGCACCCTGTTTTATTTAAAGAACAGGGATCTATCAAAGTCTGATCTTCACAACACATGTTTATGGAAGTGTATCATGGCACAAACAAAGGAGATTTCTGAGGACCTCAGAAAAGCATTGTTGATGCTCATCAGGCTGGAAAAGGTTACAAAACCATCTCTAAAGAGTTTGGACTCCACCAATCCACAGTCAGACAGACTGTGTACAAATGGAAGAAATTCAGGACCATTGTTACCCTCCCCAGGAGTGGTCGACCAACAAAGATCACTCCAAGAGCAAGGCGTTTAATAGTCGGCAAGGTCACAAAGGACCCCAGGGTAACTTCTAAGCAACTGAAGGCCTCTCTCACATTGGCTAATGTTAATGTTCATGAGTCCACCATCAGGAGAACACTGAACAACAATGGTGTGCATGGCAGGGTTGCAAGGAGAAAGCCACTGCTCTCCAAAAAGAACATTGCTGCTCGTCTGCAGTTTGCTAAAGATCATGTGGACAAGCCAGAAGCCTATTGGAAAAATGTTTTGTGGACGGATGAGACCAAAATAGAACTTTTTGGTTTAAATGAGAAGCGTTATGTTTGGAGAAAGGAAAACACTGCATTCCATCATAAGAACCTCATCCCATCTATGAAACATGGTGGTGGTATCATGGTTTGGGTCTGTTTTGCTGCATCTGGGCCAGGACGGCTTGCTATCATTGATGGAACAATGAATTCTGAATTATACCAGTGAATTCTAAAGGAAAATGTCAGGACATCTGTCCATGAGCTGAATCTCAAGAGAAGGTGGGTCATGCAGTAAGACAACGACCCCAAGCACACAAGTCGTTCTACCAAAGAATGGTTAAAGAAGAATAATGTTTTGGAATGGCCAAGTCAAAGTCCTGACCTTAATCCAATCGAAATGTTGTGGAAGGACCTGAAGCGAGCAGTTCATGTGAGGAAACCCACCAACATCCCAGAGTTGAAGCTGTTCTGCACGGAGGAATGGGCTAAAATTCCTCCAAGCCGGTGTGCAGGACTGATCAACAGTTACCAGAAACGTTTCGTTGCAGTTATTGCTGCACAAGGGGGTCACACCAGATACTGAAAGCAAAGGTTCACATACTTTTGCCACTCACAGATATGTAATATTGGCTCATTTTCCTCAATAAATAAATGACCAAGTATAATATTTTTGTCTCATTTGTTTAACTGGGTTCTCTTTATCTACTTTTAAGACTTGTGTGAAAATCTGATGATGTTCTAGGTCATATTTATGCAGAAATATAGAAAGTTCTAAAGGGTTAGATTAGATTAGATAGAACTTTATTGATCCCTTTGGGAGGGTTCCCTCAGGGAAATTAAGATTCCAGCAGCATCATTACAGGATAAACAGAGAATAGAAAATAGAGAAAAAACTTCTAGATAAATGAAATTAAATTAAGTATTTACATATACAAATATAAAAAGAATAAGATATGGGGAAGAGAGGAAGGGGGGAGAGAGAAAAAAAGGGTGGCTAGCAGGAGAGATATTGCACATTATATTGCACATTATCCAGTATTGCTTATTGTTAGGCTAGGCTACTGCTCCTTGCCGTCCTCTGTCCTCCTGTTACCCCTCCTCCCCCTAGAGAGGAGTTGGTTCACAAACTTTCAAGCACCACTGTAGTACTATATAGCATACGCTATATAGCCAAAAGTATGTGGATATCTGATCATCACACCCACCTGTGGGTTTTCCCCCAAACTGTTGCCACAAAATTGAAAACACATAAATTGTGTAGAATGCCTTTGTCTGTTGTCACGTTACAATTTCCCTTCACTGGAAATGAAATGCTCAAACATATTACAGCATGCCAATGCTCCTGTTCACAAAGCGAGGTCCATGAAGACATGGTTTGCCAGGGTTGTAGTGGAAGAACTCGAGTGGCCTGCACAGAGCCCTCAACTCAACCCCACTGAACACCTTTGGGATGAATCGAAATGCTGACTCTGAACTAGACCTCCAGTTCCAACATTAGTGCCTGACCTCACTAATGCTCTTGTGACTGAATGAGCACAAATCCCCACAGCCACAATCCAAAATCTAGTGGAAAGACTTCCCAGAAGAGTGGAGGTTACTATAACAGCAACAGGGGACTAAATCTAGAATGGAAAGTTCAAGAAACACAAACTGGGGTGATGTTCAGGTGTCCACATACTTTTGGCTATAAAGCGTATAGTCATTTAAAACATACTCAGTTTCTCATTCATGGTGTAGTCCCACCATCCTGCACAGTTTGGTGTTTTTCTTCACTTCAGCCTAAGCTTGTTATTTAACCGATTAGTTGAATCAGGGGAGTTGGGAGCAGAGAAAACACCAAAATATGCAGTACTCCAGGACCAGGACTGAGAGTATGTAGTATATGAGCATGCACTACTTACATACTGGATATTAATATTTATTTTTAAACTCATTCATTTCTTGATCAGGAAGGCAGATGTGTGGTAAATGCAGCGGGTTTACCTGTATAAGACTGGCAGCTGGGTTTCGCCTCTTTTCAAAGTGTTTCTGTCTGTGCTGCTCCTGCACCTTCAGAGCAAAGCCCGAGCCTAAAATCCCCTACACACACAGACACACTTGATTTATTATTTGGTAAACAATGGCAAAGGGTTTGCTCTTCAATAAATTTCACAAATGTTTGCCTACTGTTTGTCATTACAATTAATCATTCAGTATAGGGTCTAAACTCTACAACAGCGCTTATAGTTACAGACACAGTCAGAAAAGACAACTGTCATTGGGCTCTTTGACCTAAACACATTAACATACTCCACATGAAAATTACCGCAGCAAAGATAATGTTTCAGACATCACAAAAAGCTTATTGGAAGTGATCTTGGATAGCATATGACACATAACTGACATTAATCTTCTCTTTTGAGAGCTCAGAGAAATACTGCACTCCTGAAATAACACTAGCCACATAGAGCTGGCAGACAGGGTTGTGCTGGAATGACGTGCATATGGGTCTGAACACTGAGATCTAAGGCACCTTGGATTAATATCACAGCGTGACCTACCGCACACCCAGATGCCTTAGCGAGGGCCAAAACAGATAAGTACAAAAGCAGGGAGTTTAACTGCTTCATAAAAATCGTCTCTGTTTTCAGATTTTATTCATAGCAAGAAGAGTCAGAGAATAATGAAAAAAAACCCTTTAGACATATTACACCACTGCATGTGGGAATCATAAAGTCTTCTGTTCACTATTTTACATTGTATTTGCTATTTAGGGGCTTCCATGGATCCTAATTTCATTGTTTGTCAATTTTCCATCCATTCATTATCTATACCGCTTATCCGTCAGGGTTGCAGGGGAAGCTAGAGCCAATCCCAGTTGACTTTGGGTTCACCCTGGGCAGGTCACCAATCTATTGCAGGACTACAGAGACAAACAACCAATCACACCCATGTTCACACCTAGGAGCAATTTAGAGTAGCCAGTTGACCTAATCTGCATGTCTTTGGACAGTGAGAAGAAACCAGAGCACCCAGAGGAAATCTACGCAGACATGAGGAGAACATGCAAATTCCACATAGAAAAGCCCCAGTCTGACACCAGGTTCCACTGCGTACTTCTCTCTATGAGGCGACAGTGCGAACCACTGCACAACCTTGCCACCCTGTTTGACATACACCAAATCAACCATGACATTATTACCACTGACAGGTGAAGTGAATAACATTGATTATCTGATTACAATGGCACCTGTCAAGGGGTGGGATATATTAGATAGCAAGAGAACAGTCTGTTCTCGAAGTTGATGCGTTGGAAGCAGGAAAAATGGGCAAGCGTAAGGATCTGAGTGACTTTGACAAGGGCCAAATTGTGATGGCTAGATGACTGGGTCAGAGCATCTCCAAAATGGCACATCTTGTGAGGTGTTCCTGATATGCAGTGGTTAGTACCTACCAAAAGTGGTCCAAGGAAGGACAACCGGTGAACCGGCGACAGAGTCATGAGTGTCAAAGGCTCACTAATTCACATGGGGCATGAAGGCTAGCCCATATGGTCCAATCCCACAGAAGAGGTACTGTAGCACAAACTGCTGAAAAAGTTAATGCTGACACCTTTCTGTTTTGGCCAGCATTAACTTTTTCAGCAGTTTGTGCTACAGTACCTCTTCTGCGGGATTGGACCATATGGGCTAGCCTTTGTGCCCCATGCAAATCAGTGAGCCTTTGACACCCATGACCCTGTCACCGGTTCACCGGATGTCCTTCCTTGGACCACTTTTGGTAGGTACTAACCACTGCATACTGGGAACACCCCACAAGATGTGCCATTTTAGAGATACTCAGACCCAGTCATCTAGCCATCACAATTTGTCCCCCGTCAAAGTTGCTCAGATCCTTATCCTGCTTCCAATGCATCAACTTCAAGAACTGACTGTTCTCTTGCTGCCTAATATATCCCACCCCTTGACAGGTGACAGGTAACAACATAATCAATGTAATTCACTTCACCTGTCAATGGTCATAATGTTATGGCTGACTGGTGTATTGTACAATATATTTTATTGAGTTGTCATGTATATATTTCTTTATAAAATCTATATATTGGTTACTGGTCTGATGGCAAGTGTGTAGGCACAAGTGTGTGACAATATAGCTATGAATGTGATAGTTAACACTATTAGATCACCTTGTGACTTGCTTCGTGTTGAAACGGTATATTGTTGCATATAGAATTCTTTCATGTTTAGTATTTTTATATGAAAATTTTATATTTAAGTATTTTGCATTATTAACGTGAACAGTATTGCAGTTCATGGTGCTGGTGGATTAAAGAGGCCTTGCAGCCTTCACTGGGAATGCAAGGCTGTATTTACTCACCGCAGGCAGGGCAAAGAAAGAGATCCCCAGTAAAGCAAAACCTGCGGACAG
Organism: Neoarius graeffei; assembly: GCF_027579695.1. Lineage (NCBI taxonomy): Eukaryota > Metazoa > Chordata > Actinopteri > Siluriformes > Ariidae > Neoarius > Neoarius graeffei. The sequence goes on along the minus strand of NC_083575.1, from coordinate 56,644,830 downwards.
GAGCCGACCTGGCCAAGTCTGTGGCGTCTTATCCCCATAGCCAATAGTTGTCAGAGTGATCTGAGTATACAGACATCGATGGTCAAAGGTTAGAGATTGAGTGTGCCAGGTCCTTGCAGATAAGAGTTAAATTACTCTAGTGAATATAGAGTAAGCTCAGGACAAACAGCAATGTCCAGACAGCACCTTCAGTCAACTCAAGAAGAGGAGGAAGAAGCCGAGCACACTCTGATTTTGCCTACACAATGGAAAGCTGGGCACAGTGGGGAGCACAATCTCCCACAGTGTCTTCACTGATCATATTCCTATGAGAGGGTACCGCAGAGTGCAGTAAAAGCCACATATTGGACGCAAAGCTCCACTTACAACAACTCCTGTCCAATCTGCCATATTAAAAGGCCATGAATATCTAAAGGCAAACATAGGAGTACTCTAGAGTTACACCCACACTGCCATTTGTTTTACCAGTTTCTCCTTGAAAGTAATAAATTGGTAGCTTACGTTGAAAAAAAAAACATTAGTCTAAAAGCTCTCTCTCTGTTCTGTACCAGTAAGTGAGAGATTCAGATTCTTGCAGGCAGGGGATACTCAAACAAAGCACAAGCCAAACCAAATTCAATACATCCAGTAAAAGTGAGTGATCTGTCAAATGCTGAGTGTGCTGTAGACATTAAATGATGGCTGGGAGTAGACACACAGACATACACAGACATTGAGTCCTGTTCCTCTGCTTTTCTTCTCTGTACTGCAGTCAGCCTAGCAGATCCACACACACATAACTGAGAATTCAGTCTGTTGTGGCACTCTAATGCTGGCTCAGTATGAGCCACTATATCAAACCTCAAAAGGGCAATGACCAGTAACCACCACAAACTGACCTTACTGTATGTACTTTACACTCAAACAGCTGATGGTTTTGTCTGCGTTGACCGAATTCAATGATTTATTTATTTCCCCAACAGGAAACTGTGACAGTGGCCATGGTGTGTGGACTGCTGTGTTCCTGTAATGTAACACTGTAATATGTGGAACATGACAGAACAGTATAATATTGGTGTGAAGCCAATCATGGCTCTGGACTGATTCTATACAATAGGATGCTATAAGAACAAATTAGACATATTAGAACAGGGAATAGAGGATCAACATTTCCGACAGATTGGATAATTGTGTGAGATGCAAAAAAGTAAAAGGTGTACAGCTTTTTTGTGTTCATATGTGTATGTTACATTTATGCAGACTTACCGTCCCCCACCAAAGTGCATCAGCATAGGTGGTAAACTGCTTGTTTAAATCTTTCTCCACCAAGTAAACCAGAAACGAGGAGAAGATCAGTACCAGAAACCCAATGTACCAGGCAGTTACCAGCTCCTGTTCACACAGAAAAGCACAGAGCTTTACAGCATGCCAAAAAAATCAGACGAACCAAATACTATGCCATGGCACAGAAAAATCAGAAGGACAGGGGTAAGAAAAGATAGAGGAATAAAGCAGCTTTTTCATAGACCACAGGGAATCAGTAGGGAGCTACAGCCCGTAATCTATCCACTAAATGTTGGGTTGCCGAGGGCTGAGGAAGTCTGTGGTTTGGCCATGGCTCATGGCAGGAGCTACAGTTCAGACAGGGCTGCCGAGAGAGAGGCTGAAAGCAGGATCACACATTTGGAGTCGAAAAGAACACTCTCACACGTATGCACACATGACCTGCTCATATCCAATATCTGTTTTTAGATCACATCTTGCATTTCTACTGTTTTGTGTTATTCTAGATTGCAGAAAAGTATTTTTAGTGTCACTTCAGGTGCTTATTTGCTATCTCTAGAATGCGATTTGTTTTACAATTTGGGCTACTGTGTACTACATAGAGGATATTACACGGTTGCACGAAGATATGAAGTTTATCTTCAAGTGGTGAATGTATACATCACGAGTGAGCGAAGCGAAAGAGTGATATATTTTTCAACACGATATATTGTTCTTTATATTATACAGACACATCCACAAAAGAAAAAAAAATCAAAAGAATTTTAATTTTGAACCGGTTTGCCATATTGACAATGCGCATCTAGCCAGCAGGAAAACACTGGGAGTGATGTCATCGGAGTGAAATATCGGGAATTATTATCCATACAGGACACTTTTTTGATGGAATAAAAACATGTATTCTGTTCCCTTCTAGCGGGTTTCATTCATTTGGTTTGATAGCATGCAATATTGTTAGCATATCGCTTATCCTACGTGTATTACGTCACTCTACCCAATGGAGAATGAGCATTGAATATGGTTTATGATACTACATGGTTATCAAGACAACATGACGTCACTCCTAAGGGCTGATGCGAATATTCAATGGGAAAGTTTTCTGCACATGCACAGAAGCAGTTCTTTGTTCACCGGGAAAGACAAAGAACCACTGAACACCCGAAAGGCTACCAAAACTTCATTAGATATTCTTCACGCATATTTACAAGAGAAAAACATACCAACGGACATCGAAAAACTGGAAAAGAGAGTGTGTATGCATAATAATAATAATAATATTGGCTGGCTTTTTTTCATGGTATATCACATATATTCCATTCAGTTAGCATGATACTGAACTCGTCTTCGACTCATTCAGTATCATGCTAGCTGAATGAAATATATCTGATCTACCAGTCAATGCCAGCCAATATTATTTATATATGGTTTTGGTTCTCCATATCCCAAATGTAGCTCGTATGAAAAATATGAGTGGCACATTTCCCAGTAAAACACTTGTGTCCATATAATATACAGTGGTGCTTGAAAGTTTGTGAACCCTTTAGAATGTTCTATATTTCTGCATAAATATGATCTAAAACATCATCAGATTTTTACACAAGTCCTAAAAGTAGATAAAGAGAACCCACTTAAACAAATGAGACAAAAATATTATACTTGGTCATTTATTTATTGAGGAAAATGATCCAATATTACATATCTGTGAGTGGCAAAAGCATGTGAACCTTTGCTTTCAATATCTGGTGTGACCCCCTTGTGCAGCAATAACTGCAACTAAACGTTTCCGGTAACTGTTGATCAGTCCTGCACACTGGCTTGGAGGAATTTTAGCCCATTCCTCCAAACAGAACAGCTTCAACTCTGGGATGTTGGTGGGTTTCCTCACATGAACTGCTCACTTCAGGTCCTTCCACAACATTTCGATTGGATTATGGTCAGGACTTTGACTTGGCCATTCCAAAACATTAACTTTATTCTTCTTTAATCATTCTTTGGTAGAATGACTTGTGTGCTTAGGGTCGTTGTCTTGCTGCATAACCCGCCTTCTCTTGAGATTCAGTTCATGGACAGATGTCCTGACATTTTCCTTTAGAATTTGCTGGTATAATTCAGAATTCATTGTTCCATCAATGATGGCAAGCCGTCCTGGCCCAGATGCAGCAAAACAGGCCCAAGCCATGATACTACCACCACCATGTTTCACAGATGGGATAAGGTTCTGATGCTGGAATGCAGTGTTTTCCTTTCTCCAAACATAACACTTCTCATTTAAACCAAAAAATTCTATTTTGGTCTCATCCATCCACAAAACATTTTTCCAATAGCCTTCCGGCTTGTCCATGTGATCTTTAGCAAACTGCAGATGAGCAGCAATGTTCTTTTTGGAGAGCAGTGGCTTTCTCCTTGCAACCCTGCCATGCACACCATTGTTGTTCAGTGTTCTCCTGATGGTGGACTCATGAACATTAGCCAATGTGAGAGAGGCCTTCAGTTGCTTAGAAGTTACCCTGGGGTCCTTTGTGACCTCGCCGACTATTACACGCCTTACAACAATCTTTGTTGGTCGACCACTCCTGGGGAGGTTAACAATGGTCTTGAATATCCTCCATTTGTACACAATCTGTCTGACTGTGGATTGGTGGAGTCCAGACTCTTTAGAGATGGTTTTGTAAGCTTTTCCAGCCTGATGAGTATCAACAATGCTTTTTCTGAGGTCCTCAGAAATCTCCTTTGTTCGTGCCATGGTGCACTTCCACAAACATGTGTTGTGAAGATCAGACTTTAATATATCCCTGTTCTTTAAATAAAACAGGGTACCCACTCACACCTGATTGTCATCCCATTGATTGAAAACACTTGATTCTAATTTCATCTTCTAATTAACTGCTAGTCCTAGAGGTTCACATACTTTTGCCACTCACAGATATGTAATATTGGATCATTTTCCTCAATAAATAAATGACCAAGTATAATATTTTTGTCTCATTTGTTTAACTGGGTTCTCTTTATCTACTTTTAGGACTTGTGTGAAAAGCTGATGATGTTTTAGGTCATATTTATGCAGAAATATAGAAAATTCTAAAGGGTTCACAAACTTTCAAGCACCACTGTAGTATAAAACTTTGAATTAAATTGAAGACTATAGAGTGCAGGCTTTGCTCCATTTAATTTTAGACATACACACATTTCAAAAGAGGCTTACATTTGAATACGTTCTGGGATAAACAAGGCCAAGCTGTAAGGAGTCACTGCAAGTAAAATCTTGTATCCTAGTCTACCTTGCTGTGAGCATAGACTACAGATCCCAGCAGTTTCCAGGTACCCCCTCGTCGGTCCATGCGCACCATCCGTAAGATCTGTAAAAAGCGAAGGCTCCGCAGTGCAGATGCAGCAAAAATGTTTCCCTGGCTGCCAGCCGACACAACAGCAATGGACGCAATGAGCACAATGATGTCTGCAATGAGAAGCCAGAAAGAGTTAGGTTCATGTTTACATGGAGCACAGGCATGCTTTTTTTGGTCAACATATATCTAGCAGTGATTACTGAAGATAAAGGAAACTACAACAGAAAGAATTCAAGTGAAGAACTAATTCTGTCAATTATCCATCCATCCATCCACCCCTTATCTATGCTGCTTATCCATCAGGGACATTGGGGAAGCAGGAGCCAATCTGCTGTCTTTCTGAATTCAGCTGAGAGGCGGGATACACCCTGAGCAGGTCACTAATCTACCACCGTTCACACTCACAGTCGGGCAGTTTAGAGTAGCCAGTAAACCTAATCCGCATGTCTTTGGACTGTAGGAGGAAATGGGAGCACCCAGAGGAAACCCATACAGGCACAGGGAGAAGAAATTCCAGACAGTCGGCTGTGAGTTTCCATCCCACAACCTTCTTGCTGTGAGGTGACAGTACAAACCACTGCACCACCCTATCAATTATCATCCAGGGTTTTCACAAAAATCACCTCGATAATGTGGAGCAGTCAGCCTCAGTGTATTTGCCACACGGTTTCAAGAAGGCATAAAGGCAATGTATAAGCTCTGCACTCCAGGTCTAGTTTCTGAGAAACCTCCTATTTTTCTCTGATTCTCACTGAAAATGCACTGAACATAGTCATAGTCTGATGAAGACTTACAGTGATGGCAATTTCATGTCTGTCATTTCTCTCAGACACATCAGAAGCAGAGAGAAATGTCACTGGGACCAGCATATCCACCTCCTTTCATAAAAGTTTCTTCTAAATCCCATCTCTAACCCACTACTACATGACCTGGCCTGGAAAAATAGTACTCTTTGTTCATATGACACATCTTGCCTTTTTCAATACTTTTCCCCACACATAAAACTCCAAACCAAAAAAAGGAAATCAAGTACCAATGGATCCAACCATAAATCCAACCAATATACATTTGGTAATTAGCATCCACCTACAAAGAGAATGGAAGCTAATGCCGCTTTTCCACTACCAACGCGGCTGAGTTGGGCTGAGCCGTGTCGTGCTGAGTTGGGCTGAGTCGAGCTGAGTGGGGCTGTTGGAGTTGCATTTCGACTACAACCGCGCTGAACCGTGCTGGCTGGAAGTGGGTGGACACATTGGGTGGAGTTAGCGAAAGTGGGTAGACGTCACGTGATGTCGTTAGGCGGTGCAAACAGTGACACCAGTGACCTTTAAAGCGGTAGTCTCACGACCCGGAGAGTAAACAATAAACATGGAGGACATGGAGTCGTTAGTGTTGCTGGTCTTGGTGCTGTGGCTTGTTGTCACCGACAACGCCAATAGATACTGGCAAGAGCATATACTGTAGATGAGGCGAGGCGCATAAGGCTTCAGAAATTCTCGTAATTCGTAATTCTTCTTCTTCCGGGTTTACGGTGTTTACAGATCCCAGCGTGCTCGCGGGGCGTGTGTGGGCATGTGAGGACACTCCTCCTCACCAATCAGTGCACAGGGGAGTGTCTCCTCACGCCCCTAGCCCCACTCGGCTCGGTTTGGCTCGCTTCAGCCCTACTCCAAAACCGTGCGAGTTTTGGGTGCTGAATGGCTGAAGCGAGCTGAGTCGTGCTGCTCTGAGGTAGTCGAAACGCGAGCCGTGTCGGGCTGAAGTGAGCTGAAGTGAGCTGAAAAAGGGTAGTGGAAAAGGGCCATAAGTGATTAATGTGACTTGCCATTGTCTTGCAAAAGCTCTCTCATGCGGTCTCTCAAAACTATGTATTAACTTGCTGTGCTGCTATATCTGTTACTTCAAACACAAAAACCGGGGAGTGTCTCCTCACACCCCTAGCCCCACTCGGCTCGGTTTGGCTCGCTTCAGCCCTACTCCAAAACCGTGCGAGTTTTGGGGGCTGAGCAGGGCTGAAGCGAGCTGAGTCGTGCTGCTCTGAGGTAGTCGAAACGCGAGCCGTGTCGGGCTGAAGTGAGCTGAAGTGAGCTGAAAAAGGGTAGTGGAAAAGGGCCATAAGTGATTAATGTGACTTGCCATTGTCTTGCAAAAGCTCTCTCATGCGGTCTCTCAAAACTATGTATTAACTTGCTGTGCTGCTATATCTGTTACTTCAAACACAAAAACCTTGTCCTGTTAACTCAGGTCTTCTCAGAATGAAATTTGGCATAATAAACTGACTTCGCCTTTTAGTTTCTGTTCACCATTTTATTCATTCAATCAGTTCTGCATTAAATGCAATCTTAGGCTTTTGGCACTGATGAGAAAAGAGCATGGCCAAAAAGTGGTGGCCCTGAAGAGGCAGTAAAAGAAAGAAAGAAAGCACAACTTTATTCATCACACACTTGTGAAATTTCCTCTCTGCATTTAACGAGTCTGAAGCAGTGAACACACACATGAGCAATGAGCATACACACATACCCAGAGCAGTGGGCAGCCATGCTAACAGCGCCCGGGGAGCAGTTGGGAGTTAGGTGCCTCGCTCAAGGGCACCTCAGCCCAAGGCCGTCCCATATTAACCTAACCGCATGTCTTTGGACCGTGGGGGAAACCCACGCAGACATGGGGAGAACATGCAAACTCCACACAGAAAGGCCCTCGCCAGCCGCTGGGTTCGAACCCAGAACCTTCTTGCTGTGAGGCGACTGTGCTAACCACTACACCACCGTACAGTGGTAATGCGTGATGGAACGTGCAGTACATGTGTACACTGCTATAGGAAATGACTATAGGAAACGTGGTTGATTTAACTTGTCAATTTACTTCCTGTGTCATGTGTTACATTGGTAGGGAAAGGGAGGGTGTGTTCTGCAAAAGTGAATGAATCCTGCAATAAAGGGTTTTCAATGCAAATGACTGCTGCTCACATCTAGCAAAGTAATGTCTAGCAGAAATATTAAAAACACTAAACAGTAATGCATTCATTAAATAAACATGAGTAAAAACAAAGTGTTGTGCACTGTCTCCCATTTTGCAAAGACTGCATGCAAACTGCTTGCAGCACCGATGTATAAAACTAAGCAATCATTTTATGGTTCAGAAGTGATTTGTCTTTGCGAAAACAAAGCTGTGTTGATGATGCCTTCCCACAAACAAGCTCAGAATCGATCCTGGGTTGGACTTGAGGTTCTTACTCACACATTAGTCAGGCACTGATGAAACTGTGATGGAGCTCTGACCTTAATTAATTAACAAGGCTTCAATACAGATCACTTGGATCAATTTTACACTCACAAACACAATACATTCTTACAAATACAGTGCCTGTGTGTAAAACCAGACTCACAATAGCTTGTTTTAATATTATACTTACAAAAAGAGTAGTAGGATTAGTGTGTATGCATGTGTGTACCGTATAACCAAGGATTCACAAAGTCAAGGAATCAAAGGATTCAAACCAAAAGCTCAGTGCAAGAGTGTACAGAACTCATCAGGTTCATCCTCTTTAAACTTTGCGTGTGTGAAATTTAGACACTGATCCAGTCGCTAGGAGCTATCATTACTCCATTCACTTCAGTTTTCCAGAAGCATCAATCAGCATCAGTATCCACACAGACAGCTACACACATACTGTATAGTACATACATAGTCACTCACAGGCAACCGTGTCTCACCTATGACACAGAAGGGCTTCCTGGCGAAGCGCAGTCTCCCTTGCCATCCTCTGTAGCGACAGCAGCATCCAGCAGACCAGATGCGAATGATGTACTCCAGACCAAACACAACGATCATTACAAACTCCTGCAAGTTGCAACACAACAGCATATCATCTCATTAACCATATTGTATTCTGACACACTGGGGTGCATTAGGAAACAATATACATTGGGTTTTATCTTAGCATCCAATATAACAATGTATTTTGTGGTAAGTATCAGTTAAATTTTTTAAATCCAAATTCTTTTTTGTGACTGCAGCAAGTTAAAGGAAAACGCTGGCATTTTTCAACTTGGGCCCTATTTTTTACATCTCTTTGGGTGCAAATATTTATGAGGGACAAAAACAATTGAAATTGGTCCAGTACTGAGTTAGAACGATAGAACCGGTAACCACAAAATGGCTATACAATGTAATTCTATGGGCAATCATCATGTCAAAGTAAACCGCTTGTTTTCATCACTGACAGGCTCATATAATGTAATGTTTTTATAACTGTCTGAAAACATGGAATGGATCCCTACAGAGATGCATCTGTCTGTTTACCTCAATAACTGTAAAGAAACCGTAGAAAATTACTGTTTCTTCAGTCATTGTTTTAACTTTCTCTTCTTCTGGGCTCTAACGCAGCACCCAGTTCAGTGCCTGTAGTAGATTGTCACATGGGGTCTGTTTTCTGATGTTTACAAAAGGACACTCATTCATACTGTCATCATCAGCTAAATATTCGGGCATTATTTTGGAAATATACTTAAGAAACAGACAAATTCTGCGTGACTTCTCCTTTTGGAAATAGCAGAAGCCGGACAGTCTCCTCTTGGTTTCTCCAAATTACAACTGACTGTATCTCTTAATGGGAAAGCTACAAACAACTCCTGTGATGGTGCATGTGAAGTGATGAGTGACAAAAACTGTTTATTTAGAGCCTGTAATTTTAGTGGCTGTATTCATAAATTTGCATGTGGAACATCTAGAATAGTCACGTGCAATATTGCTACAGATTCTATGAGTCTGATTATTAAATTCAGTGTCTGACAAGCAGTTCACGGATGTTTTTTAACTGTATGAGAGGAGTGGAAGCTCCTACAAAAGTGAAGCAGTCTCAGGAATTTAGAGCAATTCAGGAATTTAGAGGAATCGCCATTGTTTTATTAGTGGGATGAAAAGTGAGCACAAAAGGAATTCTTTCTATCTTAGCAGTGGATTGCTTACAGGTCAGTGCATCTGTTCTCTCAATAGTGTTAACATGGGACATGGCATCATCTATGACATTATCTAGGAAATAATCACTTGTTCTGGATGAATTCTTCATTTTCACTGCAACTGTGTTTAAAGTCTTTGTAACTGGGAGTAGGGAGTGGGATTTATGCAGTGCTTGGGATGGGAAGCACTATACTCCAAGTATAAATGAGAGTCTGGGGGTTTTATATTATGTTTTGTAACGTGAAAGCCTTTGGATAAGGACAGTTTTATAAAATAAAACAATAAAAGGTGTGCCGTAGTGTTGAGCATGGTATATACAGTGAGCCCTAGAGCAGCAAAATGCCTGAGTATGCAGTTTGAGATGGAACCGTGCACTGCTCTGCAGGAGCCCATAATAGTATCTGGTTAGTGTAATTACCCCGGAGCTCATTTCTCAATGTCGGTTGCCGACCCTGTTAATTGCAGCGCTTGATAAATCCAACAGGATTCACTGGTACTCTCAGCAGATTAAAACATCTGTCAGTACAGCACATTACAACAAAGCTGACAGTATTACAGCTGAACAGCAGCTTATCTCTCCAGCATTCAGTACTCATGTTCGACTCAACTTGCGCCTCACATACATATACTATTTGGTTAATTAAGAAAAAAAAAAAAAAGATCAATAAAGTATAATATTACAGCATATAGTTAATTTTATTGTAGTGTCTTTATACATGCCATATGTCTTATGCATATATCCACCAAATCTGACTTACTGTTCTGAGTATTTGTGCAGTTCAGATTTCACATTATTCAGCAATTCAGGGAAATTTAAGCTAGGGTAGAGATACACTCCGTATTCTCTTAACAGCTGAGAGTGACTTCCATGCACTCTCATAACAGACTAATTTCCCAGGGTGCCATCTGATACAGAGTGCATTTTTTCTACATCAGTGAGAGTAAAGCCACCTTTGACCAATGCAAAAGGATACATCAGCTCATCCAGCAACCCAACTGAGATGTGACTGACAGCCCATTATCACTTTGGGCCTGTCCCTCATTGCCGGAGCTGATCATACTTACCAACAACACAATGCTAGAAATCTAGCTTAACAAAACAAAATAAATATGTATCATATAGCAAGGCAATATATTTGTCCACAAGAGCCAAAGGAGGTCCTGGAACATGAGATAAAAATACTATTTGTCAAAGATTTGAGACTTAAAAAAAAAATGCTGTTTTGTGTGTGATAATGTGCCAAATGTCCTGAGGTCAGGAATGTGTTTTGTTCTCACCAGTATGAGTAGGCAGTGGTTAGAGAGGTCCATATGATCTGGGATGGTAGAGAACACAGACAGGACCAAACAGCCAAACACCAGGATGAAGCTGCCAGGAATGAAGACACAGAAACAAAACAGTTAAATGTCTAAGTACCGTAATTGCCGCTGCAGGTGCACCTTCATATTTCTGAGGCATTGACTGACCTAAAGACACCAAACAGATAAGATTAATGGCACTCGTCCTGAGCTGAGGTCATACTCCAAAGAGCACAGTGTTGACCATGAGAGAGAAAGTGGAGTAGTGAACACAATATGAGCCCTGGCTTTGTCTGTGATCAGATCATTATCAGACCAAGTGCCAGTGTCTGGCTAGATCAGATAAGAGCAGAAGTAACAGTGATCTTAATGTCTGAACACCAGTGTACCGTACACACCAGGCTTCACCAACTTCTTAGAGTCTCAGAGTAATGGAAAGACTTTTCATATTGTACATGAAGTGTGAAAGTAGTAAGCTTGGTGACACACATTCATTCTCAACACAATCCACTAGCTACGTAAGAAGAAGAGTCATATGGATATGGTATAAATGATATGAAGAAAAATTGACAACAAAAACAGTATTCAACCACTTTCTTTTTCCCATTCTCAGAGTGAAGTATTATGTACCTATCACTACCAGGAAATGAGAAAGCTGAAATACACTCACTTAGCACTTTATTAGGAACAATACACTAATACTAGGTAGGGCCTCCCTTTGCTCTCAAAACAACCTCAATTTTTTTTTTTTTTTTGTGCCATGGATTCCACAAGATATTGGATACATTACTTTGAGATTCTGGTCCATTTAGACAAGACTGCATCACACAGTTCCTACAGAATTTTCAGCTGCACTTTCATGCTGTGAATCTCCTGTTCCATCACATCCCAAAGGTGTTCTATTCACGCCCGGATCACCGCACAGGCTTCATATGGCTTCAGCCTAGGGGCCCCCACGCCCCCCGCCTCGCAGGGGGGCCCCCAATTAGTCAAAAGAAAAAAAAAACCTTCATATTCATTGGCTCAAAATGAATATTTAAATAAACAGACGCCGATTGGGTGAGGCAAATCCGCCTTCCATATATAAATATTAGACGTCACGCACGACGTCACTCCACAGTTGAACAGTGAACATGTGTGACAGAAAATACGAGAGCGGTGCTCAAAAGTGCAAGGCGCAACGGCAAAAAGCCCAACGTGACAAAGCTCTATTGAGCAATATACCAAAACTAACAGGGTTTTTTAAACCTAATGAAACCCAACTGGCAAGTGCAAGTCATCATGACACTAGCGTAGCAAACGTTATGTTATCGGGTCGAGACGCATTTAGAACAAGGGTGTTTCTTGCGATAATTGACCGTCTCGTTGCAGAACTAGATCGGAGATATGATTCCTACAAAACAATTAACCAAACATTCGGATTTTTGAATAACATCGTGTCCATGCCCTTGCCGGATCTCCGCAGGGATGCCTGTGAGCTCCAGAAACTATATTCTGGTGATGTGGAAGCAGATTTTGTGGAAGAGCTTGTGCAGTTTAGACAGTTTGTTAGTGAAATGCAGAACCAGGGCACCTCTGCTAGATCTCTTCTGCAAGTTTTGAGAACGAGGAACTTGCTGCTGGTGTTCCCAATTGTTGACATTGCCCTACGACTCTTTCTGACTTTGCCTGTGACTAATGCCAGTGGAGAGCGGTCTTTTTCTAAACTGGGATTGGTTAAAAGTAGACTGAGATCCACCATGGGCCAATGCAGATTGAATCACCTCTCTCTAATGTCTCTTGAAAGTGACATTCTGCGTTCATTGGATTTTTCAAGTCTAATTGATGACTTTTCTACAAGAAAAGCTAGGAGGACAAACTTTTAAGAATGATACTGGTTGTTGATCATTAGTTTGTTTACTTTGTCTTTATTGCCTTTCATTATAGCCTCTTCATCGTGTACTTGAGAGGTTCAGTTGCCTAAAAGGCCTACAGGCACATTCAATTGACAGTTGCATAAGTTGTGATAAGTTGTTGTCAATCTAAACCTTATAGTTTTTGGTGTTCTGTTTTTGCTGGCCCAGCTGTACAAAGTTTAATAATGAAACAAACAAACAAACAAACAAACAAACAAACAAAAAAAAACTTTTTAAAATGTAGAAAACAGACAGTTCTTTACAGGTAGATGGGATAAGATGGTGGTGGCCGGGGGGGCTACAGCAACTTGTAGCCTAGGGGCCCCTGGCCATGTTAATCCGGCCCTGGTTCTATTGGATTCCAATCCAGTGACTGGGAAGGCCAGTGAAGATCACTGAACTCATCGTCATGTTCATGAAACCAGTTTGAGACAACTTTTCCTTTGGAGTTGTATATGGTCAGCAACAATATTCAAATAGGTTGTGGTATTCAAGCGATGATTGGTTGTTATAAATGGGCACAAAGTAAAACATTCCCCAAACCATTACACCACTTACACCAGCCTACTTTCCCATCCCAACCATCTGTGTGCCTCAGCAGAAATCGAGATTCATAAGACCTGGTTATGTTTTTCCAGTCTACATCTGTCCAGGTTTGGTGAGCCCGTGCCTAGTGCAACTTTCTGTTTTTGGTTGACAGAAGTGGAACCCAATGTGGTCTTCTGCTGTTGTAGCCCATCCACCTCGAGGTTTGACATGTTGTGCATTCTGAGATGCTTTTCTGCTCACCATATTTATACAGAGTGGTTATTTGAGTAACCGTGGCCTTTCTGTCAGCTCCAACCAGTCTAGCCATTCTCTCTTGACCTTTCTCATCAAAAAGGTGTTTATGTCTACAGAATTGCTGCTGCTGGGATGTTTTTTCTTTGTGGCAACATTCTGAGTAAACTCTAGGGACTACTGAAATTCTCAGGAGATCAGCAGTTACAGAAATACTTAAATCCCCTACTCATGGCGACGTGTGTAGACGCAGTGACCCGGTGCTCCTCTTTAGTTAGCAGCTACACATTGAGAAGGACTTATACCCGAACTGAACTTATCAGCCTCAAACAACACTGATAACCCCGGAAGGGTTTGACTCGTTCCCGGAGAGGAGGCGACGGCGGCGCTGCGAAAGACGCCTGAAGCAGGGCAAACGAGCCGGCATCAGAGCTAGGCTAACCAAGACTCCGCATAAACCAGCGGTTCCAAGCATTTTTCTTGCCAACATCTGCTCCCTGGTCAACAAGATGGACGAGATCAAACTACGGGACATTAACAACCAGATAGACAGCTGCATCATGGTGATAATGGAGACTTGGCTGCATGAAAACATCCCGGACCTAGCTGTGGAGCTAGCAGGTCGTACAATCTTCCGGGCGGACCGCACATCAGACTCGGGTAAGATGAAAGGAGGAGGTGTGTGCGTCTATATCAACAATAGTTGGTGCACGGACACTGCCATTATTGAGAGACAATGCTGTCCAGACTTAGAGTTTTTACTGTTAAAGTGCAGACCTTTTTATCTGCCCAGGGAAATCACTCAAGTGTTTGTAGCTGCTGTGTATATCCACCCACGAGCTAATGCTAATGTAGCTACGAGCAGGCTGCATGATAGCATCAGCAGGCAGCAGAACAAACACCCAGAGGGCTTCTTCATCATGGCTGGGGACTTCAACCACACCAATTTAAAGACTGTGCTCCCCAGATTCTATAAGAATGTGGACATTAAAACAAGGAAGGGCAAAACACTAGACCAGGTCTACAGCAACATTTCTGAAGCCTACAAAGCCCGCCCCTCCCCTCACCTTGGACACTCAGACCATCTTTCCCTGTTCCTGACACCAGCTTACAAGCCCCTCATCTACAGTCTAAGCCACAGTACAAGTCCATGCAGTGCTGGACTGAGGAGGCCACACTATCCTTGCAGGACTGTTTTGAGGACACCATATGGGAGCTCTTTGAGGAACCAGACATTGAGCTCCACACCTCCTCTGTACTGTCATACATCAGCTTCTGCATGGACAATGTATCAACAAGGAAACGGGTGAAAATATTCCCCAACCAGAAACCCTGGTTTAACACCAATATCAGAGCATTACTCCAGGCCAGGGATTCAGCACTGAGGTCAGGAGACGGGGAGGCCTACAGGAAGGCTAGAGTGGACCTGAACAGAGGCATCAAGGCTGCTAAAACAAAATACAGAGAGCAGATAGAGGCCAATTTCAGGGAAAACAACCCCTGCTCCATGTGGAAAGGCATCCAGAACATTACAGATTACAAACAATGCCACAACACCCCCTCCCCCACTGACATTACATTTTTTTCTCCCGCTTTGAAGAGGACAGCAAACAGGCAGAGGACACACAGCTGACACCATCAGAGCATGACCAGCCCCCCACCATCCACCAACACCAGGCACTGCGAGTCCTGCGAGGCATCGACACCAGCAAAGCACCAGGACCGGATGGAGTACCAGGGAGGGTGCTGAAATCATGTGCCCATCAGCTTGCTGCGGTATTTACTAACACCTTTAACTGTTCGCTGCAGCAAGCCATAGTCCCCACCTGTCTGAAAACTGCCACCATAATCCCCGTGCCCAAATCCTCTGCCATCACAGGGTTGAATGATTACCGGCCTGTGGCTCTGACACCGGTGATTATGAAATGTATAGAGAGACTGGTGTTACAGCATGTCAAGGCCCATATTCCACCTGGCTTTGACCAACATCAGTTCGCCTACAGGTCCAACAGATCCACAGATGACGCCATCTCCATCGCCCTCCACACTGCTCTCAGCCACATTGAAAGTCCCAAAACATACATCAGGATGCTGTTTGTTGACTTCAGTTTGGCATTTAACTCCATCAGCCCCAGCCGACTGATCACCAAACTGCAGACACTGCAACTTGAAACCTCCTTCTGTTTGTGGATCAAGGACTTCCTGACTAACAGACCCCAGCATGTCAGGATGAGCACCTCCACATCCTCCACCATCGTCCTCAATACCGGTGTTCCTCAGGGCTGTGTTCTGAGTCCAGTCTTGTACATGCTGTACACCCACGACTGTGTCGCCACCCATGGGTCCAACACCCTCATTAAATTTGCGGACAATACAATCATTGTTGGATTAATCAACAATGATGACGAGGCACCATACAGGGAGGAGGTCCAAGCACTGGTGGCCTGGTGCAGTGACAACCACCTCAACCTCAACACCAAGAAGGCAAAAGAATTCATCATTGACTTCCGGAAGACAAGGACCACACTACACTCAGGCATTAGCATCAATGGGGAAGAAGTGGAGCAGGTCAAAAACTTCAAGTTCCTCAGACTGCACATCTCAGAGGACCTGGGCTGGACTGTGAACACCACCCACATTATTAAAAAGGCCCAGCAGCGTCTCTTTTTCCTGAGAACGCTGAAGAGGAACAAACTCCCTCCACCTCTGATGAAAAATTTTTATCACTGCACGATAGAGAGTGTCCTGACCTACAGATGTACGGTGTGGTATGCCAGCTGCACTGCGTCCGAGAAGAAACAACTGCAGCGGGTCATCAAGACTGCTCAGTGGATCATCGGCTCCCCACTCCTACGCCTAGAGGAGATCTACTCCAGCCGGCTCCTTCAACGGGCCACAAAGATCCAGGATGACCCCGCCCACCCAGGACACTCTCTATTTTCCAACCTCCCCTCTGGCAGACTCAGTCATGAGAGCCCGCACCAACAGACTGAAGAACACCTTCTTCCCCATGGCTGTGAAGAGACTGCTGTAGGAATCATGACCCCCCCCCCCCCACACACACACACACACACACACACACTACTACCTCCCAGTCAATGGACAATAATTCTTGCACCTCAAATATAGACTGCACTTTTAATACAGACTATTTATATATAACATTTTATCTGCACTTTACTGTTTTTACTATTTATGTTTAATATATTTTCTTGTGACTGTGACATGTAGCTGCTATAAGACAGATGCTGCCAAACGGAATTTCGTTGTATTCTTGTACAATGACAATAAAGCTTCTTCTTCTTCTAAATCAGCCTGTTAAGTACTAACAATCATGACAAGGTCAAAATCACATTTTCCCCCCGTTTTGAGGGTTGATGTGAACATTATCTGAACCTGTTGGCCCATATCTGCATACTTTTATACATTGCACTGCTGCCACACTTTTGGCTGATTAGATAATTGCATGAATGAGTAGGAGTGCAGGTGTTCCTAATAAAGTGATCACTGAGTGTAGCGTACATGGTGCTTGTCAAACGCAGAGTGCAAAAATACTTTAGTCCTAATCTGGAGCAATGAATAGGAAACAAACCTGTTTAGGCCCCAAAAGATTGGCTGAGATTTGGCGGCCACAGCCCGTGTACCAGTTTACAATTTAATTTGAACAACTCGCCTAGCTAACAATACTGCACGTTCCATAAGTGTGAGTTGTTCCACAACTAGTCTAACTACTGTAATTAGGCATGCTTCAAAAGCTGTTAATTCTGGTTACAACTTTGTTATCAGGGTATTTGACTGACAGTGAAGTTTTACTGTAGTTTTGAGTACTGGTTTTGACTTAAGATCCCGTATTGGACTTCAACTAGACATTTCTTGCTTGTTGTGATACTGGTTTACATAATAAAACCAGCAATGTCAAATCAATTTTAAAATCAAATATTTAAACAAGGCGGCACGGTGGTGTAGTGGTTAGCGCTGTCGCCTCACAGCAAGAAGGTCCGGGTTCGAGCCCCGTGGCTGGCAAGGGCCTTTCTGTGTGGAGTTTGCATGTTCTCCCCGTGTCTGCGTGGGTTTCCTCCGGGTGCTCCGGTTTCCCCCACAGTCCAAAGACATGCAGGTTAGGTTAACTGGTGACTCTAAATTGACCGTAGGTGTGAATGTGAGTGTGAATGGTTGTCTGTGTCTATGTGTCGGCCCTGTGATGACCTGGCGACTTGTCCAGGGTGTACCCCACCTTTCGCCCGTAGTCAGCTGGGATAGGCTCCAGCTTGCCTGCGACCCTGTAGAACAGGATAAAGCAGCTAGAGATAATGAGATGAGATGAGATATTTAAACAAATGTATCTTTTAATAGTGGCTGTGTGGTTAGTGATGACATATCGAGCAACTTGTCATGTTATGTCATTGTTAATGTTATACAAATGTTCTTTACCTGTATCTCTGCATGGAGATAGTTTTTTTTTAAGCACCATTTCTTCTTCTTCTCTCTCTCACTCTCTCAGAGGGAAGAAAAGGGTAATTTGGGTATGTTTGTGGTGGATCATCAGTGACATATGTGTGTAACAGTTGACACTGACTTCTCGTACCTGTTTAACTAATCACTCCTCTACAGTATGTGTCTGACAGGTGTAGTCTGTCTGCTCTGTCCTTTACCCATGAAAACCAGACTGGTCTAAAACTCACATCTTACTAGATGGACTACAGGGAATAATATTTTCTTTTTTTTCTTCCTCTCCTCATCCAGCCACACACACAGCCTTGTATAACTATCTTTCAGAGGTATTTATACTGACTCGGGTATTAAAGCTCACTAACATTTACCACAACAAGCAGAAATTTAGGGACTAGCCGAATTTCCTCATAATCCCCAAACTGCCTTGTATCACAACCATCATGGGGATGTTTAGTCATCACAGAAGGCTAAAAAGGCAACAAGCTTGGATGATATGATGCTGTCAGTATTGTGAAAAAGTATGCCCAGTCCTACAGCCTATACTTTTACTAGAAATGTGTGGAAACACAGACACTGCAGCGTGGCACAGCTCTGTTTGGCTTGGAGGTGCATACAGACATATGCACCTTCACAAACACATCGACTGTGAAAAGAGTCCCTGCTGCAGTCATCACTTCCTCAGCGTTTACAATAGATACATAAACACACATACACAGGAGTGATCTCAGGGATCTCTCCTTGCACTTAATGTCAGAGGTGGTGGAAACTGAGCCGTGTGCAGGCCTAGTGAAAACAGTGCTGGAGGAAGGAACAGCTCAGTTGAGTAGAGAGCCATAGGTAAAGAACTTGTCTCTGCACACAGCTAGACAATATGTGTCTTTCATTCCAGCCTGAGCATTGAGGCCACTGCACCAGACTTCTGACGACACACACCAGCCTCCATGGCCTGCACCCGAGAAATCACTTTCTCCCACTGATGCAAAACACAGCAGAAATATCCACTTTTTCTTCAGCTCTGCATCTGGATAGGTGTGTGCCAGCTAGGACACTAATCTACAACCTCAAAATCAGAAAAAGTTGGGACAGTATATTGAAATTGAAATCAAAACTGGAAACAATGATTTGTAAATAATCTGTGACTTGTATTGCACTCAAAACAGCAGCACATTATTTGATGTTTGTCTTTGGTCTAGAGCACACGGCGTCCATTTCTTTCAAAAAGGACCTGGAATACTAATTTGTCTGACCACAATACACATTTCCACTGTGATGGTCCATCCCAGAGGCTCCAGCTTGCCTGCGACCCTGTAGAACAGGATAAGGGGCTACAGATAATAGATGGATGGATGGATGGATGGATGGATGGTCCATCCCAGATGCCTCTAAGCCCAGAGAGGTTGACAGTCCTTCTGGACACAGGTAACATAAGGCTTCCTTTTTGCACAGTAAAGTTTTAGATGGCATTTGTGGATGTAACTCTGTATTGTAGTGTTTGACAAAGGTTTGCCAATGTAATCCCGAGCCCATGTGGTTATATCAGCAACGGATGAATGATGGTTCTTGATGCAGTGCCGTCTGAGGGATCAGAGATCATGCGTGTTCAGGTTAGGCTTGTGCCCTTGCCCTTTACGCATGGAAAGTCCTCCAGATTCCTTGAATTGTTTAATGACATTATGTACCGTAGAGGGTGAAATATCCAAATCCCTTCCTATCTTTCTTTGAGGAACATTGTTTTTAAACATTTCAATTATTTTCTTATGCATTTGTTGACAAGCTGGTGATCCTCAGTCCATCTTTGCTCCTCAAAGACTAGACCTTTCCTGGATACTGATTTTGAACCAGGTCATGATTACAATCACCTGTTAACATCACCTGTTTCAAATCGCATCATTATTTAATTGTTTTACTTCATTCCTAGCCCTAAATTACCCCAGTCCCAACTTTTTTTGGAACCTGTTGCAGGTCTGAAGTACAAGAATGGATGTATATTAACAAATGAAATGAAATGAAGTTGACCAGAAAAAAACATGAAATATCTTGGGCTCATACTGTGTGCAATGAAATACAAGTCAAAGCAAATTTAGAAATCTCTGCTTTCTTTTTTATTTGCATTTTCCTTACCGGGCGGCACGGTGGTGTAGTGGTTAGTGCTGTCGCCTCACAGCAAGAAGGTCCGGGTTCGAGCCCTGTGGCAGGCGAGGGCCTTTCTGTGTGGAGTTTGCATGTTCTCCCCGTGTCCGTGTGGGTTTCCTCCGGGTGCTCCGGTTTCCCCCACAGTCCAAAGACATGCAGGTTAGGTTAACTGGTGACTCTAAGGCTACGTTTACATTACGTAGAATCAGCGGATCATCAGATTAACGTTCTTAAAACGATTCGCGTTTACACTAAAACCGTTAGCCGTGCACACAGCAACGCCAATACACGGATACGCTCGGCTCCGCAGGCATCCTGCGCTCCAAATCACTCCGCCCTGAACAGCGAGTGCCCTCTGGAGGGTGCGCACTCCGGCCCTGCGCAGCTCACACAGCGCGCGAGTGAAGTGCACAAGCCACGATTCGGGACTGAGCCGCTGTGTGTGTGATCCCAGCGCATATCACTTACTACTTGCAAGTGGAAGGATGGCAAGCCTAAAGACAATCATAACTACACAATGGGCAGTATTTGCATCAGTATTTGCAGTATTTTCATACTTTTATACTCTTTAATGAAAGGTGATACAAGGCGGAAGTCCGCGCCGTTTTTCAGCAGTCGCGTCACATGACCAACGCCAGCGAATCAGGAAGGTGGATGTCACAGTGACGTTGTCCAATGAGACGCCAGCTAGAGCTCAGCACAGCGTATCCGCGTATTTTGAATGTTTACACAGCACCGGAGCTGACACGATCTGGATTGAATACGTGGACGCTGGCGGATTCCCGTTTCCAGGCGTTTCCAGGCGGTTTAATGTAAACGGACAGTGCATCTGCGAAGAAAACGAGATAGATACGGTCTAGTGTAAACGTAGCCTAAATTGACCGTAGGTGTGAGTGTGAATGGTTGTCTGTGTCTATGTGTCAGCCCTGTGATGACCTGGCGACTTGTCCAGGGTGTACCCCGCCTCTCGCCCGTAGTCAGCTGGGATAGGCTCCAGCTTGCCTGCGACCCTGTAGAACAGGATAAAGCGGCTAGAGATAATGAGATGAGATGAGATGAGATTTTCCTTACCATCCCAACTTTTTCCTGGTATGGGGTTGTAGAAACAGAATCTACAATACATGGGGAAAAAGGCACTGATCTAGACTGAAAACTTGACTGTCCATATTGTGTTGTCCATGTGAAAATTTTTAAATCCAACGCACACTAATGATGAGAGTGGACAGTGAATTGCCAACAGTTTGCTCATACGCCGGACAACCACCAACTCACATCGCATGGCCAAACAGGACACACTAGAGGGCACTGTTGCAATCTCTCTCTCTCTCTCTCTCTCTCTCTCTCTCTCACTGACACACAGCAGAGAAGAGTTTCCCTCAGATTATCTCTTAGCTCAGAGGCCAGTCTTTGCATTCTTGACATGACAAATAAGCTAATTCATTTTCCATAGGATTACTGTGATACATTAAGTAGGTAAACCACAGTCCAAAACCCATTATTGCCTGAGTTATGATGGCTGCTCTCTGAGTTATTGAATGCCATGTACAAGTAACCCGCAGACATCTGGCTCTGATTTGGCCTGAGCTAACAGACCTAGTCTGCTCTGTCTGAGAGGAAAGGTCTGGACACTCACGACTGTTTTCCCTGCAGCTGCAGCAGCCTGGTCCACACACTGTCTCATACATGGATCTGGGGTCAGTAGGAAAGCAGCAATGAGTGATAAGGGTTTGGTCTGAACATGTCTTTCCACAGAAGTCAGAATTATGTAATAGGTGGAACTAATGTGTGCTTTGCTTACATTTCACCAGTGAAGACAGCTAACAGGTGATTACAGCATTGTGTAATGTGGTTAAGACTGTTAGAGTTTAAACAATGCTGATGTCTATTATCAGACGTGACGTACAGAGCTGCTGATATGCATCCACAATTTTTACACTCTCTGAAAGTGAGATTCATTCTGACCTGGTCAGACAACATTTAGATACAGTCCTGTACACTCCTGAAATAAACTTGAGAAGCTGCACACTTGTACACTCTAAACTCCTGTTTTAATTTCATCCAATGTTGTAACTCAGCACCTTTGTAAATGTGCTTACCAAGGCTTCAATAAATGTAATGAAATACATCAGATTAAAATAAAAATTGTGCAATGTAAGGTTAGATGAGGCAGGATGCAAGTTTGAAACTTCAGTGTATGCATTGCTAAGGGAAATTCACGAGTCATAGTCAGAAGTGAAAACAGGTCAGAGCATAGGCATGCAACGTCAAACTAAGATAATTCATAATCATAAACATTAATATGGGTGAGGGTCAGAACACGAAAGATGAACTAGAAAAGACATCTCATCTCATTATCTCTAGCCGCTTTATCCTGTTCTACAGGGTCGCAGGCAAGCTGGAGCCTATCCCAGCTGACTACGGGCGAAAGGCGGGGTACACCCTGGACAAGTCGCCAGGTCATCACAGGGCTGACACATAGACACAGACAACCATTCACACTCACATTCACACCTACGGTCAATTTAGAGTAGAAAAGACATGTCTTGGAAATAAACACAAGTCTAAGGTATAAAGGGACCAACGAATTCAGGGCTTAACATCTAACAGGTGCACACATTTAGGGAACAAATCAATCAGTGAACAGAAGCACATGGAACTATAACTAAACGAATGAGAGCAGTGTTCATTGTGTTGGAAAACATGCTGCATCCTTGAAAGGAGATTGTCACACCAACTGTACCTTAAACAGAGGTAGATCAATAGAACACAAAAGTATTCTGAGGAAGAACTGATAAATTTCCTTGAAACGTGCTTGATCACACCTGTAATCTTCTAGAAAAGAAAACAACCCATACCCATAAGTTCTTTAATTTACTGCAGTTTCCTGATTATTGCTGCATGGACATCAGGAAAAACATCTCACAGAAAGAATAGAACTTCAAGCAGCTTATACGGACCACTTAAATCGCATCACACACCACGGCAACCATCCAGGAAAGGCTGTCAGTCCAGCTCATTCTAAATGAGACTGGGCTTCAGCTGCCTTCTTAAAGACTTTTCACTATCCATCAGAAACACCCTTATTGCCTTTGGGTTCAAAAGGAACAATGCACCGATGAACAACACACACCAAAGTAAAAATAACTGTCCATCCATTAAAAGGTTCACCAGAGACTTTTAACAGCACATACGCTGATATGGTCATGTGTCAGGCTCGGTCTGGGCGAGCTGTAAACTAATCTTGGTTGTCAGCTCACATCCAGATCTGTACAATACACTACTACAATTTTATAAGCGTGCTGCACATCTATCTTTGTCAGTGTGTGCACAGATCTATCAGGTTAGCACAAAATAAAATACTCTGCCCACAAACTAAACTGTGACAACAAACCAGCCACGGAGATTGATGTGTTCCTTGATGGAAGCCAAAAACCTGAGAAAGCAGCCTTCATTCTGTCCATCATTCATACCCACACAGTGAGTCTGCAACTGTAGTTCGGTGGCTCAGTCAGATATAGTTCAGTTCTTACTGATTCAGTACCTTCTGACATAATTTGCGATCTGGTGGGAGAAATACAATCTACACACAGAGTCTCTGGGTCGCTCTTGAAAGTTTGTAGGGAATCTTTAGGGCAAACAAAGCTGGATAATTCCTCCCACCACCATCACAGAAGCACCATGTGCTACTAATGCACTTGAATGCATACAATACATACAACCAGCAGCAGTGCTGCAGTAGCTAGCTCACTCCGTTATAGGACGACCGGGAAGGTTATTTCAGCAGGAAATACTGCTACCATTACCTAAAGTTAGCTGATGTCTACTTACCCTCCCGATAATGACAAGTCACTCAAAAGAGAATGGATTCCTTCGTGAATCTGGTTTCTCTCAAGGTTTCTTCTTTTCATTAGGGATGTACATCTAAATCAATACTATGGATCGCTTTGTTAGGAACACCTGTACACCTACTTATTCACATAATTATCTCATCTCATCTCATTATCTGTAGCCGCTTTATCCTGTTCTACAGGGTCGCAGGCGAGCTGGAGCCTATCCCAGCTGACTACGGGCGAAAGGCGGGGTACACCCTGGACAAGTCGCCAGGTCATCACAGGGCTGACACATAGACACAGACAACCATTCACACTCACATTCACACCTACGGTCAATTTAGAGTCACCAGTTAACCTAACCTGCATGTCTTTGGACTGTGGGGGAAACCGGAGCACCCGGAGGAAACCCACGCGGAGAACATGCAAACTCCACACAGAAAGGCCCTCGCCGGCCACGGGGCTCAAACCCGGACCTTCTTGCTGTGAGGCGACAGCGCTAACCACTACACCACTGTGCCGCCCTCACATAATTATCTAATCAGCCAATTGTGTGGCAGCAGTGCAACACATAAAATTGTGCAGATCCGGGCCAGCAGCATCGGGTAATGTTCATATCAACCATCAGAATGGGGAACCAATATGATCTCAGTGATTTTGATGGTGGCATGATTGTTGGTGCCAGACAGGCTTGTTTGAGTATTTCTATAACTGCTGATCTCCTGGGATTTTCACACACAACAGTCCCAAAAGTTCACTCAGAATAGTGCAATAAAGAAAAGCTATCCAGTGAGCAGCAGTTCTGTAGATAGGACACGCTAATGAGAGAAGTCAATGGAGAATGGTCAGACTGGTTCAAGCTGACAGAAAGGCTACAGTAACTCAGATAACCACTCAGTACAACTGTGTTGAGCAGAAAAGCATCTCAGACTGCACATGGCAAACCTTGAGGCAGCTGAACTAGAACAGCAGAAGATCACGTCAGGTTCCATCTTCTGTCAGCCAAGAACAGAAAGCTGAGGCTGCAGTGGGCACAGGCTCACCAAAACTGGAAGATGAAGACTGGAAAAATGTAGTCTGGTCTGAGGAGTCTCAATTTCTGCTGAGGCGCGCACACATGGTAGGGTCAGAATTTGGCACCAACAGCATGAATCCATGAACACAACCTGCCTTATGTCAATATTCCAGGGTGGTGGAGGTAGTATAATGATGTGGAGAATGTTTTCTTGGCCCACTTTGGGCCATGCTGTATTCAGCACACTGTAAAACATTTCAAATTGGTTTAACTTGGAAATGCAAGTTCACCTGCTGCCTTGAAAATGCAAGTTAACTCAATTTGACGATTATCTTTGTTTCAACTCAGAAAAAGTCTCAATTAGTCAAGACAACTAAGTAATTCAAGTCTAACCTTTGAAAACTTGCACAGATTAGTTCAAATTAAATACTTTTCAGAACTCATTGAGTTAAAGAGAAAAAGTAAGTGGATATAACTAAACAAGGCTGAAATGTTTTACAGTGCATGATTTTATGCATTGTGCTGCTGTAGATAATGATCACAGTGTATTTGATCATTTTATCAGATTTGTCAAAATACTGTTTATTCTCTTCCAAAATAATGTGAGTAATTTTAGCCCTTTCCTGTAGTTATATTCACATTGTCCAGAAAAGTCAAAAATTTGGTTCCAAATATGAAAACCGCAGCAGAAAAATCACAACTGAAATGGATGCCTCATAACTAGGAGCCAGTGGAGTGAAATGAAAAATGTATAACGTGTGTCTTTCAGTTGACTGAAGACTAGACACTACATCATGTTTTTTTTAATCATCTGCGATGGAAACAGTGCAAGCTGGTAGTCTCGCTCAACTGCAGTACTGAAGACAGGACTGACACAAATGCACACGCATACACACACTCCTAATTACTATGTACATTTTTTTGAAAACTGTACTGTCTGCAATTTATTCGGGAGAGAAGTCTTAATTAGCTAGGAGCAGAAAACTTTTCTCTTTTCTATCTTTGTATTGTACTTTTTTGAGTCAGCAGAACTTAGAGCGTGTGAGGGGTCAGTGACGTGAGAGGTCAGCGTTTTCCACAACCCTGCAGCCTGCTGTCATTATCACCTCTCTTTTTTCTTTTACAGGCAGGCCATGAACTCTTTCTCAATTGCACACATGCACACATATGCGCGCGCACACACACACACACACACACACACACACACACAATTGGAGGTACTAAAAAACCAGGGGCCACAAGAACGAGAGAGAGAGAGAGAGAGAGAGAGAGAGAGAGTGGTTTAAAGTGTAAGGAGAGAAGTGAAAAGGATGCCAAGTGCCAGTGCACAGTGACTGCTTCTCTTTGAATTCAATGCTACTGCAAATGAATAAAGCCTTTAATCTGCTTCCCAGCAAACAAACACATTGTGCAAACTGATTCAGGTGTGTATGCTACATAACAAGAAATATTTGGTTTATATGTAGATACTGGCATACAACACTCAAGTTCTTCCACTCCAAACTTGGCAAACCATGTCTTTAAAAACCTCGCTTTATGCACAGGGGTACTGTCATACTTAAACACATTTTCTGATGGGCCTTTTAGTTCCACTGAAGGGAAATTGTAATGCTACAGATACAAAGACGTGAAAAAAATTGGGTGCTTCAAACTGTATGGCAATAGGAGGTCAGATGGTCAAGTGCTCACAAACATTTGGTCACAAACCATTATTAGTTCGTCCAGCCAACAGGCAATGAGCTTATGCCATCATGTGTTGTCCGTCGTCCGGCCGGTGTCATTCACATTTCATGAAAATCGCTTCTTCTCTCTCAATTCTTCACTGATTTTTATTCTTTTTGGTAGAAAGGTAGGTCTGCCTGGGGTGCATATATCTTCTACCCAGATCTGCATAATTGCAATTAATAATGAAGATATGGAGTAATTAAGCCCTAACGAGCAGTTTCCACACAAATTGCTTCTTCTCCCTCAATTCTTCACCGATTTTGATTCTTTCTGGCATGCAGGTAGGGCTACCTAGGGTGCATATAACTTCTACCCAGATTTGTTTAATTACAATTATTAATTAAGTTACAGACTGATTAAGTCTTAATGAGCAGTTCAACAAAATCGCTTCTTCTCGGTCAATTCCTCGCCGTTTTGGATTCTTTCTGGCAAATAGGTCGGTATTCCTAGGGTGTATATAGCTTCTATATATAGCTTGTATATGGTGTTCAGAGCTTGCAACATTTATTATGTAAGGTGGCCCACTTTAAATTGTTCCTTCTGGACTGGACAGGGCTGGAGTGAGCTACACCATCATTGACAGTCTCGTGCTTGGTCTTTGAAAATGAGACCAAGCAGTAAATAAAAACAATTAATGACTCACAAAATCAAAAAGCTGTTAAAGCTATTGATTTGTGTGTTTATTTTAATGTGTTCAGTTGAAAATCCTCCTGGCTGAAATGTTAATGTTTTTGTTTTGATTGTATTAATGACTTCTATTTTTGTCTGTCTTCACTGTAAAATTACAAAAAAGGCCTGAGTCAGCTGTATAGCTTGAAATTGTAATGTCAGTTCATGGTATATCCAGGATGCCGACCATGGCTGACTCGCACCATATCTATTTTTCTTTTTAATTTTTGACGTCATGAGATACATTGCTTAATCAATAGTGGAACTATTTTATGTCACATGAGCCATCCTTGGCCAATCCCTGCACAGATATTTTTTGATGAGGGATTTTAGTGGCATGCAAAAGTTTGGGCACCCTTACTGAAAATGTCTGTTACTGTGAATAGTTAAGCGAGAAGAAGATGAACTGATCACCAAAAGGCATAAAGGTAAAGACGACACATTTCTTTTCAGCGTTTTCTGCAAGATTTGTGTATTATTTTTGTTTTGTACAATTGGAGAGTGAAAAAAGAAAAGGAACACCATGCAAAAGTTTGGGCACCCCAATATATTTGAGTTCTCAGGTAACTTTTACCAAGGTTCCAGACCTTAATTAGCTTATTGAGCTGTGGCTTGTTCAAATTCTTCGTTAGGAAAGGTCAGATGATGCAGATTTCAAAGCTGTATAAATTCTCTGACTCCTCAAACTTGTCCCTAAAATCAACAGCCATGGGCTCCTCTAAGCAACTCTCTCGCATTCTGAATAATAAAATAATTGATGCTCACAAAGTAGGAGAAGGCTACAAGAACGTAGCGAAGTGTTTTCAGGTAGCTGTTTCCTCAGATTGTAATGTTATTAAGAAATGGCAGTTAACAGAAACAGTGGAGATCAAGGTGAGGTCTGGAAGATGAAGAAAACTTTCTGAAAGAACTGCTCGTTGGATTGCTAGAAAGGCAAATAAACAAAACCCTATTTGACTGCAAAAGACCTTCAGAAAGATTTAGCAGACCCTGGAGTGGTGGTGCACTGTTCTACTATGCAGCGACACCTGAACAAATATGACCTTCATGGGAAAGTCATCAGAAGAAAACCTTTCCTGCATCCTAGCCACAAAATTCAGCGTCTGAAGTTTGCAAATGAACATCTAAATAAGCCTGATGCATTTTGGAAACAAGTCCTGTGGACTGATGAAATCAAAATAGAACTTTTTGGCCACAATGTGCAAAGGTATGTTTGGAGAAAAAAGGGTGCCAAATTCCAGGAAAAGAACACCTCTCCAACTCTGAAGCATGGGTGTGGATCGATCATGCTTTGGGGTTGTGTTGCAGCCAGTGGCACAGGGCACATTTCATTGGTCAAGGGAAGTATCGATTCAAATAAATACCAGTAAATTCTGGAAGCAAACATCACACCATCTGTAAAAAAGTTGAAGTTAAAAAGAGGATGGGTCCTACAATAAGGCGATGATCCAAAACACACCTCAAAATCTACAATGGAATACCTCAAGAGGCACAAGCTGAAGGTTTTGCCATGGCCCTCACAGTCCCCTGACCTAAACATCATTGAAAATCTGTGGATAGATCTCAGAAGAGCAGTGCTTGCAAGACAGCCCAAGAAACTTGTAGACCTGGAAGCCTTTTGCAAGGACGAATGTGTGAAAATCCCCCAGGTAAGAACTGAAAGATTATTAGCTGGCTACAAAAAGTGTTTAGAAGCTGTGATACTTGCCAAAGGGGCTGTTACTAAGTACTGACCATGCAGGGTGCCCAAACTTTTGCTTCAGGCCCTTTTCCTTTTTTGTCATTTTGAAAATGCAAAAGATCTCATCTCATTATCTCTAGCCGCTTTATCCTTCTACAGGGTCGCAGGCAAGCTGGAGCCTATCCCAGCTGACTACAGGCGAAAGGCGGGGTACACCCTGGACAAGTTGCCAGGTCATCACAGGGCTGACACATAGACACAGACAACCATTCACACTCACATTCACACCTACGGTCAATTTAGAGTCACCAGTTAACCTAACCTGCATGTCTTTGGACTGTGGGGGAAACCGGAGCACCCGGAGGAAACCCACGCGGACACGGGGAGAACATGCAAACTCCACACAGAAAGGCCCTCGCCGGCCCCGGGGCTCGAACCCAGGACCTTCTTGCTGTGAGGCGACAGCGCTAACCACTACACCACCGTGCCGCCAATGCAAAAGATGAAAATAAAAAATTGTTTTTGCTTAAAATATAAAGGGAATTAGTCATCTTTAACTTTATGCCTTTTGGAGATCATTTCATCTTCAACTTGCTTAACTGTTCACAGTAACAGCAATTTTGACCAGGGGTGCCCAAACTTTTGCATACCACTGTATATATAATATTTATTCCACAAAATCAAGTCGTACATGAGCTGATAGCCGATGAGGCGTGTAGAGCCGAATTGGCTATAAGCCATGTACAATGAGATTGAGTGGAATTGTTTTATTCGATACACACTCACTGGATTTTGGGAGAGCATTTTTGTGGCTACTGCCTCATAGAGGCTGTAGCCACTATGTCATTGTGTTGCAAGAATGTAAGAATGAGTGTAACAATCGCGTACTGCGCATACGCATATGCATACAGGTGTTCCTATTAAAATGGCCGGTGAGTGTATACAACTCGGTTCACCATTCAAAATAAATGGACTAGACTAAAGAAATCACTTTCAGACATGTTTATGCTTATTACCGGGGGAAAGTGCATTCCTATTTTAAAATATACTCCAGGTTGTCCCCCTTTCCACGCCTTTTTCAGCCAGTGGTCCCATGTGTGATGTAGATGTGATGCACTTCCGAGTTGTTACAGGAAGTTGTCGAAAAGAGTATTGAGACCACTGAGCTCTAGCGTTGGGCCTTTTCCGGGAAATAAGAGTTTCGTCATGGTGACAGCGTGTGTATGTCAGCCTCGGTTTGGAGGTTTCAGTTTTGAAAACTAAAAGAGGTGAGAGTAGAATAACATAAGGTACTACAGACACTTGGTATATTTTACTCCTGTGATTTTTAAATTGTTCATTTTTGGATTACGCTTCATTTTTGTGGCTACTGCCTCATAGAGTAAATATACATGCTATATTTACTGCATGGACATGGTATCTGTCAGTTCTGAGCATTGTGGCGCATGCACCTGAAGGCGCGCCTCAAGCTGCAGCGCGTCGAGTGGACTCCAGCACGCGCGCCATGAACAAGGTGCACCTGAACTCAATTAGAGAACATTGTGTTTGCCTATTTAAGGACTGCGCTGATGCAAATGAATCGCAAAGTATTATGCTATGTTAAGTACGCATTAGCGAGCCTTTTGACCCATGTTCTCGTTTTCCTGGTTTCTTGTGCCCGTTTCTTGTTCTCGTTCTAGTTTTGCCTTTGATGTCCTGCTTGCGCCTCGACTGACCCTAGTTGCCTGTTTTCATGTCTCTGATCTAGCCTGCCGATTTGGACTGTTTGCCTAAGTGTGTATTTATATATATATATGCAATGTATTAAACTGAATACTTCTGCACATACATCCGCCTCCCTTGCATACCTGACAAAATACTTCGTCATACAATGGATGTAGCAGAAGTGTTTCAGTACGCGATCCCACGCCGCTTCCGGGTTTCCCTGTCTCAGCCCCTCACTTCGTATTTTTGGCTGAAGACTGACTGGAGTCCCCCAGCAGTCTACTATGGAATATATCACCCTATGGGATTCAAGCTACAGTGTGACTTTTTCTATGAGGACCTCCAAGAGCCCAAACCACCTGAACCCATCTGGGCAAGCTTCTTACTAACGTTTATTAATGGATGAGCACACAGATGGGTGGATTACCTGATTCGTGTCAAGCACCCATGTCTTCGAAGTTCACAGACTTTATTTGCCATGCTCAAGATCATTTTCGAATCCTTAGAAAAGGAGGAACGCCAAGAAAATTTTTGGGGAGGGGCAATCATGCCAGTGGCCGACCCAGCTGAGGAGGCTGTTGCTCCAGAGCTCCCTCCAGTGGCCGACCCAGCTGAGGAGGTCATCGCTCCAGAGCTCTCTCCAGTGGCCGACTCAGCAGAGGAGACCATTGCTCCAGCGCTCTCTCTGGTGGTTGATGAAGAGACAGCAGAGGAGGCTGTTGTTCCTGAGCCCCTCTTGGAGGCTGTCTCTTTTGAGCTGGTTTCTCAGCCAGAACCAGCACCTGAATTAATGCCTGAACCCGTGTCTGTATCAGAACCCATGCCTGAACCTGTGCCAGAGGCGGAGCCAGAGTCAGTGCCAGTGTCTGCTCCTGTGCCACAGGCAGAGCCAGAGTCAGTGCCAGTGTCTGCTCCTGTGCCAGAGGCACAGCCAGAGTCAGCGCCAGTGTCTGCTCCTGTGCCAGAGCCTGCATCAGGGCCTACTCCAGTGCTGGAACCTGCACCAGGGCCTACTCCAGTGCCAGAGCCTTCTCAAGAGTCAGTGTCAGTGCCTACTCCAGAGCCACCGCCAGAGCCTGCATCAGAGTCTACTCCAGAGCCAATGCCAGAGCCAGCATCAGAACCTGCGTCAAAGTCAGCGCCAGAGTCGGCACCTGCGCCAGCTTCAGTGTCAGTGCCAGAGTTAAGGCCAGAACCTGACCCTGTTCCTGAATCTGTGTCGGAGGATGTTGGAATGACCTCTGCCTCACCTGGCCAGGAAGACGTCTGCGTTGTCCCGTCGCCAGGTCCTAACCCGGACCAAAGCATTGCGCTGACACAGCTCAAGCCTGTACCTGAGCCAAGTCCACAGTCCGAAAGAGAGCCAAGTCCACAGTCCGAGCCAAGTCCATAACTCGAGTCATCTCCAGAGCTTGAGTCCAGCCATATGTCCAAGCCAGTTCAGAATTCCAGCCTGAGTCATCTCCTGAGCTGGAGCCAGAGTCATCGCCAAAGCTCAAATCATCTCCAGAGCTTGAGTCCAGTCCCGAGCCCAAGCCAGATCCAGAGCCCAAGCCTGAGTCATCTCCTGAGCTGGAGCCAGAGCAGTCACTGAAGCTCAACTCATCTCCAGAGCTCGAATCCAGCCTGGAGCTTGAGGCCACCTTCAGTCCTGGATCCGAGTCTAGTCCAAGATTCAAGTCAGGTCCGGAGTCTGAGCATGATTCTGGCCCAGAGTCCAAGTCAAGTCCCGAGGTCAAGCCTACTCCTAGCCAATAACCCAAGTTGCGTCCAGAGCCTGAGCCTGAACCCCCACCGGGGCCAAGTATGATGGATTTTTGCTCCCAGAGGGAGCTCTTTGGGAGGGGGTTCTGTCAGTCCTGCACGCTGTGGCGCATGAACCTGAAGGCAAGCCTCGGGCTGCGCACGCACTGAGTGGACTCCAGCACGCGCACCATGAACAAGGCGCACCTGAACTCAATTAGAGAACATTGTGTTTGCCTATTGAAGGACTGCACTGATGCAAATGCATCATGAAGTATTACGCTACGTTAAGTACGCATTACCGAGCCTTTCGACCCATGTTCTTGTTTTCCTTGTTTCTTGATTCTTGTGCCTATTTCTTGTTCTAGTTTTGCCTTTGATGGTCTGTTTGCGCCTCGACCGACGCTTTGCCTGTTTTCATGTCTCTGATCTAGCCTGCCAATTTGGACTGTTTGCCTAAGTGTGTATTTGTAGTATATATATATATGCACTTTATTAAACTGAACACTTCTGCACATACATCCGCCTCTGTTGCGTACCTGACAGTATCAGAAAACAATTTTGTTTATAAGCAGTAGCCACATGTACCCATAGGGTACCTATTTTTATTTTTTGCAAATTCAATAAATAAAAACTTTACACAAAACGTCAGACAAAATCATTTCCACTTAGAATGTAAACAAACTGGTGAAATGTCAGTAGCAATTTGTGAAAAATGCTATAATAATAATTCTTTGAAAAATAAAAAAAGATACGTTCTTACCATCAGATACTTTTATTCCATATTTTGTTGCTTTTTTCCCCCTCTACTCACGGTATATGAGCTAATATTCTAGGAGTAGAGTAGCAAATCAAAGTGCACAATTGCTCATAATCGTGGTGCTTGAAAGTTTGTGAACCCTTTAGAATTTTCTATATTTCTGCATAAATGACCTAAAACATCATCAGATTTTCACACAAGTCCTAAAAGTAGATAAAGAAAGCCCAGTTAAACAAATGAGACAAAAATATTTTACTTGTTCATTTATTTATTGAGGGCGGCACGGTGGTGTAGTGGTTAGCGCTGTCGCCTCACAGCAAGAAGGTCCTGGGTTCGAGCCCCGGGGCCGGCGAGGGCCTTTCTGTGTGGAGTTTGCATGTTCTCCCCGTGCCCGCGTGGGTTTCCTCCGGGTGCTCCGGTTTCCCCCACAGTCCAAAGACATGCAGATTAGGTTAACTGGTGACTCTAAATTGACCGTGAGTGTGAATGGGTGTCTATGTGTCAGCCCTGTGATGACCTGGCGACTTGTCCAGGGTGTACCCCGCCTTTCACCCGTAGTCAGCTGGGATAGGCTCCAGCTTGCCTGCGACCCTGTAGAAGGATAAAGCGGCTAGAGATAATGAGATGAGATTTATTTATTGAGGAAAACGATCCAATATTACATATCTGTGAGTGGCAAAAGTATGTGAACCTCTAGGATTAGCAGTTAATTTGAAGGTGAAATTAGAGTCAGGTGTTTTCAATCAATGGGATGACAATCAGGTTGTGACTGGGCACCCTGTTTTATTTAAAGAACAGGGATCTATTAAAGTCTGATCTTCACAACACGTTTGTGGAAGTGTATCATGGCACGAACAAAGGAAATTTCTGAGGACCTCAGAAAAAGCGTTGTTGATGCACATCAGGCTGGAAAAGGTTACAAAACCATCTCTAAAGAGTTTGGACTCCACCAATCCACAGTCAGACAGATTGTGTACAAATGGAGGAAATTCAAGACCATTGTTACCCTCCCTAGGAGTGGTCGACCAACAAAGATCATTCCAAGAGCAAGGCATGTAATAGTCAGCGAGGTCACAAAGGACCCCTGGGTAACTTCTAAGCAACTGAAGCCCTCTCTCACATTGGCTAATGTTAATGTTCATGAGTCCACCATCAGGAGAACACTGAACAACAATGGTGTGCATGGCAGGATTGCAAGGAGAAAGCCACTGCTCTCCAAAAAGAACATTGCTGCTTGTCTGCAGTTTGCTAAAGATCATGTGGACAAGCCAGAAGGCTATTG
The DNA here is from genome assembly GCF_027579695.1 of Neoarius graeffei. NCBI lineage: Eukaryota > Metazoa > Chordata > Actinopteri > Siluriformes > Ariidae > Neoarius > Neoarius graeffei. Next base: position 56,610,296 of record NC_083575.1, on the reverse strand, counting down.
GAAAAATGTTTTGTGGATGGATGAGACCAAAATAGAACTTTTTGGGTTAAATGAGAGCACAAAAGTCGTTCTACCAAAGAATGGTTAAAGAAGAATAAAGTTATTGTTCTGGAATGGCCAAGTCAAAGTCCTGACCTTAATCCAATCGAAATGCTGTGGAAGGACCTGAAGCAAGCAGTTCATGTGAGGAAACCCACCAACATCCCAGAGTTGAAGCTGTTCTGTACGGAGGAATGGGCTAAAATTCCTCCAAGCCGGTGTGCAGGACTGATCAACAGTTACCAGAAACATTTAGTTGCAGTTGTTGCTACACAAGGGGGTCACACCAGATACTGAAAGCAAAGGTTCACATACTTTTGCCACTCACAGATATATAACATTAGATAATTTTCCTCAATAAATAAATGACCAAGTATAATATTTTTGTCTCATTTGTTTAACTGGGTTTTTTTTAATCTACTTTTAGGACTTGTGTGAAAATATGATGATGTTTTAGGTCATATTTATGCAGAAATATAGAAAATTCTAAAGGGTTCACAAACTTTCAAGCACCACTGTATACACACACACAGGGTTAGTCAAAATTATGTTAATACTAATGGATTATTTTTCTCCTGCAGATAGACGTACGCCATGGGTGACAGATTAACACTGGAGCAAAGAAGAGTGGTTCCAAGCTTGATGGAAGTGTATGGTTCGCCAACTGTAGTCCATTGAAAGTTTGCAGAACGATTTACAGGATGAGACCCACCAAGCCGTTTAACGATTTATCATGTCTATGCAAAGTTTGTGAAAACTGGATCAGTAGCAGACAAGTACCAAGGAAATGCAGGATGGCCCAGAACAGATAGAAGTTCCTTGAACATTGCTGTTGTGCAGGAAGCCATATGGTTTTTGTGTGTTGAACACAATGGCGAACAGGTTGAGACCGTCCTGTAAATCATCTTGCACATATGATGTGTTGATGTTCTTTTTTATGCCTCCGCCACCGTAAGGTGCAGGCGGCATTATGTTTTTGGGTTGTCCGTCTGTCCATGCGTCTGTCCGTCCATGCGTGCGTGCGTCCATGCATGCATCCGTCCCGTAACCTTGTGATCCGTCCGTCCGTGCGTGCGTGCGTCCGTCCCGAAACCTTGTGAACGTGATATCTCAAAGGCTAATGAAAGGAATTTCACCAAACTTTCACCATTTGTGCGCTTTGGGACAAACATGAACTGATTAGATTTTGAGATCAAAAGGTCTAAGGTCAAGGTCACTGTGAGGTCAAATGTCTGTCCGGGAACCTTGTGAACACAATATCTCCAAGGCTAATACAAGTAATTTCACCAGGTCAAGATTACTGTGAGGTCAAATGTCCATCCCCAAATCACAACTTAATAAGGCGTGTAGTCTACCAGGCGGAGGCATCCCCATCGACACCGTTGGCGTCGAGTTCTATCTAGTTGTATTTTACCTTTTTATTTTTTCTTATCTCTAATTCTTATTTACGGTAGCTGTCGGCTTTGCAGCTCCAATTTCAAATGCCTTTTAAACATTTTACCCTGTGTAAATCATACTCCTCTGAGAACAGTAGTGAAAGATCAGGAGACAGACAAGTAGAAGAGAGGGATGTAAATGCATTGTGCACTGCAAAAAATGATATCTTAGTAAGTGAAAATATCTTGAAAATAGTTGAAACAATCTAGCATTTCCTATTAGAAGAATACAAGACATCAATTCTGAGATTATTAAACCTAGTTCTAGGTTGCAACCAATTTATTCCAAGATGTCTTGTCAAGTAAAATTATCTGTCCATGCAGGAAGATAACTTCACGAGTATTAAATAATTTTCTCCTCAAATTCAGTTTTCAATTTTTTTGCAGTGTGCTGTGTCCATGTTTCTACTCTACTCTGGGAAACGCATGAGCTCCACAACCCTCTGTTGTCCAGCCCAGCGGCAGCTGCTCCTGTTTATATGCAATAGGGTGTGTTTATATGCAACTGCACGGCAACTTAACAGCTCCACTTATGCAAACAAAGTCTTGCACATTGCGCAGCATGAAAGCTTGGACAATTACATAGACAATTCCAGACCAAATTCATCACTGAGGCATCATTCCTGACCTTGATATAATCTCTGGTTGTTTACAAACATTTACCTTAAAACAATCATCCTAAATTAACTGTAACAAACAAAATGGCAAAATTATGTTAAATTTAGAGTCATGTGGTTTTGTTGGAAATTGTGTTTGGGTGAAAGTGGGACTATTTGTAAACTCAGCTGGAAGCTCATGTGCCAAAAAAAAAAAAAAAAGGACTAACATTCTAATACCAATGTAGTTTATCTATCAACAGTGCATCAGTGAAAGGAAATAACCTGATCCTACAGCTATTTAAAGAAATGTTGAGTGGATGTGATAACTGATTCTCACTAAAAATAGTCTGGAGACACCCAAGATGGTAAATTTATCTTGGCTGCACGGAGCGTGTATACACACTGCAGAATGAATACTATGAACACACAATATCTAAACACTTACACATATTAAGAACACACCACTCAGATACTAGTCAACAGCTGTGGGAAGAAACAGGCTGTTGTGTATGAAGAGCTTACAGATCTGACACCACATGTAAAATCAATTGTGAAACAGTCTTTCAGTTCTTCAGAATTTGAACTAAATCAAAGAGTATATTGGGATGTGTGGAATAAAACACTACCAGATTTTCCTAAACACTAGGACAGCCCAGAAGGTTACTTTGAATTTTTTTGAAAATTTCAGATTGTTGCTTGAAGGAAATAAACCTCTAGTACCTATTGCTCACACTCGCTCACTTCCAGTAGTCACCTTGTTCTAGTCACGGTTGCAGTGGATCCAGAGCCTATGCTGGGAACGCTAGGTACAAGGCAGGTATATGTTCTGGATGGGACGCCAGGGTACTATGAGCACACCACGGGCGACTGCTCTAAGACAACGAGGGAGGCTCAGCCTCCTCTAAAAATGACGAACATCATGTAGGATGAATTGCGCTAGGCTTATGTTATAGCCGACCTTATAACATTGCTATTTCAGATCCAGAATCATAGAAATATATGTGCTCAACCCACTACAGTGCAAAATCATTCCGTTATAACTTTCCCCAGTTCGCCTAATGTGTGCGTGAGTTTTTCCCCCTCGTGACAGCGCGATGCAGCCCAGCCTCAGTGGATTGGGAGCTTGTGCTTGTCAATCTCAAAATGCAAGACGATTATTGGACAAATACTGCGAAAATGCCCGCCCACGGAGTCTCACGGACTCCCAGCCTCAATGGACTTCAACAGCATTTGGGAGCTATGCGCTTTTCAATCTCAAAATGCGAGACGGTTATTGGACAAATACTGCGAAAATGCCCGCCCACGGACTCCCAGCCTCACAGTGGGAGGGACATGGCAGTTTCCGCGAGGAGACTGATGATTGGTGAAAGCGGCCGGATATTTTCTTTGATTGACAGCTTGTTTCAACTATAGACAGGCAGCGGTACAGTGTTGCCAGATTGGGGGGTTTCCCGCCCAATTGGGCGGTTTTAAGTGCATTTTGGCGGGTTTTGAACATATTTGGGGCTGGATAACGTCAGCAGTATCTGGCAACATCAGTTCGGTCCCATGCGGATTCGCAAGTGCTGTGGTGTATTGTAAGAGATCGGCTTACATTTCGATTTCATTCATTACATACGGTTTCTACCAGCTTTTTTAGTTTGTATATATTTTCATTGTAAATAAAGTGTAAATATAGTGTTGTCAAGTTTGCTATCTTAGTTCCAGAAATTTCGTTTATTTGAGTGACTGAACTTGAACTTGAGGGGGCTAGTCAGCTAGCAAGAAAGCTGCGCACGGAGGCCAAGCATTGCTGATTTAATTTTGGCGAAGCCATTTGCCAGTCTTCCTTTCGAGGAAAAAATTAAAATTAAAGAGCAGGGTAGACCAACGCCTCAAATTGACTTGGTGAAAAAGGTAGGGAATAATACTCGTTCCTTTCAGCTCTCCTGGTACGAGAAAGTGAATTGGCTAACAGCAAGTGACCCACATCAACAACAGTAAATAGGCTACATTAGTAATATGTCATGGATGGACCAAAAATATAGAATCTATTTAAAATGTTTATGCTGAGTATATTATATTGGAATATATATTTCTCTGGATATGAATTAAACACAGCTACAATTTGGAAAACATTTTTAAACAAAAACACAGCCGAGAACATTTCACACCACAGACCAGGATTAAAAGTGAAGGGTTATCAAAATTGTCAATAAAACATTTCTCAGTCAAAATAAGTAAAATATAGGGAAAGTGTCATTGAATGAAATGTGTGGCACCCAGCTCTACTGCTGAGGTTCCTGACAAAGAGCTGCTTTCAATAATGATCAATTTTTAAACAACATGCCACAATTTTAAAATATAAAATGTTAAAACATACCCCCCCCAACACCACCATCATGTATATTGGACAGTAGGCTAATGGGCCAAAAGAACCTGTTATTTCACAGTTTGTGACCCTGCCAACAATCAGCCAGATCAGAGGCAAGAGTATGGGCAAAATTGATGTTTTTTCTTTTAAAATCTGGAAATATCGTAACCGACCAGCCTCCCCTGTTTGAAAGACTACCAGCCGCCACTGGAGCACACACATTTATATTCACACCTCATATCTATTTATACCTGATTTTTATTAGATAAGTTTGATTTTTATGAGATCAATGGTACAAATTGCATACAGTTTCTGAGTAAAGCCATAGTTGTCAGTAAGTAGAGTAAATTAATACCTGTGTTAATTTCAGGGAGTTTGCATGATCATTTCATAGAATCTTGTTATGGCCAGTTTGACTGGCCATAATTTGTCTGCATTACTAATGAGAATTTCAGTTCTTTTCAGTGAATTGTCTCATTTGGCTCAGTTCACCAATCATAGCCTGACATTTATGATCTCTCAAATCGCATTTATGATCTCTCAACTGGACAAAATTTGCTATATTTTAACTAGTGATTCTTCTGCTTTTCCAAACTAGGGATGAAATTCATCTCATCTCATCTCATTATCTCTAGCCACTTTATCCTGTTCTACAGGGTCGCAGGCAAGCTGGAGCCTATCCCAGCTGACTACGGGTGAAAGGCGGGGTACACCCTGGTCAAATTGGCAGGTCATCACAGGGCTGACACATAGACACAGACAACCATTCACACTCACATTCACACCTACGGTCAGTTTAGAGTCACCAGTTAACCGAACCTGCATGTCTTTGGACTGTGGGGGAAACCGGAGCACCCGGAGGAAACCCACGCAGACACAGGGAGAACATGCAAACTCCGCACAGAAAGGCCCTCACCGGCCACAGGGCTCGAACCCGGATCTTCTTGCTGTGAGGGGACAGCGCTAACCACTACACCACCATGCCACCCCTGGAGTTGTTTCTCTCTGAATACATTTATTTCAATTAAAGGTTGGATTTTTCTCATTTTTCAGTGTGAGATGATGTTACTTCACCAAAAGGTGGATTTTTTCCTACACCTTTTTACTAATCTTTACAAGGGGAGCCAATAAATATATAGGGATGTATAAGTTGATGGCTTGAATCTTATTCCTGGCACATAATAGCAGAGTGTAAGATGCAAAGTGGGACAGCACGCACTGAGAAGCATAACCAAGTAACTGGGATAGTGTACAGGAGCATCTGTGCTGAGTACAGACTAGAGGCCCCCAATTCCCAATGCGACATACCACCAAAAGTGGTTGAGGACAACAGAGCTAAGCTCCTGTGGGACTTCAAGTTCCAGACTGACAAGCAGGTGCTGGCTAACCAACCAGACATAGTGGTGGTAGACGAGGAGCAGAAAAGTGCAGTTGTGATAGATGTGGCAATCCCAGCTGACAATAATATCAGGCAAAAGGAGCATGAAAATATTGAGAAGTCCCAGGGACTGAAAGAACACCTGGAACAGATGTGGAAGGTAAAGTCCAAAGTGGCCCCAGTGGTGTATAGGAGCATTAGGGGCTGTGGCCCCCCAAACTGAGAAAGTGGCTCTAGCATATTCCAGGTACAACATCTGAGGTTTTTGTCCAAAAGAGTGCAGTCCTAGAACAGCTAAGATATTGCACAGAACCTTCAGACTCCCAGGCCTCTGGTAGAGAACCCGAGGAAGACACAGACCAGCCCAAGCCCCAGGGGGGTGAGAGGGAAGTTATATATATATATATATATATATATATATATATATATATATATATATATATATATATATATATATATATATAATACAGAGAGAGAGAGAGAGAGAGAGAGAGAGCGCACTGTCGCTTCACAGCAAGAAGGTCCTAGGTTTAAGCCCAGCCGACGAGAGCCTTTCTGTGCGGAGTTTGCATGTTCTCCCCGTGTTTGCGTGAGTTTCCTCCAGGTGCTCCGGTTTCCCCCACAGTCCAAAGACATGCAGGTTAGGCTAATTGGTGGCTCTAAATTGACTGTAGGTGTGAATGGTTGTTTGTCTCTATGTGTTGGCCCTGCGATGACCTGGCAACTTGTCCAGGGTGTACCCGGCCTCTCACCCATAGTCAGCTGAGATAGGCTCCAGCTTGCATACGACCCTGTACAGAATAAGCAGCTATGGATATATATATATATATATATATATATATATATATATATATATATATATATATATATACACACACAGTGGTGCTTGAAAGTTTGTGAGCCCTTTAGAATTTTCTATATTTCTGTATAAATATATAGAAAATATATTCAGATAAAACATCATCAGATTTTCACACAAGTCCTAAAAGTAGATAAACAGAACCCAGTTAAACAAATGAGACAAAAATATTATACTTGGTCATTTATTTATTGAGGAAAATGATCCAATATTACATATCTGTGAGTGGCAAAAGTATGTGAACCTCTAGGATGAGCAGTTAATTTGAAGGTGAAATTAGAGTCAGGTGTTTTCAATCAATGGGATGACAATCAAGTGTGAGTGGGCACCCTGTTTTATTTAAAGAACAGGGATCTATTAAAGTCTGATCTTCACAACACATGTTTGTGGAAGTGCACCATGGCATGAACAAAGGAGATTTCGGAGGACCTCAGAAAAAGCATTGGTGATGCTCATCAGGCTGGAAAAGGTTACAAAACCATCTCTAAAGAGTTTGGATTCCACCAATCCACAGTCAGACAGATTGTGTACAAATGGAGGAAATTCAGGACCATTGTTACCCTCCCCAGGAGTGGTCGACCAACAAAGATCACTCCAAGAGCAAGGCGTGTAATAGTCGGCGAGGTCACAAAGGAGCCCAGGGTAACTTCTAAGCAACTGAAGGCCTCTCTCACATTAGCTAATGTTAATGTTCATGAGTCCACCATCAGGAGAACACTGAACAACAATCGTGTGCATGGCAGGGTTGCAAGGAGAAAGCCACTGCTCTCCAAAAAAACATTGCTGCTCATCTGCAGTTTGCTAAAGATCACGTAGACAAGCCAGAAGGCTATTGGAAAAGATGTTTTGTGAATGGATGAGACCAATATAGAACTTTTTGGTTTAAATAAGAAGCGTTATGTTTGGAGAAAGGCAAACATTGCATTCCAGCATAAGAACCTTATCCCATCTGTGAAACATGGTGGTGGTAGTATCATGGTTTGGGCCTTGGGCCTGTTTTGCTGCATCTGGGCCAGGACAGCTTGCCATCATTGATGGAACAATGAATTCTGAATTATACCAGTGAAGTCTAAAGGAAAATGTCAGGACCTCTGTCCATGAACTGAATCTCAAGAGAAGGTGGGTCATGCAGCAAGACAACGACCCTAAGCACACAAGTCGTTCTACCAAAGAATGGTTAAAGAAGAATAAAGTTAATGTTTTGGAATGGCCAATTCAAAGTCCTGGCCTTAGGTGAGGTTTACATTAGACCGTATCAGCAGATCATCAGATTAACGTTTTTAAAATGATTAGTGTGCACACAGCAACGCCAATACACGATTTGCGTGCACATAACAACGCCAATACATGGATACGCTCGGCTCCGCAGGCATCCTGCGCTCCAAATCACTCCGCCCTGAACAGCGAGTGCCCTCTGGAAGGTGCGCACTCCGGCCCTGCGCAGCTCACAGAGCGTGCGAGTATAGCACACGAGCAGTGATTTGGGACTGAGCCGCTGTGTGTGTGATCCCAGCGCATATCACTTACCACTTGCAAGTGGAAGGATGGCAAGCCTAAAGACAATCATAACTACACAATGGGCAGTATTTGCATCAGTATTTGCAGTATTTTCATACTTTTATACTCTTTAATGAAAGGTGATACAAGGCGGAAGTCCGCACCGTTTTTCAGCAGTCGCGTCACATGACCAACGCCAGCGAATCAGGAAGGTGGATGTCACAGTGACGTTGTCCAATGACGACGCCAGCTAGAGCTCAGCACAGCGTATCCGCGTATTCTCAATGTTTACACAGCACCGGACCAGACACGATCTAGACTGAATACGTGGACCCTGGCGGATTCCCGTTTCCCGGCGTTTTAATGTAAACGGACAGTGCATCCGCAAAAAAAACAAGACAGATACGGTCTAATGTAAACTTGGCCTTAATCCAATCGAAATGTTGTGGAAGGACCTGAATCGAGCAGTTCATGTGAGGAAACCCACCAACATCCCAGAGTTGAAGCTGTTCTGTACGGAGGAATGGGCTAAAATTCCTCCAAGCCGGTGTGCAGGACTGATCAACAGTTACCAGAAATGTTTAGTTGCAGTTGTTGCTACACAAGGGAGTCACACTAGATACTGAAAGCAAAGGTTCACATACTTTTGCCACTCACAGATATATAACATTAGATAATTTTCCTCAATAAATAAATGACCAAGTATAATATTTTTGTCTCATTTGTTTAACTGGGTTCTCTTTATCTACTTTTAGGACTTGTGTGAAAATCTGATGATGTTTTAGGTCATCTTTATGCAGAAATATAGAAAATTCTAAAGGGTTCACAAACTTTCAAGCACCACTGTATGAACGACATTCCAAGATGTTGTATTGGCTATATCCAATGCCTATACAATGCATACATTTTTCAAAAGACAATTAAATTTCTGTTTCAACATTTGATATGTTGTCTTTGTACTATTTTCAATGAAATATAGGATTTCCAGGATTTGCAAATCACCACGTTCTGTTTTTAATTTATATTTTACACAGCATCCCAACTTTTTTTAGTAATTGGGGTTGGAGACTCACCAAGTCCATCACCAGACTTTAACCAAATTGAGAATGCATTTTACCTGAAGGCATTTGAGACTGAAGGGAGAAGTATCCTAAACAAATAACAACTGAAAGAAGCTGTGCTACCAGCCTGGAAAAGCATCACAAAAGAAGAATGCAACAGTTTGGTAAGGTTGTTTGTTTGTTTGTGTGTTATTTAATTAATAAATAATAAATTAATAAATAAAGAATAAATAAAACAAAGTTTTAGTTTGTGTCCCTGACATTTCTCTCACATATTTTAACCTCATCATTTATTTGTTTTAAAATTGATTCCTTATGGCAAGGGTCTTCTATCTTGTCTATAAAGGGCCTGTACGGCTGCAGGTTTTCATTCCAGCCAAGTAGGAGGCGCGCTCAACAGTTGATTGGACCCCAAGATGAACTGATTAAACAAGTGGAAACAGGTGTGACTCCTGGATGAAATGAAAGCCTGCAGCTTTCAAACCAGCTCTTTGTGGACAAGACCAAAGACCCCTGACTTATAGTATAGTTATAGCTTCCGTATACGATCACTGGCCATTCTACTAGTTATGAAATCCCAGGGTTTAAGTGACTCAATTAAGAAACACTTTCATTTATAACATGGAAGCCTTATGTTGTCCAATCAGAAACGGTGCTGTCCAGGGTACTGAAACTGTTCCCATAATGCCACAGCCATGTCACATTATTATTTTATTTTCAAGTCTACATCATGGAGTGTTATAGAAGAAGCACCAGGGTTTACCATTAATATAGTCCTAAAACTCGTTTCATTAATCAACAAATTAATTAGAAGCTTAACCATGTTGAGAAATAAGCTTTTAAACATGCTATCATGAAGAGGTATTTAATCTGACTGAATTAATTGAGCTCTGGAGACCTCATCTTAACTCCTCCATTCCAGCGCTTATGTGAGACACATTACACACTAAACATTACAGGAGTGTCGTTCCCTCTGCGATCCCCCAAACACTTTTACAGAGGGAGGCCGCTTCAAACCTCACACTTACAGCCAAATAAAACACTAAGGGAGCCCATAAAGCTCACCCAGCCCTGCGCTAACTGCACACTTATTGAACCGTTCCATCCACAAACACTCCTAATCCGTTCGCTCCTCTCTCTGCTCCTCTCTGGCTGGCTGATGTAACAGCACAATGAGCTATTGCGTGCTGCTCACTACTGGCTTTTGCACTCTGTCTTTGGGAGGACGGGCAGAAGACAGGATGTCCCCTTGCCAAGAGTCTATTAACTAATCCCCTGTTTATAAAGTCTACTTCAGTATCTTACAAGACTGATCGGCTAGATAAAACACAGGGTTTTATTTCTAAGCAACTACTTAACAAAACACGGTGCAGCCAAGGCTTCTACTGCCCCAGGAACTCTTCCGGGCAAGAGTTCACTGGAATAAATGCAAACACTTATTAAGCTTTTACCATCAATAATCAGTCATTATAATTATTAGGCTCATTAGTCAAAAATAATAGGCACAAATAATAACACCTGCACACAGTTTACTTCTGCTGAATACAAGAGCTGACAAATATAGTGCTGTATTTGTATTTCTATTTTTATCTATGTTAATCTACAGTCACATTTTGGTACATTATTTAAAAGCAGTGAAGCAATAGTCCATGGATGTCTTTCAAGCTATGGTATTGCTTGTGTTTGTGTCATATGGACCTTTGACAAATGCAATTCTTAAAGTGCAGCCTCGTCTATTTTTAGCAGTGAGAAGACATTTGACAAGGTTCAAAACTTAAGTAATCATTATAATAACACGTTTTCATGGAGCCATTGTTTAGTTTTAAAGTAGTCATTTTTACAGTTTTGTCTACAATGAACAGCCTGAGCACTCCCAGGCAAAATAACTCCTACAAAAAATACAAACAAACAAACAAAAACAAACTAAAACACCCAAATTACTGGATTATTTGTGTGACAAAGGGACAAATAAAATGATCCTCTTTATAGGCAGAGTGTGAAAGACAAAGGGAGAGAAATGGACTAAACAGTGGACCGAAGAGTTAGAGCCGTAATGATTCTTAAGAGCAGTCAACATCACCCGCGCGTCTGAGGAACGGGGCCAAATTTCCATGATGCAGTGCTGCTTGGCTTTGAAGGTGTGGGCCAGGAAACTCTCTCTCTCTCTCTCTCTCCCTCCTCCCCTCCTCCCTCTCTATCTTTTCCCTTTTGAGTACCATTAAGGAGAGTGGGAGTTAAAGGCACAAGCTCTTTTCCATGTGATGAGCACAAATCCTGTTCTAACAGGATCCAGACCTGGGGAAACTGGTGAGTTCCAGCAGCTGACAGGCTCCATAAACGCTGCTGGCATATAGGGAGACAGCAGCAGGTTCTCATCAAACCCCAAACACCCACTCCCTCAATCCACTCTCTCTTTCTCTTCCCTTCCACCTCACTCACCCACCCCTTCTCCATATGGGTCTGCGCTAACCAGATGTCAGCATGAGTCTTTGCTATAGCCACCATGAGAGGAGACAGACATGTAGAGGTAAAGCAGAAGTGTGGCCGATGAGGGAGCAGGGTGTGTGACAGGCAGGTAGGGGGGGCAGAAAGACGAGGCATAAAGAGAAATATGGGAAAAAAGGAGTGAGCCAGGGACATTCTATGAACCATTTCTGCTTTACAGTGTCTATACTGAGATCAAATCCCAAAAGGGGTGTTTATAAGTGTTCATATAACTCAATAAAAGAGAACAGATGTCTGTGTAGATGCTCACAATGGCCTGAGTGTGTGGATTCAGAGCCATGAGCAGATAGAGGTCCTGTGGCTACTGCTGCTACTGTGCTGGGATTAAGTGTTTCTGCACACTGTCACCTGGACTGTCTCAGCACTCAGGGCCTGGAGAGGGGTTTAACAGACACTCGAGCTACACGCACAGGATGTGAGAGAGGAGAGGGGAAGAGAGGACAAAAGAGGAGATGAGAGTAGGGGAGAGGAGAGGAAAGAGGGGGAGAGGTGAGAAAAAAGGGGAGACAAAATATGAGAGAAGAGGAGAGGAGAGGAAAAATATCAGAGGAGAGAAAATATGAGAGGAGAGAAGAGAAGAGGAGAGGAGGACCAGTAGCACCAGTAGTTCAAATTCTTCCCTCCTCAGCAGTTTCCTGATGAGGGGGTGCAGACGAAACATGAGAGCCCGGGCACAACCCCTCCCGAGCCACCGCTGAGTGACCTGCCTCAGACAGTGATACTTCTGTTGGTTACATGTGCATAACGTGTGTGTGTGTGTGTGTGTGTGTGTGTGTGTGTGTGTGTGTGTGCTTTGAAAAAGAGGACAGAGGAAAAGATACAGTGGTGTATGGCATTCTTAGCTTACTCAGTAAGTGCTCTGTCTCCATGCTGGTGTGTTAGTAATGCACTTGGGAGGAGTTGGGTTCCTCTGAGATGGTGCAAGTCCTGCACTTCACTTTAAAGGCTCTTTATCTCACTTGCTGGTAAACTCTCTCGTTCGCTCACTGTCCCCGAGTCGCCATCTCTGTTCGCTGGAGCAGATAATATAAAGCCACTGGGACAAAAGCAGTAAATAAATAGCTGTTTTGCAGAAGTGTAATACTGTACCCTGTCTGAAGGTTTACGGGAGGTCTACTGGAAAGAAGAGTGTTTGCTGTGGGACGCACACTACTGTCTAATGAGAGACAATGGGCCTTCACTTGACCACTATCATCACTTCTTATACTCCTAATTCACTGCTGGTTTCCCATCACACATCAAACCAATCCAATTCACCACAGCAAGCTGTCTAATGCTTCCATCACTGACGCCACTTATTGCTATTTTGCTCTGGGTCCCAGGGCATAAAAAGAATGGTTTGACATGACTGCCTGCCTGTCTGTTATTCAGATAAAGTCTTTAACTTGAGGAGAAGAGAATGTTTTAATGGCTTCCACTTTATGAAAGTTATGAAAGTGAAGGACTTTTTAGCAGGTACAGTCAGTAAAGTTTTAACACTCGGGTAAGAACAAGGAGGGAAGGTAGGTAGGTAACAAAAGGAGGTTGAGAACAACAACGACAAAAAAAAATCTAATTAGTTATTGAACAGCAAGCTATGCCATAAAGTTTTGCTTAAACACATGTAACATCCCAAACGTACACTGAAGATTTTTGCCTTTTGACTGCACTCCACTCTTTGACTGATTCCACAGGAAAACTATGATTAACTTAACGGGCAACAACACTAGCTCATGACGTAAAATAGATATGATGAGTGACTGAATGGGTGAGGGAGAGTTTTGCTTACTGCCAAAGATATCTAAAAGACAAGATGGAGCTTAAATTCTTCCATTCTTGAGTTTTTAACTCGGTCATTTTCATAAATTATTTAATAAAAGACGATCAGCGTAAGAGGCTAATTTGAAAGAAATATGGAAAGGAATGTGACGAATTTAAAACAAAACAAAACAAAACAAAAAAAACCCTGTTCTCTCTCCCAGACAGATGTGAATTTTATCCTGTATAAAAGCAGTAAACTCACTCACCCCAGAAAGCAGTGCTTTGACAGCCACACCAGGCAATACCTAACTCAATTTTCCTGGCAATTATGCAGTCTGCAAGCTTAATGTCCACACACACACATACACACATGCAAACACACACACGGTGAGAGTTCCAACGGAGTGACACCGTCACGGCTGGCTGTGCTGTGTCAGACAGCGCTCTCTAGTTGGCATAGTTAGAGACAGAGAGATAGACAAGAGCAGACCCAGAGAGAGGCCACTGTCAGCCAGCCAAATCACTGCCAGATAAACATCTCTCATAGACAGAAAGACAGAAGGTTAGACAAAGAGAAAAAGAGAAATATACATGTACAAAGAGAGAAGTAAGATATGAAAGATATGTCAACATTAAATATGTGGAACCTGGAAACTTTGGAGTTCAGTGAGCGTAGCTCTGACGCAGAACACAGGTGTTCAACATGAATGGTACATTTTTATTTGTTGCTATCTTCTGTAATGCTCTCTGCTGCTGTTTAATGTTTATTGTGTTGTAAATATGGAGCTCAATTTCATCCCATGTTAGTCCCTTAATTCTACACCAAAGCAGTGATTTCACAGCCATAATATGCTGTCTGTGAACATCAGTCAAGTTCATATCAATCTGGGTCAGGAAGGAAACAAAAAGAAAGAAAGACATGCAATTATGCTAACACGTGATAAAACTCATGTTACGGACGAGTGTTTCTCATGCTACTTTTCTAGTAATACTGTTTTCTCTAGAGATGCAGGCTGACAGTAAGAAGACGCAGACATGCATGCACGCACGCACGCATACCCACACACACACACACTTCCATCTACATAAACACTTGTATCATCCCCTAGACCGTTGGCTTGTTTTGACATTAATGATAATTTGAAGAAAAGCAGATGGACATAATGTGTCATCCTTGTATTGATGCTCTCCATGTAAGGTTACAGTAGTCAGACTCTATCCCTCTCCGAAGGTATACTGGCACACATGGACATGCAACACACGTAACACACTAAATCAACCACTCGGAAAAAAAAATTGCTTTTGTGAAAATGTACAACTCCAAATCATAAAAAGTTGGGACTGTGTGGAAAATGCAAATAAAAAAAAAAAGAAAGCAGTGATTTCTAAATTGACTTTGACTTGTATTTCATTGCAGACAGCAAGAACCCAAGATATTTCATGTTTTGTCTGGTCAACTTCATTTCATTTTTTAAAGGGGAACTGAAGTCATTTTTAAACTTGCTTTATTTCTTAATTAACATGTTATTCAATTATGCTTTCAGTTTTAGTAACCTTATATCGTGACTCGTATTGGCAACTAATTGCAATTAAATATCATACCTATCGGCCTAGGGCGGCACGGTGGTGTAGTGGTTAGCGCTGTCGCCTCACAGCAAGAAGGTCCTGGGTTTGAGCCCCGGGGCCGGCGAGGGCCTTTCTGTGTGGAGTTTGCATGTTGTCCGTGTGGGTTTCCTCCGGGTGCTCCGGTTTCCCCCACAGTCCAAAGACATGCAGGTTAGGTTAACTGGTGACTCTAAATTGACCGTAGGTGTGAATGGTTGTCTGTGTCTATGTGTCAGCCCTGTGATGACCTGGCGACTTGTCCAGGGTGTACCCCGCCTTTCGCCCGTAGTCAGCTGGGATAGGCTCCAGCTTGCCTGCGACCCTGAAGAACAGGATAAAGCGGCTAGAGATAATGAGATGGATGGAGATAAATAGAATTTTGATAATAAAAAATTTGCTTTCAGTTCTCCTTTAATATACATCCATTCCTGTACTTCAGACCTGCAACAGATTCCACAAAAAAAAAAGAAAGCTGGGATGGGGACTTTGTAGGGCTAGTAATGAGGTAAAAGTATTAAGTAATGATGTGATTAGAAACAGGTGATTGTAATCATGATGTGGTACAAAATCACTATCCAGGAAAGGCCTACCCTGTGTCCAAAATCACTCACTCATTCACTACTTCCTACTCACTATCGAGGGAATTCTATATAGAAGACTATATATTGGTAAAATAAAAAAATAAAAAACACAACACAAAACAAAAAAAACCCCCAAAACTTTCGGACACTACTCCGCTGCACTGTTATTTACGTCATCACTGTCGCACAATTAAAATGTGCCTGATCAGTCGGCTGGTGGGTTTTCAAAATAATAAATACATGCATGTATTTTTGTGATAAATACACATTATACTGAGCGCATTTCCCACATTAATAAATACAAAGGACTTTGTGTCTGCTGCATCTTTCAGTTCTTTTAAATCAAGGCTGAATACTTTCTTCTTTGCCGCTGCCTTTTATTAAATCAAATTTGAGGCTTTTGATTAATTCCTCGCTCTGCACTGTAACTTTTATTCTGTCGTCTGCTGTTTTTCTTTCAGCGCGACCGCGATGCATGATGGTATATATTGCTTGGTTAGTGACCACTGGTTGTACACTACTTTTAACGATGGGTTACTTTGTGAAGTGGGATACTTTGAGTGCACTATATAGGGTGTACTAGTTCTCACTACACATTTGGACAGCACTACAAAATGGCAAACTCATTATATAGTCCACTATACAGTGAGTAGTGAGTGATTTCAGACACAGCACTCGACTCTGAGGAGCAAAGATGAGCAGATGATTTCCATTTTGTCAACAAATGCATGAGAAAATTATTGAAATGTCTAAAAACAACGTTCCTCTAAGAAAGATAGGAAAGGATTTGGATATTTCACCCAGTACATAATATCATTAAATGATTCAAGGAACACTACAATGTGGAGTTATATCCGTACAGATGACAGTTAAAACTTTACTGTGCAAAAAGGAAGCCTTATGTTAATTGTGTCCAGAAGCACCGTCAACGTCTCTGGGCTTGGTGGCATCTGGGATGGACCATCACACAGTGATAATGTGCATGGTGGTCAGATGGATGAGTATTCCATATCGTTTTTGGAAGAAATGGACACCGTGTGCTTTGGAGCAAAGTCGAAAAGGACCATCTAGACTGTTACCAGCAAAAATTCCAAAAGCCAGGGTCTGTCATGGTGTGGGGTTGTGTCAGTTCCCTTCACAATGTAAAATCTCAAATCATGTGCTGTTGTATTGTTTGGACTGCAATACAGATCAAAGCTCTATCTATCTATCTATTTTTAACAAATCATTGTTTTCAGCTTTAATTTCAATCTCAACATACGATCCCAACTTTTCCTGGCTTGGGGTGGTATAACCTTGCCCCTACTGTTCTGTAGAGATTACTTTCCTGCTGAAAGTGTGTGTGGGAGTGGGAGTAGCGTGGAAGGCTTACCGTACAAGCATGTGTAGTGAACAGCATATGCTGCAGAGGAAATTGAGTCTACTAATGGAGCTCGATTATAGTGCAGAGCTGCATGTTATTACATGTGCAATTAGGACATGTGCATAGTAAATCTCCTTTCGCCTTCACACCACTTCACATAAAGGTTTACCCAAAGAGAGCCCATTAAGAGGCTGTTAAAACCACTCCAGCACGCTCTGTTTTCCATGATAAATCAGGCCTGAACAGCTGTTTACTGCCTGAATTACTGCAGTCACAAACTGCTGCACAAAAATGCCTCAACCACAGAGGTGGAGCTATGAACTCTAAAACACAGGTAAAGCCTTACCACATGCCCTCAGGGAAGAGGTCTCTTTACAAAACTGAAAGCGTCACCTGGAGCTCAATGAGGCACAGTACCTGGGCTATCACATCAGTCGGGGTCTCCTAAAACCTCAGGATAAGAAGCTTGAAGCGGTGGAGTACTACCCTTGACCTGCAACAAAGCGCCAGGTATGTTCTTTTTTGGGCTTCGTGGAATATTATAGGCAGTTTGTGCCCAACTTCACCTTAAAACCTCTGTCCTCTCAGACCTAACCAGGAAAGGAGAACTTGACAAAATCCGGTGGACAGCAGAATAAAACCTTCAGAGCAAGCCTTCTCAATGCTGAAAGTGGTCCTCACTATGTACCAGTGCTACGGAATCCAGACTCCTCACACCTTTTCCTTATGCACACTGACACCTCCGAGACTGGCCTGGGTACCATCTTCTCCCAGGAATTTGAAGGAGAGGAACACCTGATCATCTACGTGAGTAGAAACCTGACCCCCGCATGGCTGCCGTGGAAAGAGAAGCCCTGGCCATCAAGTGGGCCACAGGGGAGCTGCAATATTATTTAACTGGTCATCATTTCACCCTCATTACAGATCAAACACCCCTATAATGGATGGCAAAAGCCACAGACTCTAACAGCCAGACTTCCCATTTCAGATCTGACATTGAGCAGGGGTCCACCATGGAAATGCCAACAGCCTCTCCAGAAGAGATGCACTCAGGTTCAGGCCCCAACAACAACAGGCTCGGAATGGGGGGAGATACTGTGACAACGGCATGCTGGCAACCTTTGTGCACAAGAACGCAAGCGTTCCTCGCCACGATGCCTCTATTAGTAAGCAACATGCACATGGCCGAGGGGCAGGGACACCTAACTCAGTGCAGCTGGAGCTTGCTAACTGGGATGCACAATCATCCTCCATGAGGCGTGGGGAGGATACAGAAGGACGCTGCTTCGCCAGTTGGGTGAGTAGGAGGATGGTGAGAGGAACTCACAAGTCTGTGCTGCTCTCTGTGTCTGCCAACAGATTCAGGCTCCAGCAGTGCTCACCTGTCTTTGGACTGAAGCAGCTCTCCTCCCCAACACCTCCCCTGAACAGTGGAGCTCTCACTGTGCTGAAGGAAAGCCTTTACTCCAGGATAGGAAAAAAAAAACACCATCACCTCATACCCTCACTCCCTTTTCCCCACGCCCTGCCTCTTGTGTGAAGAAAAAGAACACTTGCTTTTCCACCACACTTCTGTCTACTACATACATACTCACCAGCCAGTTTATTAGGAACACCCATACACCTGCTGTTTTATGCAGTTCTCTAATCAGCCAATCCCTTGACAGCAGCACAACGCATAAAATCATGCAGAATCAAATCAAGAGCTTCAGTTAATGTTCACTTCAAACATCGGAATGGGAAAAACTGTGATCTCTGTGACTTTCACTGTGGCATGGATGCTGGTACCAAATGGACTGCTTTGAGCATTTCAGAAACTGCTGATCTCCTGGGGTTTTCACACGCAACAGTCTCTAGAGTTTACACAGAATGGAGCGAAAAACAAAAAACACTGAGTGAGCGACAGTTCTGTGGATGGAAAATTTATTTATTTATTTATTTATTTATTTATTATACCTCATGCGTGCTCACAGGTTTGTGAAGCAGTTTGGACACATCTATTGAACCTTTTCGATTTGATTCTCTCCAAAGCAGCTTGATCAGGTTAAGATAGGAAGACAAGACAGGCAATTACATTACAGACAGCACTGCCTCTTTCCTCCCCAAATATCTCCTGCACACACACAAAAAAAAGCCAAGATGTCCACTAATCTCTGATGAGCAATCTGGATACTTCTGGGGCCTGCATTTGAGCTGTGTGAAATAAAAGTGGGGGAAGTGGGGTTAATATTTGCATAATGTTAGGGTTTTGCTGGGATTCGAACCTGGTTCGTTGGTGTGATAATCCAGCAAACCCCCACTAGGCCACCAGGGGGATGACTCAAATGCAGAGGCGTGAGGCGGAAGTAGAAAAAGAATCAAAAGGTTTATTTAAACTATATACACTATATACAGGGCAAAACAAAAGACAAAAAAAAACCAAAGAGTATAATCCAAAAGAAAAGCAAAGTGCAAAAATTCAAAAGCTAAGAAGATCAAAAAACACAGTACAAAGGAAACTGGAGATAAACATAACAGCACAAAGACTCCGTGACAAGAGGACTGAACTCAGGGGTATAAATAGACAAACTAATTAAGGACACAGGTGAAGATAATTAGGCAATTAACACAAACACAAGACACAGGAACAGAGGCGGCCTCTAGAGGCCAAAATAAACACGACATGAAAAGGAAATAACAGCGGCCTCTAGAGGCCAAAACAGTCCTAGTCCTAACACATAATAAGCCAATTTATTTTTTTCGCGGTCCAAATCCTGCGCTCTGATTGGCTGGCGAGCAGGTCCCTGTCCTACGGTACGGACCGCAGTTACGGACCTCTGGTGACTCGCTCGTTCACAACAACAACAACAAACATAGTCGCATTTTTTGTCAACATTTATATATATTTTTTATAAGATTTATTTATAAGATTATCAAAAATCTTATAAATTTTTGCCAGCATTTCTCAGGAGAATAGCATTAATTTTACAGCATGGATAGCGATAACGACAGTGTTCACAGCGAAAGCGAGTTTTACTACCCTGAGGAAGAAGAAATAAAATAAAACATTTCAGGAGAAAGCTAAAAATCTCTAACTTGCTAACACCGAGCAAAAGCATGGCTGAATCCTGAATGACTCAATTTTGTATAAATAGGGGACTACATAGGCAGCAAAATGTAGTTTTTTTCCTGCCATGGAAGTGCACTTGTATACCGTGGAGAAAGCAAACTGCATTACAGCCGTGAATGAAGATTCAAAATGGTGGCTCGGCTCGGGTTTCCCTTTCGGGCGCTCTTGTTTTCTGTTAGAATTTGGTAAAGAAAAAAATAAATATATTATTTACCAGCTTAAGGTCGGTCTGCATGGTGAAATACCCTGACCTCGGCCTTGAATACTGACCTCAGCCCAGAGGGCCTCGCTCAGTACTTTCACGACCTCGGTCACAGTATTTCACGATGAGGACCTCCCAGCTGGTTAATAACATATATATCACAGACTGGACACAAAATAAGTTAGAAAGTTACCTGTCACATCAGCATAACTAAGTGATTTTTAAAAAACGCTGATCGTACTGTTTATAAAAGCTGGCCAGTATACAATCTAAAATCTCTAGTGAGCAACATACTGTTCCCTCCATCTGTCTGTATTACAAACACATTAACATGTAAGCACTTTCAATACACTTCAGGGTATGTAAATGTTCCAAGAGGGGCTTGAAGTAAAGTGGGTTAGTCCATGAGAGGCTGGTCTCTTTTCTGCTTGCTTTCATTTACGACTCACAAGGAAAGATTAAAGATACTGAGGGTCTGCTACAGGTGTCACTTAGTAATCTGTGGTCTAATAGTGTGCTGAAAGCTAGCTTGTGCTTTATCACACACTCAGCACTGGTTTCTTCTCTCTGGCTGGATATTACTCATCCTCTTGCCACAAGCTTATCTTACACTTGTCTTCTGTCAGATATTTGCTGGCATGTATGGCTGGTCCAGGAGAAAAAGCAAGTATGTTATTAGAAGTTATTCAGATCACACACACACACACACACACACACACACACACACACACACACACACACACACACACACACACACACTTCTAGTATGAGGCTGAAACAAAATACATTCAGTGAGCAGCAGTGCTCCAGGTGGAAATATCTTGATGAGAACGATCAGAGGAGAATGGCCAGACTGATATGAGCTGTTGGGAAGGTTGTGGTAATTCAAAAACCAACTCTTTACAAGGGCGGCACGGTGGTGTAGTGGTTAGCGCTGTCGCCTCACAGCAATAAGGTCCGGGTTCGAGCCCCGTGGCCGGCGAGGGCCTTTCTGTGTGGAGTTCGCATGTTCTCCCCGTGTCCGCGTGGGTTTCCTCCGGGTGCTCCAGTTTCCCCCACAGTCCAAAGACATGCAGGTTAGGTTAACTGGTGACTCTAAATTGACCGTAGGTGCGAATGTGAGTGTGAATGGTTGTCTGTGTCTACTGTATGTGCCAGCCCTGTGATGACCTGGCGACTTGTCCAGGGTGTACCCCGCCTTTCGCCCGTAGTCAGCTGCGATAGGCTCCAGCTTGCCTGCAACCCTGCACAGGATAAAGCGGCTAGAGATAATGAGATGAGATGAGAACTCTTTACAATCCTGTTGAGCAGAAAAGCATCTCAGTATGCTCAAAATGTCAGACCTTGATGTGGATTTGCTACAACAGCAGAAGATTTGAAAAAGACACAGACATTATCCTTTGCTAATGAGTAGTCTGCTGAACCATGCCTTCACTCTATAAGGGGAGCATAAGAAGAAAGACAGAAAGAAAACAACAACAAAAAACAATTCATCATCAAGGAGTTAACAGGAAAATTGCAACCTGTTATGCAACTGCCAAGTCTTATAATAGGGACTGAGTCAGACAAGGCATAACGTTACGTAATGGTTGTTCCCAGTGTTGACTCGCCAAGCGGACGCTTGAAGAAAATAAAAGAGGAGAAAATGAGGGGCATGGGGAACTGATGTTGAGAAGGAGGAATTCAGACATAAAATGTGTGTGTGGAACAGTGCAATCATAATTATGGGCTGAAGAGACAAATTAGCAGAAGAAGAAGAAGAAGAGGAGGAAGAAGCAGAAACAAAGATATACACTAAGTAACTTTAAAAACGCACATTGATAAAACTTGCTGAATTCATCTCAAGAAGAAAAGAAATATATCACAATGGAAAAATAACTTCGTTCTGCCCGAATAAGTTCCAAATCTGTGCTCAAATCAGAATTTAAGGGAGTTGTACTCAATAACGTACAATATGACTCGGGTAGTCAATGACATAGACAGGCTTTAATTTTCAAACAAATTTTGCATACACTGTACACACACAATCTTGCCTATAAATACCCGGGGGAAATGATGGGAAAATTGTCATTATTGAAGATGCCACGCCTAAGCCAAAATCAACGTGAACAGGCCATCGGGATGTTGCGTGCCGGAAGCACACAGACAGAGGTCGCCCGGCACTTTGGTGTTCATCATTCGACCATTTCCCATTTGAGTCAGCGTTACAGACAGACAGGGAGCACCAGGGATCGTCTACGCCCTGGTCAGCCTCGAGTCACGACGCCAGTTCAGGATCAGCACATCAGGCCAGCTCACCTCCGTGACAGATTCCTGACACCCTCAGTCACTGCTGCTGAGACCCCGGGACGACACAGACCCAGAATCTCCAGCATGACGGTCCGAACATGGACCAACTGTCACTTTGAATTTTTTTATTGTGAATTAATTCTTGAGTTTGACAATAAATGTCCTTTATCGATGTTTCAAGATGTGTGTGCATTACATACAATATCATAAATTTCAAATATATGCATGGATCTAAAGTGATATCGTGTTGAATTCCATTGTGCGTTTTTAAAGTTACTTAGTATATTATGGCATGGCTCTATGAACAACTGCTGCACATAAAAAGTGACAGGAAATGCAGACTCTCTTTCTGTCTCCCAAGTGTTCATGTTACATTATTACATGAGCATTGCCATGACACTAAAAGCCTTTACTTTGGCGCTGACACATTCAAAGCAATCTATCTGAATCTGTCATCAAAACCACAGGAAAATCTACACTCCTCTATCCTAAACACCAGAATCTGTCTGTAACTGTATGAGTAAGTGTCTGTCTTTGTGTGCATCTCCCTAGTCTCCCATTAACACCTACTTAGGATCAGCTGGACACAATCACTGTGGGAAATTAATTCCTGATTGTACTTTAACCAAATACAAAAGGTGTTTAGTATATTTTGAAGTATAAGGATTCCCATAATATGCAATCTGACAGTAGTGAATTTGTTCCCTCATGTCTGTTCATAATTATTATGTGGTATGTATCGACAAATCCTGGCATGAGAGGGACTTTGACTCGACTTTGATGTATCGATTATGCAATTTCCTCATACATTATCACCAAATGTAATTTGCTGATAAAAGATGAAGAATCTGACAGATATACTGCTGAAAAGTTTCAAGATACTATATCACTATTTAAGAAAGCTTTATAACAAATTCATTTTTAAGGATTTAGGTGGCAGCTATATGTTTTGATGTGGTTAATCCGAAGGCTCAAAAACCACTAAACTGACAAAGTAGGTAAGTCCTGTATATAATTAAAACCACATCCACTTTTCTCTCGAGCACACACTCTGTAAAATAATGTATGGCAGTGAACAGCATGAAGCCCAGATTTCTTCATCTCTTACTGGGGAAAAAGGAAATGAAACACTGGTTGGGGGTGGATGGTGGGAAAATATGGCATCTCTTTTATTTTGCGTGCAAGGCAGGAAAGTCTCTCTATATTTCTAGTTTCATTTTATTGGCTGGACTGTAAAAAATATGTCCCTGTAGTGCTGACTGGTTCGTTTATTCGCTGATCTCCACACAGGCAATCCTTTCTCAGCCCCCAAAACAGAAGTGGAGTCGTTCATCATACTTGAACAGAGGGGCTCCATCGCCATCTCCATCTTTGTGACCCCCTGCAGACTATATTTGGAAAGGGGAGGAACACTGAAGAGGAGGTTTCTAGCTTGTGCAGAGAAACACAGGATGCAGAAATGCTATTCGATGTACTATATGCAGTTTCTATATTTTATATGTATGCCATCAAAAGCCTGGACCATTGAAATTAAACACTGAAAGTTGCTATATCATTAAAACTATATACTATGATAAAGTTAATTATAAAAAAAATATGCACATCATATACTTCTATTTATTGTCATGTAATTCAGACTCTAAACGTCAATTTAATACTTAAAACCAAAGCTGTTCGTGACACACTAGATATGAAAATTGTGCTGACGGATAAAGCATCAAGCCTTGTGTGGGAGGATAATACAGTATTCAAGTGCCTCTTAAAGTGTGTACTTGTTTGTGCATGTGTATGCTCTTCTTTCAAGTTCTTTCTTTCCACATTCCACAACATGAACATGGATGACACATTCAGGCCAAAGCATTTGGACATCAGAAAGTGTGTAAGGGATAAACAAATAAACATCTGCAATCCTTAAATCCAAGTTAAAAAAATGCTGAAGGTTAAGAATGAATAGGATTTATTTGTGGCCATAAACTGTCTATAGTGTTCAGAATTAAGAAATTTTGCTTCGTGCTGCATGGAAGTAAGAAGTGGGAAAATCTCAGGCAGCACAGTGGTGTAGTGGTTAGCACTGTCACTTCACAGCAAGAAGGTTTTGTGTTCGAGCCCAGTGGCTGATGGAGGCCTTTCTGTGTGGAGTTTGCATGTTCTCCTTGTGTCTGCGTGGGTTTCCTCCGAGTGCTCCGGTTTCCCCCACAGTCCAAAGACATGCGGTTAGGTTAATATAGGACAGCCATGGCCTGAGGTTGGGCTGAAATGCCCTTGAGCAAGGCACCTAACCCACAACTGCTCCCCGGCCACTGTAGCCTAGCTGCCCACTGCTCTGGGTATGTGTGTGTGCTCATAGCTCACTTGTGCATGCATGTGTGTGTTCACTGCTTCAGACGGGTTAAATGCAGAGGTTAAATTTCACTGTGTGCTTAAGTCTGTGGTTGAGTGTACGTGTGACAAATAAAGGCTTCCTGGCTTCCTTCTTTCCTTGAACTTTTACTAATATGTTGGGGGGGCTTGAAAAACTAAGACAAAGAAAGCAGAAAAATGTGACAGGATTGAGCATGAATCCACCAACACCTGCCAGGGAAGGTCTCAAAACAGCAGCTGACTGGACCATACTGTATTCACATATGATATGGAAGTTTTTAAAAAATGATAAAGCTTATGAGAAGTGCTGTGGATAAAAGTATAGCAGTCACTTAAAAAGATACACATTCTCCTTTGTGGAGAAACAGAACAGCATTCACCCTATCATCAGGAGATCATGAGCTCCAATCCATGCCTGGGACTCTAGAGCAGCGTTTCTCAACCTTTTTTCAGTCCCGGCACCCTTCAGAAGTATGCAAATTCTCAAGGCACCCCCATATAAAATATACGCAGTCACGCTGACCATACGCTGACCCGGGCAGTGATGTTGTGACATGGGAAAGGGGGCCGTGAGACAAATTTTGATGATGCATGAGGCGGTGATGATCTGCATTAGTGTAACTATCGTTTTTTGTAATTTTAATTCATTTTATTTATTTCAATGTTAGAATATATAATTTTTTGACGGCACCCCTAACGAAGCCAGACGGCACCCCGGTTGAGAAAGGCTGCTCTAGAGAACAAAATTAGCTGTGCTCTCTCTCCCTCCTGTCAATCACAGTGACACTCGGCAGTCACAGGTGTCTGTGAGTTGATGGCTGCATCCGAATACTCATACTCCCATACTATTAGTAAGCAAAAAGCGGTATGTAGGTTGTCTGTATGCTCAGTAGGCATTTAACTGTAGTCAGATTTTACCCGGATGATCTAATACTTCGAATAGTATGCAAATGTACCACAATACACTACCCCATAATTCAGATAGAGCTTCCGAATAACTGAAGAAGAAAAATTACCCAGGGAAAAATAGAAAGATGGCGGCTGTCTGAAGCGAAGGCTGTTGTTGCAATGAGGTACAAATGTATCAGGAATTGTTTCAATATTTATTTGGTTGCAGAAATAACTTTTTTAAATTTCGTGGCGTATGTGAGTATACGTCATCTGCGAACATTGGAGTCAGAGAACAGGTAAGCTGGCATCAGAGTATGTCCGAATTGTGCCCTTACTACTAGCTCGCATACTCATAGAACATACTACAGTTACCGTTGGGTAGTTGGTACTTAACCGTCATTAGTACATACTGAGAATTCGGATGCAGCAGCCCGTGTATACAGAAGAGGGAGGATAGCACTTTCCTTCAAGTGTGTTCCACTGCCCCGTGATGCAGCATGAGCGGCATTTAGAAAATATGCACTTGGCTGGCTTTACATGTCTCAGCAGAAGCACATTAGCCCTGGGTGGTAGCTGTCGTATGACAGGGGAGAATTGGTTAGTGGGTGAGAATTGGCAAGGGACCATGAAACTGATGAGAAGATGTAGGGGAAAAAAAACATGTAGCATAACAGATTACTAACTAGCTAATATTAATTTCTGTCTGTTATTTCTGTTTTGGCTTTTAATTCCTACCAGCAATCTGTTTATGGACATCTTCTTTCAATATTACCCATTATAGCTTCTCATTTCAAAACCAGAGAACTTGTGTTAACCTTCTCTTCAATCATCAAACTGCCATATAAATTTAATGGAAAAATTGATCGTCTCTCTTGATGCCAGAATCTTTTCATTCTCACCACAGCCACAAGAATGATCATATTCGTATCATAAGTCTAAAAAATTGCAAGCATATTTCAGGACAGCAAATCAAAGCATTTTCTGACTGACAGGAGCAACTTACATCTGGTTTGTCTGTGATGAAATAGTCTGCATGCACATCATCCACATGTTTTATGCTCTTAATGTAGGCCTCAAGGGGTTAAGTCAAAGGAAGTCTTCTGTTGTTTATGATGCTCTTTCTGTGCTGAACGTGCTGCAGTATATTGGGAAAAAATGCACAGCCTCTCTTCTCTGGGAGAATTGCTGGCACGAAAGTATGTACAGATTTGAGTGGTTGAGAGAGAGAGAGAGAGAGAGAGAGAGAGAGAGAGAGGGGAAATGACAACCACTTGTCATACCAGTTTAAAAGTAAATAGAATTCGGGGGGGGCTTTCCATTATAACCAGCAACCTCATTGCTCTGCAACACAAACACAGATGAGAGTCATTGGCAAACATGCTCTTGTTTTTCTAACCTGATCTCATTGCTAAGTGCGAGGGACATCTGTCGGAGGATTGTGGGGAATTTTTGGATGTGACCATATGCATGGCTTTCAAAATGGTAAGCATATAGCTGTGGAATCGAGGTTTGATGGCAGGTTCTTGATCAAACACATTTTTTTCGCCTTGGTTTTCCTTTGATGCTGAACACTCCCATAGACACGCACGGTCTTATCCGGAGGGAAATCAGTGTTCTAGCTGATTAAGTCCTGATTTAGATCAATATTAACCATATTGTGGCAATTACATTCACCCTGGGTCTCCACAATAGTGTTTATACTGGTATTATAGTAAACGTGACTCTTAAGTGTGTGTGTCTGTTTAACATCATTACTCCCCTCTACTATAGCTCTTACTCATACAAACACTAACATTTTTGACACTAACACACAGCTTCGGGAGCTAAAATAGTTATAGGCTATAAGTTAACATGGCATTCAGCCCACAAGAGTAATTCTGCGATGGAAAATCAATATATTATCAGAGATGATAGGTCAGTGCTGATGGTAAGGTTGTGTTTGCTACACTTGCTCAGCTTTAGTTCACAGTGCCCCACTGGGGGAGCTGTGCACCATGGCAACTCACACACCAAATCACAGAAACACTAAACACTCATGGGATCTTGAGACCGCAAATACAGTGCAGATACAATAAGGTTGTGATGATGGACTGGTTTCAAATCCGTCAATCAAGAGGCGTCAAACACCAAGGAGGAAATCAGCAGAGGCTTATATATATATATATATATATATATATATATATATATATATATATATATATATATATATATATTCGAGCCCTGGGGCTGGCGAGGGCCTTTCTGTGTGGAGTTTGCATGTTCTCCCTGTGTCTGCGTGGGTTTCCTCCGGGTGCTCTAGTTTCCCCCACAGTTCAAAGACATGCAGGTTAGGTTAACTGGTGACTCTAAATTGACCGTAGGTGTGAATGTGAGTGTGAATGGTTGTCTGTGTCTATGTGTCGGCCCTGTGATGACCTGGCGACTTGTCCAGGGTGTACCCCGCCTTTCGCCCGTAGTCAGCTGGGATAGGCTCCAGCTTGCCTGCGACCCTGTAGAAGGATAAAGCGGCTAGAGATAATGAGATGAGACTTCTCATATTGCAGCACATGTTGTTCTTAGAAATACTTCTCACACCAAAAATGGACTACTTCTGTACACACTCTGACAGTTTTGTTTGCATGTTTTTGTGTTTCATATGATTTAATATCTGTATAATTAATTGGGATGTTACCAAGGAATAAAAGGAAATCAGTCAAATCTGTTTTTAAGAATATTTGCATTTTCATGCAGCACAGTGGCAGGATGATGAATATCATGATCATATGATGTGAAGAGAGAAATTAATAGAATACTAGTGAAGAACAGAAAGGCAAAAAAAAGGAGAATGGAGGAGGAAATTCATCTAGAATAACAAGGTAAATTAGAAACTTTTAGCAATCTGGATGTGAAAGTGACCATGTCCTCATAGCAACAGGTGCTTCTCATGTTTGGGCTCCATTTGTGATAAGCTACAGTAAATCCAGCCTTACTCTGATGGGAAGGGAGAGATGTTGGATTTTATTTGCACTGTATACTATGCAGACATGAAACAGAGAGCAAGTAAACATATATTGCCTCCTCCAACCACAGCTTTCCCACCTCAATGCTCTTCAATGCTAAAGTTAAATTAAACTCTAATGTATGTCCATATATGAAAGTTTTTAGTCATAAAATCAGCTGGTGGCCATGGATTCTGGTTGAGGCTAATATACTTGACTTATGATATAAGCTAATATCTAGTGATTTTTTTTAAAGTAACCCTGTAATGGGCAGTTGAGACTTGACAAGTTAAAGTCATACAGTGCATCATCTACGAAAATTTGTTCAACTGTGTTCAAGTTAATATCATTAACCAGGGTTTACAAGTTTCAGTAAAATTTCCATCCCGTCTTCACCTCGAACCACAAAAAGTACCTGAAACTAGCCCAAGAAATTAAGGCATCAAAAAAGTGACTCTCTCAGCTTTTATATGGGGAAACAAGTTTTTCCACATTTATTTCTAATGTATGAACATTATCCACACCATAACACCCCCCCCGGCCCTTTTCCTCTCTCAAGCTTTCAAATATATCGTATAATAGAAAGGGTTCTGTACATCATAGACATACTGTCTGCACTTACACGTTGCCTTGTTTGGAGAGGTATTATATTTAATTCCAATTATTTGCTATAAAACAAGATCTTGGCTGTGAAATACTTTTAAATGACAAATATCTGACAACCCTGTCACTAACTGTCCTGTCTGCTGCTCCTTTGGGCCTGTATTTGTGCTTTTGTAATTACCATTTTTGAAAATTAAGTGCAATAATAACTTTATAGATGCTAAGGGAGGCAGCGAGTATGCTGCCCCACGAGTGCCCAACATCCAAAAGCCAAGCAGATCAACAAAAAATCTGATTATATCTATCAAATAACAATATTGCTTTTATCAATCAGGAGGTCATTTCAGTGGGCGGCACGGTGGTGTAGTGGTTAGCGCTGTCGCCTCACAGCAAGAAGGTCCGGCTTCGAGCCCCGTGGCCGGTGAGGGCCTTTCTGTGCGGAGTTTGCATGTTCTCCCCGTGACTGTGTGGGTTTCCTCCGGGTGCTCCAGTTTCCCCCACAGTCCAAAGACATGCAGGTTAGGTTAACTGGTGACTCTAAATTGAGCGTAGGTGTGAATGTGAGTGTGAATGGTTGTCTGTGTCTATGTGTCAGCCCTGTGATGACCTGGCGACTTGTCCAGGGTGTACCCCGCCTTTCGCCTGTAGTCAGCTGGGATAGGCTCCCGCTTGCCTGCGACCCTGTAGAACAGGATAAAATGGCTAGAGATAATGAGATGAGATGAGGAGGTCATTTCAAAGGAATTTTCATTTAATTTAATTTTCTATACCGCTTATCTGTTGTGGGGAAGCTGGAGCCAATCCCAGCTGGCATCAGGCGAGAAGCAGGGCATATCCTGGACAGGTCGCCAATCTATCACAGGGCTAACACTGAGAGACAGACAGCCATTCACACTCACATACACACCTATGGGTAATTTAGAGTAGCCAGTTGACCTAATCCACATGTTTTTGGACTGTGGGAGGAAACCGGAGCACCCAGAGGAAACCCACACATGCACGATGAGACCATGCAAACTCCATACAGAAAGGCTCCAGTCGGCTGCAAGGTTCAAAGGAATTTTAAATGTATTTAAATGTATTTAGTTGAGAATGAGGACTTCATCTCATCTCATTATCTCTAGCTGCTTTATCCTGTTCTACAGGGTCGCAGGCAAGCTGGAGCCTATCCCAGCTGACTATGGGCGAAAGGCGGGGTACACCCTGGACAAGTCGCCAGGTCATCACAGGGCTTGAGGACTTCATGAAGATGAATATTTGTTGAATGGCTGATACAAATGGTGGGACTCCACCTGCCCCTATGGATGAGTGGCTACTGCATAATTATTTGAAATGTGTAGTAGTAGGAGGAGGAGGAGGAGGAATAGTAGTAGTAGGTCAAAGGAATGGGACTTAACTTGGGGGCTTCAGAAGTTGAAATGCTGTGTGATTTCCTAACCATCCTATATTGAAGGATTGAAGCCCCTTGAATGAATGGCAAAACATCTTCAGGCTTCTCATCTCATCTCATTATCTCTAGCCACTTTATCCTGTTCTACAGGGTCGCAGGCAAGCTGGAGCCTATCCCAGCTGACTAAGGGCGAAAGGCGGGGTACACCCTGGACAAATCGCCAGGTCATCACAGGGCTGACACATAGACACAGACAACCATTCACACTCACACCTACGGTCAATTTAGAGTCACCAGTTAATCTAACCTGCATGTCTTTGGACTGTGGGGGAAACCGGAGCACCCGGAGGAAACCCACGCAGACACGGGGAGAACATGCAAACTCCGCACAGAAAGGCCCTTGCCGGCCACGGGGCTCGAACCCAGGACCTTCTTGCTGTGAGGCGACAGCGCTAACCACTACACCACCGTGCCGCCATCTTCAGGCTTCTGTATATTTTAAAACTGTAGCATTATTAACTTAACCTAATGTATAGGGCTTCTGAAAGGATTTCCAGTCCATTCGGTGAAGCTAAACACACCAGGAGCCTGGCTTAAAGAGATTATAACGATGCTCTCAGTGACACTGATTCACTCTGATGTTCTCAATTCAGGCTGATCAGTAGGCATCTGCTACGCTAATTAGCTGTGATGGCAGTGGTTCATGCTCAAATGGCATCCTACAGAGCAGCATTGGGCAATGATAGCTATAACAAGCTCAGGAGTCTCTTCTGTCAGAGCCATGCATGGGCCATCATTTTATTGCTCTCTAGAGACATGGCCTGGAAATGCCCTACTTTTGCTGATTTTTAGTTCATGCCCAGGCGTATAAACAACCAGCTGGTGAAAAGGGGGCTTTCCACTCAAAGAAGCAGGGTAAAAACTGCTGAGAGGACATATTTTCCTGTAAAGAACGAGTTCTGTATCCACACCCTCTAGATCATTATCTCTTCCCTGTTGCCATATATCTTCTAGATAGATAGATAGATAGATAGATAGATAGATAGATAGATAGATAGATAGATAGATAGATAGATAGATAGATAGATAGACAAAACTTTATTGATCTGGTTGGGAGGGTTCCCTCAGGGAAATTAAAATTCCAACAGCATCATTACAGAATAAACAGAGAATAGAAAATAGAGAAAGCTTTGAGATAAATTAAGTAATAACATTTACAAATATAAAAAATAAAATAAAATAAATTATGAAAAAAAAATCTACCAGGAGCGGTATCGCACATTATATTGCACATTTATATTGCACATTGTCCAGTATTGCTTTTTGTTAGGCTAGGCTACTGCTCCTTCCCATCCTCTGTCCTACTGTTACCCCTCCTCCTCCCAGAGAGGAGTTGTACAGTCTGATGGCATGAGGGACAAAGGAGTTTTTAAGTCTGTTCGTCCTGCACTTGGGAAGGAGCATTCTGTCACTGAACAGGCTCCTCTGGTTGCTGATGACGGTGTGCAGAGGGTGACTAGCATCATCCATGATGTTCAGTAGTTTGTCCATAGTCCTCTTCTCTGCCACCGTCACCATAGAGTCCAGCTTCATGCCGACCACAGAGCCGGCCCACCTGATCAGTTTGTCCAGCCTGGATGTGTCCTTCTTGGATGTGCTGCCTCCCCAGCACACCACAGTGTAAAACAGGACACTGGTGACCACAGACTGATAGAACATCCCCAGGAGTTTCCTGCAGATGTTAAAGGACTGCAGCCTCCTCAGGAAGTACAGCCTGCTCTGCACCTTCCTGTACAGGTGGTTGGTGTTGCAAGTCCAGTCCAGCTTGCTGTCCAGCCACAGCCCGAGGTACTTGTAGGAATCCACAGCCTCCACCTCGACTCCCTCGATCAGAACTGGTCGTGACCTTGGTCTGGACCTCCCAAAGTCAATGACCAGCTCCTTGGTCTTCGAGGTGTTGAGTTGCAGATGATTCCTATTGCACCAAACGGCAAAGTCCCTCACCAGGCTCCTATACTCCTCCTCTCTGTCGTCCCTGATACACCCCACTATAGCTGTGTCATCAGCAAACTTCTGAATGTGACACATCTCCGAGCTGTAGCAGAAGTCCGCGATGTACAGGGTGAAGAGAAAAGGGGCCAGCACCATGCCCTGGGGTGCTCCGGTGCTGCTAATCACAGTGTCAGATGTGATATCCTTCAGCCTGATGTACTGCGGCCTGTTGGTAAGGTAGCTGGAGATCCAGGTGACCAGGCAAGGGTCCACTCGCATCCTGTTCAGTTTGTCCTGAAGCATTAGGGGCCGGATGGTATTGAAGGCACTCGAGAAGTCCAAAAAGAGGATCCTCACTGTTCCATTTCCCTTATCCAGATGCAAGTGGGCTCAGTGTAACAGGTAAAGGATAGCGTCTTCCACACCAACACCTGCCCGGTACACAAACTGCAGACAGTCCTGGACGTGTTGCACCTGGGGTCTGAGGAGGCTGAGGAAGAGCTGCTCTAACGTCTTCATCAGATGTGAAGTGAGTGCCACCAGTCGGAAGTCATTCAGCTCTCTGGGCCGGTTCTTCTTAGGAACTGGAACGATGCATGATGTCTTCCAGAGGGTGGGCACTCTCCCCAGCTGCAGGCTGAGGTTGAAGATACGTTGGAGTGGTTCACCCAGTTCAGCAGCACAGGTCTTCAGTAGTCGAGGACACACCTTATCCAGGCCTGTTGCTTTCCTGGGGTGAAGCTTCCTCAGTTGACCTCTGACTTGGTCTGCATGGAGGAGTCTGCGTTGAGGTAGGGGAGGAGGAGGAGGGGGCTGCTGCAATGGCTGGGGGGAGGTGTATTGAGGGAAGAAGGAGAGATGGCTGCAGTGAGGGGGAGGGGGGGTCGTGGACTGGTTGAACTGGTTGAAAAAGTCATTCAGCTCGTTAGCCCTCTCCACTGTCCCCCCACGACTCTGGTCTTTGCATTGTGGCCTGTGATGGTTTTCACACCTTCCCAGACCTCCCTCATGCTGTTCGCCTTCAGCATCTGCTCCACCTTTCTGCTGTAGCTGTCCTTAGCTTCCCTCACACAGTGTTTCACCTCCTGCTGTGCTGCTTTCATCGCCTCCCTGTCCCTGCTCCTGAAGGCGGCCTTCTTCCTGTTGAGGGCAGCTTTGACTTCCTGTGTTACCCATGGCTTGTTATTAGGGTAACACCGTACAGTCTTAGTGGGGGAGACCACGTCTGCACAGAAGTTGAGGTAATCCGTCAGACAGCGTGTCAGCCCCTCTATGTCCTCACAGTGTGGGCTAAGCAGCACATCCCAGTCCGTGGTGTCATAACAGTCTCTGAGGACATCTTCCATTTCAGGGGACCACCTCCTGATGGAGCTAGTTGCTGCAGGCTGCACCAGAGGGGTGTACTTCGGCTGTAGACGAACCAGGTTATGGTCAGACTTCCCTAGTGGGGAAGGGGTGTGACTCTGCATGCATCCCTCACATTAGCATACAGCAAGTCAATTGTCCTGTTGTTCCTCGTTGGACAGTCCACAACCTAGTACAACCCCGATTCCAAAAAAGTTGGGACAAAGTACAAATTGTAAATAAAAATGGAATGCAATGATGTGGAAGTTTCAAAATTCCATATTTTATTCAGAATAGAATATTGATGACATATCAAATGTTTAAACTGAGAAAATGTATAATTTAAAGAGAAAAATTAGTTGATTTTAAATTTCATGACAACAACACATCTTAAAAAAGTTGGGACAAGGCCATGTTTACCACTGTGAGACATCCCCTTTTCTTTTTACAACAGTCTGTAAACGTCTGGGGACTGAAGAGACAAGTTGCTCAAGTTTAGGGATAGGAATGTTAACCCATTCTTGTCTAATGTAGGATTCTAGTTGCTCAACTGTCTTAGGTCTTTTTTGTCGTATCTTCAGTTTTATGATGCGCCAAATGTTTTCTATGGGTGAAAGATCTGGACTGCAGGCTGGCCAGTTCAGTACCCGGACCCTTCTTCTATGCAGCCATGATGCTGTAATTGATGCAGTATGTGGTTTGGCATTGTCATGTTGGAAAATGCAAGGTCTTCCCTGAAAGAGACGTCGTCTGGACGGGAGCATATGTTGCTCTAGAACCTGGATATACCTTTCAGCATTGATGGTGTCTTTCCAGATGTGTAAGCTGCCCATGACACATGCACTAATGCAACCCCATACCATCAGAGATGCAAGCTTCTGAACTGAGTGCTGATAACAACTTGGGTCGTCCTTCTCCTCTTTAGTCCGAATGACACAGTATCCCTGATTTCCATAAAGAACTTCAAATTTTGATTCGTCTGACCACAGAACAGTTTTCCACTTTGCCACAGTCCATTTTAAATGAGCCTTGGCCCACAGAAGACGTCTGCGCTTCTGGATCATGCTTAGATACGGCTTCTTCTTTGAACTATAGAGTTTTAGCTGGCAATGGCGGATGGCACGGTGAATTGTGTTCACAGATAATGTTCTCTGGAAATATTCCTGAGCCCATTTTGTGATTTCCAATACAGAAGCATGCCTGTATGTGATGCAGTGCCGTCTAAGGGCCCGAAGATCACGGGCACCCAGTATGGTTTTCCGGCCTTGACCCTTACGCACAGAGATTCTTCCAGATTCTCTGAATCTTTTGATGATATTATGCACTGTAGATGATGATATGTTCAAACTCTTTGCAATTTTACACTGTCGAACTCCTTTCTGATATTGCTCCACTATTTGTTGGCGCAGAATTAGGGGGATTGGTGATCCTCTTCCCATCTTTACTTCTGAGAGCCGCTGCCACTCCAAGATACTCTTTTTATACCCAGTCATGTTAATGACCTATTGCCAATTGACCTAATGAGTTGCAATTTGGTCCTCCAGCTGTTCCTTTTTTTTGTACCTTTAACTTTTCCAGCCTCTTACTGCCCCTGTCCCAACTTTTTTGAGATGTGTTGCTGTCATGAAATTTCAAATGACCCAATATTTGGCATGAAATTTCAAAATGTCTCACTTTCGACATTTGATATGTTGTCTATGTTCTATTGTGAATACAATATCAGTTTTTGAGATTTGTAAATTATTGCATTCCGTTTTTATTTACAATTTGTACTTTGTCCCAACTTTTTTGGAATCGGGGTTGTAAAAAGCAGCCAAAGTAGAATCCAAAGTAGCGTGATTAAAGTCCCCAGAAATTATCATAAATGCCTCAGGGTGCTGTGCCTGCAACCTTGCTGTGACAGAGTGAATCCTCTCACATGCAGCGGCTGCCCTCGGAGGGATGTAAACACAGATGGTGATCACGTGACTGAACTCCCTCGGCAGATAATATGGCTGCAGGCTAACGGTTAGCAGCTCCAAGTCTGGGCAACATAAAACTGTCTTTACGGAGATATGTCCCGGGTTATACCAGCGGTTGTTCACATAGATGATGAGTCCCCCACCTTTGCTTTTCCCGCATGCTTTAGTGTCTCTGTCAGCTCTCAAAACAGTGAATCCCCGCAGGTCCACGTTAGCATCTGGTACAAGGTGGGTTAGCCATGTTTCCGTAAAGATAAACAAGCTGCTCTCTTCTAATCTTCTTTCAGAATAAATATTAGACCTGTGAGATTGTGTACAACAAACCATCATCCTATCATGCCTACTAATTATCGGCAATTGACTATAGTGCCACTTGTGGCTTTGGAGGGGTGTAGGCTGCAGGGACGTGAACTCTGGAGGGGCCTGGCAAACAGTTGGCATTCCAGTTCATCCCAAAGGTGTTCAGTGGGGTTGAGGTCAGGGCTTTCTGTGCAGGTCACTCAAGTTTTCCACACCAACTTTGGTACACAACATCTTTATGTACCTCACTGCATACACAGACATTCTAGACAATTCTGTGTTTCAAACTTTGTGGCAACAGGTTGGGGAAAACTCACATTACAGCTGTGATGAGCAGGTGTCCACATACCATGTAGTGTAACACTGATAACACATTCTTTAATTTTATTCATTTAATCCCAGGTTCCCATGTATTGAAGGCCTGTATGCCCTTATCTGTTTGGCAAGTATGGTCAGGGCAAGCTAAGATGCATCAGAGAAAGATGTTTTGTTGTCCTGGTTTAGTGTCAGACAACACAGACAGTTAAGGTTAGTATACAACTATGAAACAGAAGAAGAAACCTTTGTCATGTGTACACTTAAGCACAGCAAAATTCCTCCTCTGCATTTAATCCATTTGAAGCAGTGAACACACACATGCACACACAAGTGAGCAATGAGCAGCTATGCTACAGCGCCTGGGAAGCAGTTGGGGGTTAGGTACCATGCTCAAGGGCACTTCAGCTATGATACAGAGGGAGGGGAAATTGGCTAAAAGCAGATAAATATTACAAGATGCATTTACACTGTATGGCCAAAAGTACAGTATACAGACACGTCCTTATCTTGTGGGTCTTCCCCAAACTGTTAACACAGTTGGAAGTTGGAAGCACACGATTATATAGAATGTCTTTGTGTGCCACAGCATTGCAATTTCCCTTCACTGGAACCAAACCTGTTTCATCATGACAACGCCCCTGTGCACAAAGCGGTCCATGAAGACACAGTTTGCCAAGTTTGGTATGAAAGAACTTGAGTGGCCTGCACAGAGCCTTGACCTCAACCCCACTGAACACCTTTGGGATGAAGTGGAATGAAAACCGCATCCAAGGCCTCTTTGCCTGACACCAATGCCCAACCTCACTAATGCTCTTGTAACTGAATGAGCACAAATCTCCACAGCCATACTCCAAAATCTAGTG
The DNA here is from genome assembly GCF_027579695.1 of Neoarius graeffei. Lineage (NCBI taxonomy): Eukaryota > Metazoa > Chordata > Actinopteri > Siluriformes > Ariidae > Neoarius > Neoarius graeffei. The sequence continues at coordinate 56,572,679 of NC_083575.1, read as the reverse complement.
GAAAGCCTTCACATAAGAATGGCGCTTATTATAAGAGCAAAGGAGGAACAACCTGATGCCTATGGTTTTGGAATGAGCACATGTGGGTGTGATGGTCAGGTGTCCACATACTTTTGGCCATGAAGTGTATTCTGAGGGCTACAGATACCATGTTTTCCAAGAGGCATTTAAAAATCATACATCATGACAGATGGAATCTCTCAGCAATCCCTGATGTTATCATTAACAGTTTCAAGCCTATTAAATATGCCTGTTCATATACAGTACATATTTACCAAGACTCATTTCATCAAATCATTCACTTGTGATTATTAAAATTGTTACATCTGCATTTTGACTGACGTAGCAGGAAATAATCAAACACTGAAACACTCACGACGAGTAAAAAAAAAATCTTGTGAATGAACCCATAAATGTTTGAAACCATTTGATCCTTCTTCCAAATTATTCACAGTATGCGTGTATGGATTGAATTAAAGTAACAGTATCCATAAGCGTGATTAAGTTTAAAACAAGCAATTTGCTCGTTTGTAATTTTCTCCCCATCACTGTTCGTAAAAATAGAGCTCTCATATCAGTTAACACGACACTTCATTGGAGCTAAAGTAAGCTTAAACCATACTGTAGCTGTCTTTGAGCAGTGACAGCAGCCAAAGAAAGCAAGTGGAAAAAAGGCTCAAAGCTGAAACTTCTGAGAGTTTTTTTAAGTGTGCAGAGTGTGCTGATATATTTTCCATCCATTAGCTGAGTGTGGGGCCTGACACACACACACACACACACACACACACACACACACACACACACACACACACACACAGTGTCTGAAACATATGGGTGTACACAAACTTACAGATTTTCAACACACACACACCACTTTCTTTCCAGTTTTCACATCTGTATTTAATTAACTAATGCATTATAATCAGAATCAGTGTGATCACATTTGATCCCCTGTTCCATTAGTAAAAAGGATCCTGATTCTAGATAAATTAAATTATCCTGGGAGAACACCACTACTCATCAATCAGTTAGAATATCCTGACCATGCGGCAATAATTCAGTAATGCAAGACGTTATTTCAGTTTAATGATAAGGCACAAACATTAATTTGCTGACTGGCATTAAATATGTCACTGTAAACAAAACACATCATTTTACTTACCTGCAGGTTGAGGCATGGATGAGAGTCATCATCAGGAGCAGGAACAGGGAAAATAGAAAAGAAGAGAAAAAAAAAACATCATTCGACATCAGTCACAGGGTTAACACTGATATCATCTAAAAATGCTACAACATTTACACATTAAAGATGATGTGACTAAAGCTTGCATGCATGACAGTTATTCATGATCCCTCACACAGTGATGTTTCCTGACACGTGTTTTTCAATCAGCAAAAGCTGTCCTCTCTATTCCCAGAAAACTTACTGGAGTTCTCCCTCATTACATCCTTTCCGCAGAATACTTCACACTGCACTCCACCTCTGTACACACACTTCAGGATAAACTCTATGTCTAATACTTCGAGAACCCTAAGACATAAAATATGTACATTCCCAAAACAATGAGAAAACATTCATCTCAGTACGTCAAACACTTTTCTCTGCGCTGCTTTATCTCTCTCTATCCAAGGAGTTAAAAGAAATTAAGTCAAAATGTCAATTTCTGCATTGCAAAGAGGCACAGACAGACCTGAGTGCCTTATAATGTTTATGTAAAAAAGCCACACAATGATTTACTGATAAACGTCCAAACAGGACTGAACATGAACACGCACATGAATGAAAACTGTAATGATTACTGACTTTACAGTGCAGAAGGTTGAGAGACAAATAACGAATAAAGAACAGATGCTGTGTTAGAACAGTAACAAGAGGAAGAACGAAAGTGTCTCAATTGAAATTCATGTTACACTAATTGTCATCAACATGACTGGAGTATGAGAGAGGCAGAAGGTTTTTTTTTTAAATTTGTTTTAAATTTCAACATCTTTCAAGACATGGGCGTCGCCACCATTGAACGTCCCCTTCACATTTCATAATTCTTCGTTTGGACACCCCCCCCCCCACCCCACCCCCCACACACACACACACACATTTAACATAAAATATTAGTTCACCCAGCGCCGTTTCTATTGCTTCATGAAAGAATCCATTCCACTTGATCGATAAGAGAATACACATAACACTGAAAATCCACTCCGGGTTTTCCGGGCGTTATGTGTATTCTCTTATCGATCAAGTGGAATGGATTCTTTCATGAAGCAATAGAAACGGCGCTGGGTGAACTAATATTTTATGTTAAATGTGTGTGTGTGTGGGGGGGTCCAAACGAAGAATTATGAAATGTGAAGAGGACGTTCAATGGTGGCGACGCCCATGTCTTGTTGTTTTTTATGTGTCACCGTTGCTTGACACAGTGTGATTTTGTGTTATGAAGTTTGCATGATGCCATGTCATGCCTGGTCATTGTGTAAAATTATGAATATTCTTATTTTTAAACATACAGTTGAGTGTCACTATTGCTTGGCACAGTGGCATGTTGTGTTACATCTAAAACTAAATAAAAAAGGAAACACAAAATAAAAAGTAAAATGCACCCATAAAGCCATTGTTGGTGATAAATTGTGTCACATTCATCTCATTATCTTAGGCAGAGCAGTGGGTTTAAAAACAGGCTGATGAAATATGGACTAGTTGAATGAGGATTTATTGTCGAGTCTCTAAAATAGTCATTGAATTTAGTGACTTTTGTAGGTAAAATTAGGTGTTTAACAACCTGTTAAAAATACACGAGAATGCAGGAAATGGCATCTAATTAATTAAAAATTTTCTGGGGGAGGACCCCCAGACCCCCGCCAGTGTGTCCCCCCCCCCCCCCCATTAAAAATGCTTCTGACACCCCTGGTTCAAGAACATATGTGATGTAGACTAAATTCCCTAAATGAACTCAAATGATAAGAAAGATCCTTCCGTTCTTTTCTTTAATTACCATATTTCACACTCTTCTTAAGGCCAATTTTATTTATGTTTGTTCATTAGCAGAGCTCCTTGTGTGCAAAGCATGTGGAATGGAGCTCCATACATAAAAGAATATGGTAATGCACCAACCTGATTTTTGCCATCGAGTTTGTATCTAATGTTGACACCAAATTCGGGCATGGATTTGTGTGCATGGCGTAAGACAAATGTGAAGAACAGCATAAAGAGAGTAGGTGCCAATATGCAGCCCTGGCGGAGACTGTTGGATACCTCAAAATCCTCTGCGAGCTCACTGCTGACTGATACTCTAGCCTGCATACCATCATGAAAGCTTTGTATGATGTTAACAAGCTTCTATGTTATACCAATCTTGAGCAGGAGCTGCCACATAATCTCCCTATTGACCATGTCAAAAGCCTTCACTAAGTCTATGAAGATAATGTGAAGTTCTTGATGTTGTTCACGGCATTTCTCAAGAAGCTGGCACAGAGCAAACATCATGTCATTGGTGGATCTACTTCCACGGAAGCTACATTGGGCCTCTGGTAGAAACTTCTCAACTGTTGAGTATGACCTTGCCAAATAGTTTCACTGTAATGGAAAACAAGGTAATGCCCCAGTAATTTCCGTATGTAAAGTGGCAATTCTTCTTGAATAAGGTTATGATGGTACCATCCTTGAAGTTTTGAGGCACACGCTCTTCTTGCCAGACTGCTAACAGCAGTTTTAAGAGTTCTTCTTGAAGGTCATTACCTCCAGCTTTTAGGACTTCAGCTGGGATGCAATCTTGACCAGGGGCTTTGTTGGATGCCAGTTGGTTCAAGGACTTCTTAAGCTCCGCTATGGTAGGTGGCTCTTCCAATTTCATAAGGATTTCCTCTTGGTGGATGTCATCCAGTATGGATGGATAGATGTCACGATGCTGGTTGAGAAGGGTGGAGAAATGCTCTTTCCAGCTTTTAAGGATGTCATCCTTTTCAATAAGACGCTCTCCCTCTGTACTGTTTATGGGCGTTAGACCAGTTGATTGCCGATTTGAGATGAACTTGATGGCCTCAAAGACGCTTTTTGGGTCATGGCGTTCTACATACTGCTCAATTTCCTTAGCGCGGTCTAACCACCACTGGTTCTGCAAAGCTTGCAACTCAGTTTGGCACTTGTTTCTAAAAGCACGGTATCGCCGACAGTTTACTGCAGAGTCATCGTGGAGAACTGCCTGGAAACTTGCATGTTTCTGTTTCAGCAGGTCCATGATGGCATCGTTGTTCTCATCAAACCAATCTTTATGGCATCTCTTTTGAAGGCCAACTGTGTCTTTAGTAGTGCTGTAGAGAACATCAAGCAGAGACTGGCAATGCTGATCAAGAGATGATGCATCAACTCTTTCCAGATTCTCTGAGATGTTGTTCCGAAGCTGCTCTTTTACTTCAGGTACTTTCAAGCGATAGATGTTAAGCCGCTTTGGACCAGGGTTATGCCTGTGCTGGGTGGATTTGTGGAAGTGTAGTTTAAACCTGGTGCAAACCATTTTATGGTCCGTCCAACAGTCAGCGCTACGGCGAACAAGCGAGTCTAGAATATCAGATTAATATTGGTGCTGCACAATGATGTAATCTATTTGGTGCCATCTTCATGACCTAGGGTGCTTCCATGTACCCTTGTGGATATCCGGGTGGCAGAACATGGTGTTGGTAATGATCAGGCCAAACCGGGCACCAGAGGCAGACAGTAATGAAGTACATTTACTTGAGTACTGTACTTAAGTACACTTTTTGAGTATCTGTACTTTACTTGAGTATTTTTTTTTGGAAACTTATGACTTTAACTTCATTACATTTGAAAGGCAAATATCGTACTTTTCACTCCACTACGTTTCTGTCAAGGTCCTCGTTACTTGTTACTATGAAGCGGCTTTGAAAGTGGATGTTTTTTCTTTTCTTTTCTAAAAGGTGATTGTTTTCTCACAGGTGACACTGAGACAGTCTATCAGTAATCAAGTCATCACATCCATAGACTGTATAAAATCAAGCTCAATGATTTCTCAGCAGCATTATTTAACACGATCAGTTGATGGCAGATTAGAAGGAGGCGGTTCTTCTGGGGAATGCACACATCCATGGCTTTACCTAGAACCCATGTTTCAGTTTTCTGAAAGGATTAAAGATACGTTTCATTTTAAATGTTTGCTTTGTTTGTCGAAAACTAACTATATCATGGCCTCCAAAAACTCATTGTCCAACCTGCGGGAGCATATCAAGGTATACTGTATAAACGTTTTATTTCAAGAGAAAGCTTGCAATGAAGATGTCTGTACTTTTAGAGCTAGCGATAACATTGCAATAGCTACAGTGGTGCTTGAAAGTTTGTGAACCCTTTAGAATATTCTATATTTCTGCATAAATATGACCTAAAACATCATCAGATTTTCACACAAGTCCAAAAAGTAGATAAAGAGAACCCAGTTAAACAAATTAGACAAAAATATTATACTTAATCATTTATTTATTGAGGAAAATGTTCCAATATTACATATCTGTGAGTGGCAAAAGTATGTGAACCTCTAGGATTAGCAGTTAGTTAGAAGGTGAAATTAGAGTCAGGTGTTTTCAATCAATGGGATGACAATCAGGTGTGAGTGGGCACCCTGTTTTATTTAAAGAACAGGGATCTATCAAAGTCTGATCTTCACAACACATGTTTGTGGAAGTGTATCATGGCACGAACAAAGGAGATTTCTGAGGACCTCAGAAAAAGCGTTGGTGATGCTCATGAGGCTGGAAAAGGTGACAAAACCGTCTCTAAAGAGTTTGGACTCCACCAATCCACAGTCAGACAGATTGTGTACAAATGGAGGAAATTCAAGACCATTGTTACCCTCCCCAGGAGTGGTTGACCAACAAAGATCACTCCAAGAGCAAGGCGTGTAATAGTTGGCGAGGTCACAAAGGACCCCAGGGTAACTTCTAAGCAACTGAAGGCCTCTCTCACATTGGCTAATGGCAGATTCTACCATAACAGAGGCCAGTTAAGTCCCATCTCCTTAAATTGCTGAATTGATTATTTTGATCATTCTATTAAGTTTTTCTAGTAGCATTTGGGGTCTTGGACATTCACAGTAAATTTTAGGACAGTAGTCCTGGTAACTAATTAATAAAAGCCTGACATGACAGACATGCTAAATGACAATAGAAACACATCGGTTTCGATCATCAAAATCTGACAGACAAACTAACGTCTACCATCATATTCTGACAGACACTCTAGATGACAATAGCAACAAAGCTGTTTCTTACATTATTAATCTGACAAATTTAGTAATAATATTAAATACCTCATCACTAGAACCAAATAATAAAATAAAATATTGAAATAAAAAAGATAAAATTTATTTTCAAAATTGAAATATCAACAATAATTGTCGGAACAGTGACGATAGACACGACTGTGTCACTTTCGCGGGGAAATAACACATTGGACATTTCAGGCCTGTCGGCTGAAAGGGTCGCAAGTGGCTCTGATTTATCTCAACTTATGATAGTTTTCCTCCAGAAAAATTTAAATATGAATGCACAAATATATTCTCAATGTTTCTATCGTCAAAAATTTCTATCGTCAGGATAGCCGACAGAAAATCTTACCTTGATTTATTTGATGAAATCTAGCTGTCAGAACTCCAAGTCTTGCCCGGAAGTAAATGTCTGCTGTCACAAAAATCATGCGCAGTAGAATTTCCTCTTTGCGTCAGTCAACATGTGCGTGGTGAGGGCTTGAATTTTGCTATCGTCAGGTGCATTTGACTGACAGACTGACGATAGCATTTTTTAAAAATAACTGTGGGCTTCTCTCGTGAATGAAATAGTTTTTTCACTGTTAATCTATTTCAACTCTATCTGTTGACACCCAAAAATGATAAAGCCTGCTTCCACACGATAACTACCAAAGATCCATAATGGCTGAGTCTATCGTCAGGTCATCTGACAGAAATTCACTGACGACAGCATCAGGGATAATGAAAGTGATTTTTAAAATGGGAGTTATGTCTGTCAGATATGTCAAAGAAATAGAACTTTATTCTTTAAAAATATTTTATTGATATACTCAGTGTATTTTTAAATGACGTGCTGTTTTAGAAGACCAAATACCATATTTTCAATCTTGAAAATATTACCTCACTGAAAAAAGGACAAGAAAAATTTCTTATTTTGTGGGCAAGTGGTTAATGGATCCAGTTACGGTAGAATCTGCCTAATGTTAATGCTCATGAGTCCACCATCAGGAGAACACTGAACAACAACGGTGTGCATGGCAGGGTTGCAAGGAGAAAGCCGCTGCTCTCCAAAAACAACATTGCTGCTCATCTGCAGTTTGCTAAAGATCACATGGACAAGCCAGAAGGCTATTGAAAAAATGTTTTGTAGACAGATGAGACCAAAATAGAACTTTTTGGTTTAAATGGGAAGTGTTATGTTTGGAGAAAGGAAAACACTGCATTCCAGCATAAGAACCTTATCCCATCTGTGAAACATGGTGGTGGTAGTATCATGGTTTGCTGCATCTGGGCCAGGACAGCTTGCCATTATTGATGGAACAATGAATTCTGAATTATACCAGCGAATTCTAAAGGAAAACGTCAGGACATCTGTCCATGAACTGAATTTCAAGAGAAGGTGGGTCATGCAGTAAGACAACGACCCTAAGCACACAAGTCATTCTACCAAAGAATGGTTAAAGAAGAATAAAGTTAATGTTTTGGAATGGCCAAGTCAAAGTCCTGACCTTAATCCAATCGAAATGTTGTGGAAGGACCTGAAGCGAGCAGTTCATGTGAGGAAACCCACCAACATCCCAGAGTTGAAGCTGTTCTGTACGGAGGAACGGGCTAAAATTCCTCCAAGCCGGTGTGCAGGACTGATCAACAGTTATCGGAAACGTTTAGTTGCAGTTATTGCTGCACAAGGGGGTCACACCAGATACTGAAAGCAAAGGTTCGCATACTTTTGCCACTCATAGATATGTAATATTGGCTCATTTTCCTCAATAAATAAATGACCAAGTATAATATTTTTGTCTCATTTGTTTAACTGGGTTCTCTTTATCTACTTTTAGGACTTGTGTGAAAATCTGATGATGTTTTAGATCATATTTATGCAGAAATATAAAAAATTCTATAGGGTTCACAAACTTTCAAGCACCACTGTACCCTAGCTTCTCCACAAGCAACTGTCCTGTGGAGCGTGCACATCGCCCTACTGCTCTTGACTGATCCACAGGGCAGGGGGAGCGTACTGCCCCTTAAGGTGCGGCACCAAGCCTGGACGTGTGCCATGATTGAGCTCTAATCAGGAACAGGTGCATGCTAATTAGTCCTAATGGCATGTGCGTGCCAATATTTGTGGACATGACAGATGTAACCAGACAACTGTTTGACATATCAAGTTTGATATTCGATCGTAACTATATAGTAATGATGTAAAGTGAAAGCGCTGGTTCACTGCTGTCCACCAGACACCCAGCAGAGTCACACCATAATAAATGTCATGGTGTTGTTTCTGGAGCATGGCATACGGTGTCAAAGAAAGGAATAAATATGTATTGTAAATGTGATGTGCATCTCATTGTTGGTATCACTGTCACAAGACAATGCAGCAATTTCTCATCTCATTATCTCAAGCCGCTTTATCCTGTTCTACAGGGCCGCAGGCAAGCTGCAGCCTATCCCAGCTGACTACAGGAGAAAGGCGGGGTACACCCTGGACAAGTCGCCAGGTCATCACAGGGCTGACACATAGACACAGACAACCATTCACACTCACATTCACACCTACGGTCAATTTAGAGTCACCAGTTAACCTAACCTGCATGTCTTTGGACTGTGGGGGAAACCGGAGCACCCAGAGGAAACCCACGCGGACACGGGGAGAACATGCAAACTCCGCACAGAAAGGCCCTCGCCGGCCACAAGGCTCGAAGCCGGACCTTCTTGCTGTGAGGCGACAGTGCTAACCACTACACCACCGTGCTGCCCATGCAGCAATTTACTGACATGAAATACATGACACTACACAATTCGATGGTTCATATGATATATATATACGCTTATGGGTACTGAAATGGGGACATGAACTTATTCACCTAAAACCATTTCTTTTTTTTACCATCAGGTCACAAAACATGTAATCTTTAATGAATGATATGTTAAAAGATAACTTTAATTTTCTGAGATGTAATAAAAACATTTATATGCCAAAGTCAAGCCTATGAGTTCCAAAATGATGTCTGTTACATTACTTCTGTTACGATTGTCCATCTCGCGTCTGTTACAAATTAATTACAATCTAGCTATATACCATGTTAATCTTATTGAAAGAATGTGTATGTTTATTCTACTACACATGTTTATTAATTATATTTGCTAAAACATCACCTTCCTATGTTTCAAAAAGTAATTCTACATTGTTAAAATTGAGAATATATATGTCCACAACACTTCTGTTACGTTCTGACTTTGGCATATAAATATGTTTTTATTACATCTCAGAAAATTAAAGTTATCTTTTAACATATCATTCATTAAAGATTACATGTTTTGTGACCTGATGGTAAAAAAAATAAATGGTTTTAGGTGAATTTTTAAAAATAAGTTCATGTCCCCATTTCAGTACCCATAAGCATGGAATCACTCATATATATATATATATATATATATATATATATATATATATATATATATATATATATATGTATATATTCATGCGCGCGCACACACACACACACACACACACACACACACACACACAAACAAACAGGTAGCTCATATCAATGGGCTAAGCCCCTCCTGTCTTTCAAAGGTAAAAGGTTTATAGTATAAGGTTTCATATTTTGGTCATCCACATCATCTTATCTTAACAAATGTTCTAAAGAGGGTTATATGTCCTTTGTTTTTTTTTTTACATTAAGTGCAATAGCACCACTAGTGAGCACATCCATACACAGAATGAAGTGAAGTGAAGCTTTGGGCGAACTGAAATGAACCCAGTGCTGTAGGCTACTATAGGTTTTTATTGTTTTAAAACAAAATGCATTTACTGAACACTCTTCCAATTCTTTCATATTTTTCACTCTAGTTTTCTGCCATGTACTTCTACAACTCAGTTTACAAAGATTTACGTACTTTGTTTCAAATTACTGATTACATTCAAGTTCAAACCCAAATGAATAGGAGTTGTGAAACTGTACGTCAAATTGTAACAGTTAGCTAAATAACACATAATATTTTGAAGTCAGTCAAAACCCTGAAAAGGGCCACAGTGAGCACACTGTCAAATCAGTCCAGATAGTACAGAATGGCTAATTTCATTTTCAGATGATCGCTAAAACTTACTACGGCCTGTTATGTAATGAGTAAGAAAACATGCAGACATTTGCCTGGGACTACAAGGCATTTCATGCAGTTCTACAGTCACACACTGACTTTCAATTCATTCTAAAGACTGAGTCACTTTTTCTCCTACATTATTTATTATTACTTAACAACACAGAAGAGATGGAAAGATTTGGATCAAGTTATTTTTCCTGTTATGGTTAGAATTTTTTATGGTTACTGTTATGGTTAGAATGTTTTTATTTCTCGCAATTTTCATTTGTAAGAACTTTCTTCCTTATTTTTTATCCTTATATTTTTCCTTTGTAATCAAAAGCGTAAAAGAAAAAAATGCTCACATTATTAAGTGTTACCTACGGCCATGACTCCAGCTATTAGTGTATTTTGTAGTGTATTATCACTGCTCTGGCTGATAATGTAGCCTTGTTGTAAGTAACAGATGTTTTAATAAACGTGTTTATTTTGGTGCATTTTAGTGAGGAAATGAACTGATGTGCAAAGCTGCATTTTTACACAGAGGCGAAAGTGGTAATTATTAATGCTTGTTAGCATTTGTAAAACAAACAAATGAAAAACCCTGTAATCAGTATTCTTTGAAAAACCCTGTTCGCTGTAGAAATTCATACAGGGCTGTATTCAGAGTTAAGGAATACATTTATGTTGGGAAAGTTGCTACAGATGCCTAAGGCAATTTTCTGTGCTCTCCATTTTGATTAGGTATATTATCTGATCACATCTCCAAGGTTGTCAGGTTTTTCTTCAATGGAAGCATCTGGGGGTGGCACGGTGGTGCAGTTGGTTCGCACTGTTGCCTCACAGCAAGAAGGTTCTGGGTTCAAGCTCAGTGGCTGACATGGAGCTTTCTGTAGGGAGTTTGTATGTTCTCCCTATGTCTGTGTGGGTTTCCCCCAAAGACATGCAGGTTAGGTTAACTGGCTACTCTAAATTGCCCATAGGTGTGTGAATGGTTGAGAGGAGAAAACCTTTATAATAACCCAGTAGAAGGCAACAGGAAACCATTACTGTAATTCTTCCCTAGAGACTTTGGCCCTGTCCACACGGCAACGGATTCAGGTGACTCCGATACACTTGCTTATCGTTTAGGCCTGGCGTCCACACTGCACCGGCGTTTTGGGTGCCCAAAACGCAATCTTTTTGAGAACGGGTTCCAGAGTGGAAAGATCTGGCAACGTTGCTGTTGTGAAGTCGTCTGGATGAGTAGAACGGATTTGTTTACGATGACGTCACAACCACATGACTGTCAGTGCTTCAGGCCGGGTAGAAGTGTAACGAACTCGATGCGAGTTGTCAACAAATCCTATAACATGGTTCATGAAACGCGCTTACAAAATATTTTCACTGTGAATATTTATTGTGTAATGGTGCAAAGTGAGAGAGAGAGAGAGAGAGAGAGAGAGAGAGAGAGAGAGAGAGAGACTCTGCCCTTAGGGCAGAGTCAATCCCGCCAGCAAAAATAGGGAAAAAAAAGGAGCGATCTCACCTCTTCAGATGTTGGTTTAAATCCTACAATACATTCCTCAAAAAGGGCGTAGAAGAGCAAATTAATCCATCAACGTGTATCATTCAATTTATTCCGGACCATTAAAGACGCCGCCTTCTGCGTAGAATCATACGTCATCCTCGCCGCCATATTGGATAGGTCAAAGCGGAGAATAAAGATTCATGTGCTGCGTTTAACTGTACCAACAGGTTTACCGTCCAAACGAGATCACATGGGATTACCTTTCACAGGTGAGAAACAACAAATTAATCCATCAACGTGTAGCATTCAATTTATTCCGGACCATTAAAGACGCCGCCTTCCGCGTAGAATCATACGTCATCCTCGCCGCCATATTGGATAGGTCAAAGCGGAGAATAAAGATTAGCTGCGTTTAACTGTACCAACAGGTTTGCCGTCCAAACGAGATCACATGGGATTACCTTTCACAGGTGAGACTGGAAAAATACTTTTCATTGTATTTGGTCATTATAATGTAATTTTACGAACAGATTTTCCTGACTTTGTGGCTAATATGAAGTCTCGCGCATAATAGTTTATGCGCATGCGTCCTTACTTCTTCTATTGTTCTGGTGTCTCCGAAGGGACCGTCTAACAGCGCCCCTAGAGGTGTGGCATGTGTATTGCATCGTTTTCAGCAAGCGTTGCGTTGCCATATGGACCTGATATTTTACTGATCGTTGCCCATTTGGACGCGATATATTTTTAAATAACATCTCGTTGCCGTTGTCGTGTGGATGTAGCCTTTGATGGCTGAAGTCGTCACTGCAGTGATATACCAGATAGAGAGGAGCTTCTGAGATGGATTTTTTTCAAAAGTGTCTCGACTACAACTGTTGAAAACACAGGCACTTACCTTGAAGCCCCAAAATAATCACAATAGTAGTATACTGCCACTATATTGCTGTATAAATGACTCTAATTAAAACTAATATTAATCATGGGTTTAATTTAACAATATGGCTTTTTTTCAAGATGGTGGCGTGTACGGACGCAGTGGCCCCTCTCTCTCCACGTTTAGTGTCTAAAAGTGTGTGTTCTAGTGCATGTCTGTGTGCTTTATGTCTACGTACATGTGCGAGTAGTGCACTGACAATGTCGGTCACAAGATATTGTCACCACTGCCTTCTAGCTATAGAGGATTTCAGCCTACGTCATTGTTTCCATAGCGACAATATTTATGCCGCCATTTTGACGGTCACAAATATGGCGACTACCGGTAGCGATACACTGTTGATCATGACGAAGTCTCATTGTCGAGTATTTTATCCGGCCTAGATGACGCGAGTAAGAAGCGATATCACCAGAAAATCAATGATGCTGGTGTACGTGATCCGTACACGTTACCAGGCTATCTTTTTCTGGCTTTGCAGCGCTGCAGCGCGGGTGATCTTCCTGACCTGCAGTCAGGCGTGTGGGGAAATACCAGGGAAAAAACATAAAAGAAAAAGGAGCGAGATGCAGAAAACACCTTCACTATCCAGCGACGTAGGGCATTTACAGGGCGAGCAGAGGGAGAGGTATTTGCAAAAATTGAGGTTAGCAGGCTTAGAGAACGACGTTTACCTGCTTCCACCAGGATTGTTCACTGACGTACGGAAGTACACGAAGCCCTCGTCTTTACCTGACTTCGGCCCACATGATCTGTATACCTATGTCGTTAAAAACCAGGCTGGGTAACATGCCTACATCAGTGGGTCGTCCCTGGAGCCGGTGGCCGCCATCTTATTACAGCTAAGGTTTGCTCACATTTTCATTTACTTTCGGTCCTCAGGATAAACAAAATGTTATTAAATGTCATTGACATAACTTCTTAGTCTGTTGAGACATGGCCCGTTATAAATTTGCTATTACCAGGCAATGACCAAGAACTGTATTATTAGGGTCGGTGTAGTTGTAGCAGTGCACTAGCAGCTAGCTGTTAGCACTAGCTAATGTCAACAACATAGTAGCTGGTATGTTACTGTAGCAATGTTTACGTTCAGTCATTTGGATGACTGTTAAAACCTTTCAGCCTCAAGTTTTTCCTTTACTGTATTTACTAGTTTACTGAGCTAGCGCGCTCGGGCAGGCTGGGAGCGAGCGCACTAGCTCAGGCAGGCTGGGAGCGAGCGCGCTAGCTCGGGCAGGCTGGGAGCGAGCGCGCTTGCTCCCAGCCTGCCCGAGCTAGTGCACTAGCTCCCAGCCTGCCCAAGCTAGCGCGCTCGCTCCCAGCCTGCCCGAGCGCGCTAGCTCAGTAAACTAGTAAATACAGTAAAGGAAAAACTTGAGGCTGAAAGGTTTTAACAGTCATCCAAATGACTGAACGTAAACATTGCTACAGTAACATACCAGCTACTATGTTGTTGACATTAGCTAGCTTGACCTTCAAAATGGCGGACACCGGGGTGTCACGTGACCTGTGACGTCACGTCGAAATCCTCTATAGGAAATATGACCAAACATCTCGTCTTGGACCAGAAAGTCATAGAGGAACTTCGAGGCCTGGGTCTTCTCCGCTGGACTACTACATCACCGGACTTGCCTGCTGTGTCTCACCCAGAGAGGAGGCGCCGGAAGCAGTGTGAGAGAAAACAGAAGCGTGGCAAGTGCAGAGGTATCTGGGCTAGGCTAGCCGCTAGCCCGCACAGACCCGCGATACCATCCCTCATTCTGGACAGATATTGTACTGTATTTGCACTACTGCTATTTTGTACATTGTTTGATTTTAGAGTGTATTTTTACCTATATTATCTATATGTATAAATATTTATATATATTGTTTTTCTTAATATTATTATTATTATTTTATTTTTTTAAATCTTTATCTGTTTTTACAAGTAAGGTGAGAGAGAAACGGCATTTCGATTCTCCTATATGTCCTGGATATATAGTGAATTGACAATAAAAAAATCTTTGAATCTTGACTCAATCTTACAAAACAGCTTATAAAATAGCACTTGATCCAGTATGCACTATTATTTTGTATTTTCTTTTTCATACTGAGCTCTGACAGTTAATTGTGCACAGAACAGAATGTAGGCTTATCATATAAAGCATGTCCTTTTCTGACATATCTATCAAGTTCTGGCTTTAAGTGATGGCACAAGTGAGGAAGAAGTCAGATGATGAGCTACTATGTATACACCGGAGTGAGAGAGCTCAGGTTTGTTTGACTGTATGAAACCTACGGGCTGCTTTTGTGCTGAGAGACACATGAACTACGTAATGGAATCTCTGCAGTCTCATGTCTGACTAGCACAAAGCTGTCCCATCCATCCTCAGACAAGCGTCTGGACGTCTGGACACAATCACGCTCGCACAAATCTTTACCTTCTCACACTGACATGGGAGCTAAGACAACACACGCCACTACAGAGTGTGTATATATTTATATATGTGTGCGCACATGGACAGCGCATGCTTACGTATAAAAGGGTACATACATTTATGATGACTCAGTGAAGAAGTGCTCAACATGTTCTTTTGGCAGGAGCCAAAAGGATCAGACACAACAGAAGATAACAGGCTTCATGTATGCCTACGCTGACACTCTCTGTGAGAAACACCAGGGAATCCTAGAAAGATTCAGGACTCCAAAGGGAATGGGGTAAACCTTCCTATACGTGCTTTTCCTTCACATCATATTCCAGAGAGAGAGAGAGAGAGAGAGAGAGAGAGCACTTAGGGCATTGAGGATCAGGATAATATGACAGATAAAAAACATTAAGCAGCAAAGTGCTACTACTGCGTCATCCACTGCAGTAAGGCATGACATGAAGAGAAGTTCATCAACTGCAGTAAGACAATCAAGACCTGTGGGCATGTGTGTGTAAAAATAATCAGTAAGACAAAGACAGAGTGTGCTGAAGAACGCACATCCAAGACATAAACGAAAGCCGCTAACAGAGAGACTTTAATGAACTTTGCATCTCACGCCACTTCGAAAACAGACCAGTTCAAATTGGAGTGGCTTTTATATAAAAGTTCATTACTAATGTCAGCTTGTAGACAGATATCACTGGCCCGCCCATGCACTCTGTTGGCACATAAAATGCTGAAACACTGGCAGACTGTTCACATTAATTCATCAATCAACCACTTTTTGGAACAATGTTTTTCTCAGTTTCCATAAACCCCCTGGCAAATTAGATTCACTTATGGGTATTAGATTAATGAAGAAAGTATGTGTATTGCACCACCCATTAGCTCAGCTCTGGTGCTTCTCTGCTACTTCGAAGCATTCCCTCTTTACAATAGCAATCTATCAGCATACCCAGAGAGACAACTAATGCACTGGAAGACACACACACACACACACAGAACAAGAAAACAGAGTGAGAATCTGAATTATATCATCATGTGAGTAAAATAAATAAAACTCAGCGCGTTGAGACAATGTGTTATATTGTTTATATGTGATGGATCTAAAATGCATATTCATAAGAAAAAAGAACGTCATTAACACAGTTGAGCAATTATTGCAATGAATTATAGAGCACTTTGAGCACTTTCACACTCATTAGACCATTTGCAGAGTCCAAATTACAATGAACTTGATACTTGTGTTATTGGCTTTGGCTTGGTTCTACACTGCACATAATTAAACAAACAAAATGCAAATAGGTTCATGTAGAGGGGACAAGTCTAAAAATAAATAAATGCATCTCTCCAAACACTTTTATTCATTGCCCAGATATACAGAAATGGAAATGCTAAACAAACCCCTTTGGCAAATCTGAGCCAGTGCTAAATAAATAATTAAATGGCAATATAAATAACAAACAACTAGCTCAAAAACGTCAGGGTCAAATCACGTTTTCATTGCAGTGGAACTGAAGCAGAGTTCTTTATGGAAGTGTTTTTTTTTCCCCTGTTCTACACCCAAGTGCAATTACTGTGTTCACACCTGCGCAAACAAACCACATTGATGGGTATTCACGCACCACAGTTCAATTCAAACCACTAAATGCTGCATATGTAAAAGCACTCATAGACTTATAGACTATTAATTCCCCCGTTCCCAGGTAACAATACTGCAACTATGAATCAACAGTGGTGAAAGAGAGTCCAATAACTCGCTGGATCTGAGAGGAGTCATGCAAAACATCAAGAGAGATGGATATCTGTGCTCATAATTATCACAAAATAAAGCTTTTTGGTAATAGAGACACAGTGAGATGCCTTACTGAATAAAATCAGATAATAAAGTCTGTGACTCACATTAATTATTTACAGACTCATTAGTTTGTAGTCCATTATCTTATTTGCTGTACTGGGCTCAAATTCAGTATTTTCATTAGCCTTTGATGGGCCATTAACAAAGTTTTCACTTTGATATCAGTGTATATCAAGTGTACTGCACTTTTCTTTAACTGTGAAATTACCAGCATTTTCTTTAACTGTGAAAAAGATGACTAGTTGAATAATTCTTACTTTTTTTTTTTAAATTAGGCCTACTGGTCCATCCATCCATTATCTATATCTCTTATCTGTCACGGTTGCGGGGGAAGCTGGAGCCAATCCCAGTTGACTTCGGGCGAGAGGCTGGGTTCACCCTGGGCAGGTCGCCAATCTATCGCAGGGCTAACACAGACATGAACAACCATTTAAGCTGGGCATACACTGTGCGATTTTTTTCAATCGCGGTATTCAGCTGCTGCTCACACTGTACGAGTGAATCGTAGGGGTAAACAGCACGCAGCTTACAATTCCTGTTCTCACACTATACGATCCGATGCTCGGATGCGATCTGACTGCTCACACTGTACTTCCATACACGACTCGTCGGATTCTTGTATCCGGAACTGCAACGTGAAAAAGAGACCGGAAGTCTCTGTTTTCTCTTTCGTACCTGTGTTCACGCATGTGTAGTGTGACAGGTTGAGGTAAATCGGCTCGTGACACTGCTTCAACAGTGCGATAGCCTCACGATGGGCGACCAGGATTTCAAACAGGTTTGATTTTCATCCGATCGATCGGGAGAAGGTCGTGAGGTGTTAATCGCTTGTCGTTACCCCATGTATACTACACGATCCGAGACGCACAATTGAGCCAAAACTCGGCCCGATCTCCAAAATAGTCGTACGAGTGAAAATCGTGTCAAAATCGGGCCAAAAATCGCACAGTGTATGCCCAGCATTACATTCACAGTCTCACCTATGGGTGATTTAAAGTAGCCAGCTGACCTAATCTGCATGTCTTTGGACTGTGGGAGGAAACTGGAGCACCTGAAGGAAACCCACACAGGCACAGGGAGAACATACAAACTCCACAAATACCCCTTTTCCACCAAATCAGTTCCAGGGCTGGTTCGGGGCCAGTGCTGCTGCTGGTTCACAACTCGTTCAACTTGCGAGCCAGCTGAGAACCAATTTGCTTTTCCATAGCTCGCGGTGCTAAGGGGAGCCACATCATTACGTCGCTGTATACGTCAGTTACGTTGTTGCGTTTGCATAAACCTTGGTGCGAACATTGAAGCAACAACAACACGGAGAAGAAGAAGCAGCAACAACAATAATGGATGACTTCGCGTTTGTACAGCTGCTGCTTCTCATCTCATCTCATTATCTGTAGCCGCTTTATCCTGTTCTACAGGGTCGCAGGCAAGCTGGAGCCTATCCCAGCTGACTACGGGCGAAAGGCGGGGTACACCCTGGACAAGTCACCAGGTCATCACAGGGCTGACACATAGACACAGACAACCATTCACACTCACATTCACACCTACGCTCAATTTAGAGTCACCAGTTAACCTAACCTGCATGTCTTTGGACTGTGGGGGAAACCGGAGCACCCGGAGGAAACCCACGCGGACACGGGGAGAACATGCAAACTCCGCACAGAAAGGCCCTCTCCGGCCACGGGGCTCGAACCCGGACCTTCTTGCTGTGAGGTGACAGCGCTAACCACTACACCACCGTGCCGCCCCTGCTGCTTCTCATCACTTAAAAATGGCGACCTTTTGTGGTCTTGCTATTGTTGTTGGTCTTAACAACTCCGCCCCCCCCCCACTAACGTAAGCAGTTCTTTCCTCTGGCCCAGCAGAGAGCTGGTGCTAGCCTGGAACCGTTTTTTCTGGCCCCAGAGCCAGTTCTTTGTCAGTGGAAACAGAAAACCTGGTTCCAAACTAAGCACTGGCCCTGAACCAGCCCTGGAACTGCTTTGGTGGAAAAGGGGCAATAGAAAGGCCCTGATGGCCGCGAGTTTCAAACCCAGAACTTTCTTACTGTGAAGTGACAGTTATTACCACTGCATCACCATACTGCCCAGCCTACTGGTCAACTAGTAAAAATGAATATTATGTGGAAACAAGTGTTTTACTGGGAAATATACCACTCGTATTTTTCAGACGAGCTACATCTGCGACATGCAGATTCAAAACCGTGACATAGATGTCACTCGGAAATCGATGAATTGTTTTGATTTATGAATGTTTGTGTTTGTGAATTTGTTTGTAAATATAGTAAAAAGAAAATCATACAATGGCTTGAAGATACAAAGTTTATCTTTTTGTGTTGAAAATCTCACATTTTTCATACAAAATACATCGCAGGTCTGAGTGACATATTTAAATAATATTGGCTGGCTTTTTTCGTGGTATATCAGAAATATTCCATTCAGCCAGCGTGATATTGAACGAGTCGAACACGAGTTCAATATCATGTTAGCTGAATGGAATATATCTAATACCATGAAAAAAAATCAGCCATTATTATTATTATTATTATTATTATTATTACAATGGAACAATTATAGATTTTACAAAAAGTTAAAGAACAGGGGGTAACTTACCAATATTGAATGCTGATTCTGATTGAATGTAATTCAATGTTTTGTCAATCCAATGTACAAAGTCAAAGTTCTAACAATAAAAATGGTACAAGTCCAAAAAGCCTGAACAACAACCCAACTTATATACAAGCTATATACAGGTTGACAGTTCAAGTTCAAAATTACTTTTGGTAGTAGTTAATTGTTACGTTGCAGTTGTTCAAAACAAAAGGGCTTTACTGAGTGAAATCCACGAGTGAAGTCCTCTTGTAAAAGTCTCCGTCACTTTTCCTCACCTCCAAGTAGAACTTTGACAATATTTCCACTATTGCTCTTTTCCAGTTTTTCGATGTCCATTGATATGATTTCTCTTGTAAATATGCATGAAGAAGGCGGCACGGTGGTGTAGTGGTTAGCGCTGTCGCCTCACAGCAAGAAGGTCCGGGTTCGAGCCCTGTGGCCGGCGAGGGCCTTTCTGTGCGGAGTTTGCATGCTCTCCCCGTGTCCGCGTGGGTTTCCTCCGGGTGCTCCGGTTTCCCCCACAGTCCAAAGACATGCAGGTTAGGTTAACTGGTGACTCTAAATTGACTGTAGGTGTGAATGTGAGTGTGAATGGTTGTCTGTGTCTATGTGTCAGCCCTGTGATGACCTGGCGACTTGTCCAGGGTGTACCCCGCCTTTCGCCCATAGTCAGCTGGGATGGGCTTCAGCTTGCCTGCGACCCTGTAGGACAGGATAAAGCGGCTAGAGATAATGAGATGAGATATACATGAAAAATATCCAGTAAAGTTTCGGTAGCCTTTCGAGAGTTCAGTGCGTCTTTCTCTTTAAATCTTCTGCTTTTAATGAAGCAAACCTTGCGGCCATGTGTGTGTACAAACTGTCACAGTCACTCGCCAGCATGGAAGTTTTACATCTTGGACATGTCTCTTTTCCAGTTTTTTTTTTATGTCTGTTGGTCTGTTTTTCTTTTGTAAATATGCATGAAGAATATATAATGAAGTCTTGGTAGCCTTTTGGGTGTTCAGCACGTCTTTAGTTTCAGTTTTCAGTTTATTTATTTAGTGCTTAAACCTAGCACTGGATTAGCCTCGTCTTCTCTCTTTCCCAACCGGCAAAGTAATGATTCTGCTCATGCACAGCAGAAAAGTTTTGTCATTGGATCTTCGCATGAGCTCTGACGTGTGATGATGTTGTCTTGACAACGTGCAATATTATAACAATATTGGACACTCATTCTCAATTGGGGAGAGTGGCGTAATACATGGAGGATACGCGATATGATAACAATATTGCATGCCATCAATAAATCCACTAGAAGGGAACAGAATACATGTTTTTATTCCATGGAAAAAGTGGCCCATAGGTATAACAATTTCCAATATTTCACTCTGATGACGTCACTCCCAGTGTTTTTCCACTGACTTGACGCAAGCTGTAAAAATGGCAAACCAGTTCAAAATTAAAATTCTTTTGATTAACTTGCGTATTTTTTTGTGGACGTGTCTATAAAATATGAAGAACATTACACGGTTGTGTGAAGATATGAAATTTATCTTCTCGTGTTGAAAAATATATCACTTGTTCACTTTGCTCACTTGTGAAATACATTCACCACTCAAATATAAACATCATATCTTCGGGCAACTGTGGAATATCCTCTACATACATAGTTGTGCAACCCCTAATATGGGCTATATCTGTTTTCCAAATATGAGAAATATATAATGGTACAATTAAACTAATCGCACCTGAAATCATGCAGTTTTACTGAATATCGGTACAGCTGTGATTCACCACAGGGCGAGTGCTTGTAGGTAATCACAGCCGTACCGATATTCAGTATAACTGCACGATTGCGAGTGTGACGTTGCTTTTATGCAACAGTTCTATAAAGAAGAAATATTGAGTAAGTGACATTTCAGACACAATATGGCCAAATGTTATGCTTATATAATAAATCCAGGAGAAGCCATACTTGCTTTATACCACGTTAGCTAGCTCGCTAGCTCACTCACATTGATTTGTACATTCCCATTAAAGGCTCTTCCAGTGAAACTGTTGTCCCTTCTTCCTTTGCATCTTCAACTAACAAGCTTTCATATTTTAAGCAAAAAGTTATATTCCTGAAGTATCATTTGCCAAGTCCACCAAAGATGTCGCTAACACCATCTTTTTCAAACTAGGAAGTGGAATTTTATGGAGCAAATACAGACGAGTGGCGTGACACACACAGTGAAACATCCCAGTATGGCTGTAGGAAATACAGGCACTCTTGGAATGCTGCTCGACCAATCAAATTAGCTAACTAACTGTTGTATAGTAATTTAACAAGTCACATAGGCTGGTACACTAAGAACATACATGTCCTTAATGTCCCATGTCTCCTTTCCACACTCCACCATCTTTTCATTTTTCAGCATACGTATTCGGCGGTCTCCACACTGGGTGAAACATTTCAGGATTTGGAATTAGTCATTGAATCACACAAAAGGCCAACGCCTGATGCATTTCTGAATCATTTTTCGATGTGGGTCTGACTGGCATCGAAAGCATCAGATAAGCATTGATTTTAAACAGCACTTCAGCACTGTGAGATGTGAGCCCACTCACACTGCACAGTAATTCATGCAGAACACAGGCAATCGCTATGCTATGGGTCTGCTGTGAATAGTGTGAAAATGTTAAGTACTAGGCAATACAGGGTGTTTCAGTATTATCTTTAGCAAGTTTGCACAGGCTGAGTGAAATGAGGCAGCAGGCCGTATTTGGCCTTGAATTAGGGACATGTGGTCTATAATATGGTACTAATAGGTTAAGCACCAGATGTCATTCATGTCTAGAGATAGTCCAGGGCCAACGTAAGATGTGGTTTTACGCAACATATGTTTCTTAGTCTTATAAAAGTTCCACAAACAATCATAAAAACACAGTAAGGCAGCTAACTTCAGACTTTAATGCAAGATAATGTGATTATGATCAATGGCATTTCTGACTCTGCACAAGGTGCCAGAGAGTAGCCCATTTTTTATCCAACAATTATGCAGCCTGTCTGCAATGGCTTTTACCACTTATTTCAGGGGTGACAAGCGTAAATTATGTGTGGGCCACATCAGCATTTTTGTGAGCCCTTGAAGAGCCATAAACTATGCCTATTAATTTTTAAATATGTTATTATTACCTATGCCATTGATCAACACCAATAACCTAGGCTCTGAAAGTAAAATTGGAGGTTTCTAGGAAAAAGCAGGGCTAACTGAAGCTATTCAATTGTATGCACAATTAAAAAGTTACAACATTTATTATAATGATTACAGTTTTTACATTTACAGCTTTTAGCACTCACACTTATCCACACCATCTTACAGAAGGGCTTTACTAGTTCAGTTGGTCAGGGACTAAGGCTACATCCACACGACAACGGGAACAAGATTTTTTTTTTTAAATATCGCGTCCACATGGGCAACGGATCAGTAAAATATCAGGTTCATATGGCAACGCAACGTTTGCTGAAAACGATGCAATACACATGCCACACCTCTATGTGCGCTGTAAGACGGTCCCATCGGAGACACCAGAACAATAGAAGAAGAAGTAGGACGCATGCGCATGTAATGGGTTTATTTTTTTCCACTTGCCATTGTGTGTAGTGGTGGGGAAATTCTGCGCTGGCCCTTTAAGAGCGCAGGTAGTTATGGGAACGAGGCGCTGGCCTCTTTCAGTTCATTTTGGAAATGTAAGCGCCAATGCCACTGGACGTTTGCAGCCTGTCCTCAGCAGTGTATTTGTGTCTCATTTCTTCAGAATAAAAAGACTGGTGAACAACACAACGCAACGTCTGTTACACGCATAAACCCCTTCTTCTACCCAGCGTGAAGCACTCACAGGAACAAACACACAACAACAAGAAGAAGATGGCTGTGACTACGCGAGGAAATCGTGCCTTCTGTGTGTGCAAATTAGTTTTATTAGTGTGCATAGTTTTATATAACTTAATTTTCTTATTGTGTGTGAACATTTTGAAAAGGATTTTTATATAATTTATATAACTTTTTATATTGTGTGTGAACATTTTGAAAAGCAGTCTTATCCAATAAAAAAAAGAAATTCAAGAAATGGTTCAGTTACTTGTTTATTTAAAAGAAAAGCTGTATACAAAAGTGAATGCAATGCAGTGGTTCATACAAAACAGTCTGTTGAAGGGTCTTCTGACCCTTTTCCCCTCTGCCTCCATTATAGTCAGGTAACTGTTGCTTTGTGTGGAAGGCTGTACTTTCTGTTCATCAAAGCAGGTGTAAATTGTCTGTCTGGCAGGTCAGTCAGGTTAATGTGTAAACAATTTCAATTTCTGTTGTTACGAATGATGCGCGCGAGAGTGCTGCTTGTTCTAGTCATGTGGTTGTGACGTCATCGTAAACAAATCCGTTCTACTCATCCAGACGACTTCGCAACGGCGCCGTTGCCAGATTTTTTCACTCTGGAACCCGTTCTCAAAAGATTTCGTTTTGGGGCACCCAAAACGGCGGTGCCGTGTGGACGCCAGGCCGAAACGATAAACAATTTTATCAGATTCACCTGAATCCGTTGCCGTGTGGACAGGGCCTAAGAGTACCATCAGTCTACTGTAAAAACCCTGTTGGAAAGGTTAATAGAGAAAACACAAGACAAGACAAGACATTTATTTTCAAATAATGGATAAATAAAGTGCTAATTTCAGTGCTTAGTCTTCATTTCAAGACAGCCAGTGACTCAGCTGTTCAGACAACCAGGGGAAGTTCATTCCATCGCCTGGGTTCCAGGACAGAGAACATCCTTGATTCATGTCTTCCTTGTACAGTACTTTGAGAGATGGTGGGTGGGTGTTTTATGTCCCTCACACAGACTTGTCAATCTTATTTCAGGATCAAAAAGTCAATCACTGAATCCCACTAAAGGCCAACACCTGACATGTTTCTGAATCATTTTTAGATGTAGCTCTGACTGGCATCAAAAGCAGCACAGAGTGTCCATTTAAAACTGTGAAGTGTGTGAAACCTATGCGTGCTATACAGTGGTGGATACAAAAAGCAGACATGGTCTAGTATGAAAATGGTCTCGTAGCTACTACAGGCCATTTCAGTAGTTTACTTTGCTAGACCATGTAGGCAGAATGAAATGAGGCAGCGAGCAGTATTTAGGCCCTGTCCACACGGCAACGGATTCAGGTGAATCCGATACAATTGTTTATCGTTTAGGCCTGGCGTTCACATGGCACCGGCATTTTGGGTGCCCCAAAACGAAATCTTTTGAGAACGGGTTCCAGAGTGGAAAGATCTGGCAATGTTGCCGTTGCGAAGTCGTCTGGATGAGTAGAACGGATTTGTTTACGATGACGTCACAACCACATGACTGTGAGTGCTTCACGCCGGGTAGAAGTGTAACGAACTCGATGCGAGTTGTCAACAAATCCTATAACTTGGTTCATGAAACGCGCTTACAAAATATTTTCACTGTGAATATTTATTGTGTAATGGTGCAAAGTGAGAGAGAGAGAGAATAGCCCTTAGGGCAGAGTCAATCCCGCCAGCAAAAATAGGGAAAAAAAGGAGCGATCTCACCTCTTCAGATGTTGGTTTAAGTCCTACAATACATTCCTCAAAAAGGGCATAGAGGAGAAAATTAATCCATCAACGTGTAGCATTCAATTTATTCTGGACCATTAAAGACACCACCTTCCGCGCAGAATCATACGTCATCCTCGCCGCCATATTGGATAGGTCAAAGCGGAGAATAAAGATGCCTCATTCATGTGCTGCGTTTAACTGTACCAACAGGTTTACCATCCAAACGAGATCACATGGGATTACCTTTCACAGCCGAGACTGGAAAAATACTTTTCATTGTATTTGGTCATTATAATGTAATTTTACGAACAGATTTTTCTGACTTTGTGGCTAATATGAAGTCTCGCGCATAATAGTTTATGCGCATGCGTCCTTACTTCTTCTATTGTTCTGGTGTCTCCGAAAGGACCATCTTACAGTGCCCCTAGAGGTGTGGCATGTGTATTGCATCGTTTTCAGCAAGCGTTGCGTTGCCATATGGATCTGATATTTTACTGATCGTTGCCCATGTGGACGCGATATTTTTTTAAATAACATCTCGTTGCCGTTGTCGTGTGGATGTAGCCTTAGTATACATGTTGTGAATGAACCTTTCTAACTGTAGACTATAGGTTTTAACTACAACTAGATTCTCCTTTGTTTCTGCTCTGTTGTTCCTCATTTCTCTCAACTACCACATCAAAGTATAAAGACAGCCTGCATATTCCCTCATACTTTTTTCCTCAACAGTTTAGTTAAGAAACCACTGAGTTGTTACACTTAATTATTTGATTAGCCTGAACATCACTTTCTTCGGCAGCCTTTCTCAAATAATTCACTTTCTGCTCACCCCATCAGCAGTTTCTGTTAACCACTGCTGTAATATCTGGAGCTCCCAGACCAGGCTAGAGGGAGAATACCTCCAGTCCTTCAGATTCACCAATACATACACTATATGGCCAAAAGTATGTGGACACCTGACAATTACACCTATATGAGGTTTGTTGGACATCCCATTCCAAAACCATAGGCAGTAATATGGATTTGGCCATCCCATTGAAGCTATAACAGCCTCCACTCTTCTAGGAAGGCTTTCTCCAAGATTTTGGACCGTTCTGTGGAAATTTGTTCCCATTAAGTCAAAAGAGCATCTGTGGGGTCAGGCACTGATGTTAGATGAGAAGGCCTGGCTCACAAGCAACGTTTCAATTCATCCCAAAGGTGTTCAATGGGATTTAGGTCAGGCCACTGGAGTTCCTCCACAAGAAACTCATCAACCATGTCTTTATGGACCTCACTTTGTGCATAGAGGCAAAGTCATGAAAGGACCTTTTGAAAACTGTTGCCACAAAGTAGGAAGCATACAATTGTCTAAAATGCCACTGTATGCTGTAGCATTAACATTATCCTTCATTGGAAGTAAGGGCCTGAGCCCAAACCCTGAAAATCAGCCCCAGGCCATTATCCCTCCTCCACTAACTTTACTTTTGGCACGATGCATTCTGGTAGGTAGTATTCTCCTGGCATCGGCAAAACCCAGATTCATCCATTAGACTGCCAGCTCGTGAAGCATGATTCATCACTCCAGAGAACATGTTTCCACTGCTCCATAGTCCAGTAGCAGACTGCTTTACACCACTCCAGCCGACGCTATGCACCATTGCACATAGTGATCTTAGGCTTGTGTGCAGCCGCTTAGCCATGGAAACCCATTTCACGAATCTCCCAACACACAGTTCTTGTACTGATGTTGCTTCCAGATGCAGTTTGGAACTCTGTGGTGAGTGATGCAACAGAGGATAAGCAAATTTTTGTGCTACATGTTTAGCTCCACTGAGTTTGTATGGTCTACCGCTTCATGGCTGAAATGTTGTTGCTCCAAGACGCTTCCATTTCACAATAATAACACTTACAGTTGACCAGGGAAGCTCTAGCAGGACAGAAATTTCACTAACTGACTTGTGGCAAAGGTGGCATCCTACGTATAACAGTGCCATATTTTAAGTCACTGAAATTGTCAGTATCCCCAAAGACCCATTCTACTGCCAAAGTTTGTCTATGGAGATTGCATGGCGATGTGCTTGAATTTATGGACCTGTTGGATGTGGTTGACTCACACATGTTCCTGTTATAATTTCTACAGGAACAGTTTTATCACTGGGGTTTGGAAAGTCTAAATCTAATAACAATTAGGTGAAAAAAAATAGCCTCAATGAAGCTGTAGCTCATACCGGCTACTGTTGTTGTGTGTGAGTTTGAAATCCAATCAATCCTGTGGGAGGAGTAGAGATTTTTGTGAAATTGCATATGACCCCAGTGTAGCAGCATCCATGGCAGGTGGCACCACCTGGTGAACAATTCTTGTTGGAATGTGTCTTTAGAGTCTTCTGGTTGAGCTTCAGTGAAAACATCCTAGCAGTTTATGAACAGTAGTGTTTGGTGTGACGAGTCACCCAAAATTTTCAAATGCCCATAAAATGTTGAACATGACAGGTAGCACTACTGTCTTGACAACTTTTATACATACCAACCTGGGGAACATTCCATATGAGTTTGATCAAAATCTGATCACTCCTGTAAGAGTAGGAGCAATTTTTGTGAAATTGCACGTGACCCCTCTGTAGCCTCATCCATGGTAGGTGGCATCACTTGGTGAACAACTCTTGTTGGTATATGTCTTTAGAGTCTTCTGGGTGAGTTTCAGTGAAAACATCCCAGTAGTTTACGAAGAGTAGCGTTTAATGTGACGAGTCACCCAAAATTTTCAGACACGCATAAAATCATAAATATGACAGGTGGCGCCACCATCTTGACAACTTTTATGCATATCCACGTAGGGAACATTGTATGTGAGTTTGATTGAAATCTGATCAATCCTGTAGGAGGAGTAGCAATTTTTGTAAATTGTGAATGGATGACAGTGACTACGGATGAGGGACGCACAATGGACGACGTGTGATCGCATAAGCTCATCCGGCCTAGCCTGCAGACGGATGAGCTTAAAACATGCCCTTTAACAAAGAAAATAGTATATTTATTTATACAGTGAAGCTTTCTGTAAGGAGAGGTTTCTTTATCAATTATGGAAGGAGTCTCCAGTGTCAGTGCTTTGTAACAGTCAGAGGTCAGGCTATTTCTTTACATTTTCTGTCACAGGAAGTTTTAAGGGCTCTACATTTTGTGGTTTTTCTGTAAAAAGCTGCATTTTTGGGGGGTGTCGTGGCTCAGGTGGATAAGGCGCCATACCATAAATCTGGGGACCCGGGTTCGATTCTGACCCCAGGTCATTTCCCGATCTCTCCCACTCATTTCCTGTCTCTACACTGTCCTATCCAATAAAGGTAAAAAAAGCTGCATTTTTTTCTGTCTTATTCTTATTTCTCTTTTATGCCTTACATATCACGGTGGTGTAGTGGTTAGCACTGTCGCCTCACAGCAAGAAGGTCCGGCTTCGAGCCCTGTGGCCGGCAAGGGCCTTTCTGTGCGGAGTCTGCATGTTCTCCCCGTGTCCGCGTGGGTTTCCTCCAGATGCTCCGGTTTCCCCCACAGTCCAAAGACATGCAGGTTAGGTTAACTGGTGACTCTAAATTGAGCGTAGGTGTGAATGTGAGTGTGAATGGTTGTCTGTGTCTATGTGTCAGCCCTGTGATGACCTGGCGACTTGTCCAGGGTGTACCCCGCCTTTCGCCCATAGTCAGCTGGGATAGGCTCCAGCTTGCCTGAGACCCTGTAGAACAGGATAAAGTGGCTACAGATAATGAGATGAGATGCCTTACATATTTATTGCACAGGCCAGTCATCACTGAGGACAAGTATTCTTTTCTATAAAAACATGAACTGGAATGAAACATCAAACATCTAACCAAAAAGCTGCAACCTGTTTCCTGCTACTGCGTGTGACCCTTTCTGGCAGTCCTCTTTATTAGTTCTGGGCCTCAAACAGGTGACCTTGCAGAGCCTCTGACCTTCCTGTACTTCAGCACCTCCAAGCCCATATGCATCGCCTAAGCCTTTCCACACCTGCTGCATCTGGAAAGGATTCTGCTACCCTGCTGCTATTCTATTATGTGGCCCTGTGACAGCCTTTGCTGCCTGGACATATGTGTTTTAATGGCCAGTTCAGACCTACACCAAGCTCTAATTAAGCAACCAGCACTCCATTTTATGTATCCGTTTCCCCAGCCACCAAGCCTGTTTAACTCAGGTAAAACACCCATCAGAAACTTGAGTGTGGGGAGCTGAGAGAATGGCCAGGGTGACGAGGGGGTCAGCCAGCTTCGATCCAGCTGCGTAGAACTGGAGGTGAAAGGACAAAATAAGTACAAACTTGCTCCAAAGCACACAGAGCCACAGCATTATTTACATGCTATTACAGCAACTCAAAAATAAGGTTACAATATGTCTCCGTGCTTGTTTATAGAAGCCCATGAATAATTTAGTGTATGATTATAGAGTGTCGAGGTTTCAGTGAGTACAGACCAACTGTTCTAACATTGTTATGTTCTAACATCGTGCACATTATGAGCTACGCTCTGACAGGTTTGCAGAAGTTCTTGTAGAGAATATTAGTGTAGTGTGCGAAGGATGAAAATCAGCACTTGGCTGAACCAGAGTGTGCACACATAACGAAGGCGGAGTTCTTTCCAGCTGTGGGACAGACCTGCAGGTTCCAGGACAGAGAAATCGGTACATCAAAGCTGGCCAAAGGAACGACACTTGGCCAGCTGGAGCAGGGAGAATGACTGTGATATTATACTCAGCCACTCTCCCAGTAAGGCAGCAGTTTCAAGCAACACACTGCTTGCAACACTTACAAAGGAAGTTACACTCCAGATAACTAGAATGGGTGCCTTTATTTATGCTAGAAATTATAGAAGAATAACAGTTTTCTTTGATGTTGCCCAAATTTCTATGCACATGAAACACCGCATTCATTAATTAAATATGCCTAAACTCACAGTTCCAACTAACATCATACAAGCATAACAGGATCAAACAGCACTGCTTTTATTGATACTGTAGGTGACATTATCATACATAACTAAAAAGTGTCAACTGTTTATTTAACTTTGACAAATGGATGTTTAACAAGGGCATAACTAGGTTTATTATTCAGATTTTTGCCTTTTGTCCACTGCGTGCCTTCATGCTCCTCAGTTTATAGCTTCTTTCTCTGAACTCAGAATAACCCTGAGGTGGGAGGAGATAAATTACTTAAATTAGTCTCTTCACTACGGCTATTTGTTTTGTCTGTTGCCATATGTTTGACTCATTAAAGTTTCACAAGCTGAGTGAGAAAACAGTGATGGTGTCTGTGCTGTTACAGCCTGTCTCCCCAAGCCACTTCTTACTAAGAACACAATTTTCTGGGTGTATATCTGTGGGCATGTTTTTATGTCTTGGTGGAAACCAAATGTACAGAAATAAATATTTGACCATTTTGACCTTGTGGGGACAAGGAAAACAGCAACTTTCACATAAAAAAATCTAAAAGAGTCAAAAGGTTTTCTTTTGTTTACTGAGGTTAAGGTTAGGGTCACACTGCATGGTCAAAAGTATGTGGACACCTGACCATCACACCCATATGTGTTTCTTCCCCAAACTGTTGCCACAGTTGAAAGTTGGAAGCCCACAATTGTAGAAGATGTCTTTCAATTTCCATTCACTAGAACTAACCGGCCCAAACCTGTTTCATCATGACAATGCCCCTGTGCACAAAGCAAGGTCCATGAAGACATGGTTTGCTAAGGTCAGAGTGGAAGAACTTGAGTGACTTGCACAGATCCATGACCTCAATCCCACTGAACACCTTTTGGGATGGACTGGAACACAGACTGCTTCCCAGGCCTCCTCACCCAGCATCAGTCCCTGACCTCACTAATGCTCTTGTGTACTGAATGAGCACAAATCCCCACAGCCACATTACAAAGTTGAGTGCAAAGTCTTCACATAAGAGTGGGGATTATTAAAAAAGCAAAGATAAGACTAAATTTGGAATGGGACAGCACATACAGGTGGAATTGTCAGGTTTCCACATACTTTCGGCCATATAGTGTATGTACAGTCATTAGCTGCCTTAATAATCATGTTAATGGAATGTCCTTGCAAGGAGAGTAAGACAGCAATGTGTGTGAGCTTATCTCTTACTGTAGCTTTCTCTAAATTGTGAATATTCTATTACACACCAAATGCTCTATCACGACAAAGAACTAGTGTGACAGCTTCGGTTCTAAAGTTGGCTTAAAGGTAGACTGCCTTTCAGATTTTTCAGGTGGAGGTCATAAAAATAATTTTCCCTGACATCCAATTATTTTTGTTTAGTGGACTGAAAGCTACTGAATTTAAATCACAGACTTCCAATTTTATTATGTTTTTTTTCTAATAGAACAATTAATTAATTTACTATGTCATGCATCACATGGTGGGCTTTCCCCGTTTGCGCAAGGCATTGTGGGATACAAATTTGAAACAGGAGAGAAAATAGAGGACGTGAGTGTGCAAATGAAACGTGGAAGACCGACTACAGTAATGGAAAGCGGGAAGAAAATATGTTATGTTGCGAAAGAAAGGAAACATAGGACCAAACTAATAAATATTGGCGGCCAGTGAGCACCTCGGCATGATCAGCTGTTCGTTTAGGGGGTCATTTCACTGAGAAATCTTCCCAGAAGACCGAGCTGCGATCTCAGAGCGTGGCTTGGTCGCCGCAGGTCGTACGCAGTCGACGGTTGACCGAAGGTTGGTCACGCCTTGGTCTTCCGTGGTTGTACGTGGTTGAGGAATGGTCTCCCCGACAAAGAGATCGTAGCTCGGTTTTTTGACATGTCAAAAAACTAAGCCTCGACCTAAAAGTCGCACAGAGAGCGTCGAAAGAGCGAACAAGGTCGAGGAAAGGACTCATTGGTTGAGAGACAATCGAGGCTAGAACGGGGATGAGCGATGCTCAGTCTTCTCGAGCGAGAACTGATTGCGTGCATGGTTGTGCTGCTCGGCCCGTCCTCGACACTCACTCGATCCGTGCGATCAAGCCTCGCTCCGCACAACCTGGCCCAGACCTTCCCTAGACCCGTACGCTCACTATTCTTTCCATGGGCACGATTGGATTCTAAAGAGCAGGGCCGCGTTAACCCTTGCTGAGGCCCTGGGCAGACACCCTCCCAAGGCCCCACCCCTGCCTGTTGTCAACTGCGCTCAGCAAATTCACCCCCTCAGACATGCCTGTCTAACTAGACACAGAAACTTAAATAATGACAGTGGCACAATTAGAAATACTATTGAACGATAAAACTTTATATCCATCAACACCTATTTAATCGAGAAAAAGCAATGGTGAAATAGGCAATTGCATGGTGAAAAAATCCATCAGACATCACAGTTAACAAGTCTGGTTAACTAAAGTTTAGCCTCAAGAAGCCTTTGAATGAGTGAGTCAATGAACAACATGTCAAGAACATAACCCAGGCCTACAACAGTTTCTTTAGTATTCAGAACAAGAACATTCATTTGGTATATAACCGTTCGTTTTCATTTTGGAATCCAGGCGACTTTTAACTTGTGAAAACAAAGCGCGATAACAAAGAAAGAAAAATATCTTGCTTCTCAGAAATAAATCTCAAAATGTTAGGCTATGTGAAACATTTCATCCTTTCACACACGTAATGTCCTAAACAGCAGTGGCACACAGCTTTGCGCATTCAGTTTGACAGCCATGGGTCAACTTACAAGGGCACTTTCCTACTTTTCTGGAAAGCGAAGTCATTAATTAAATCATTGAACTGAAGCTGGCGTAGCGTGTGAAGACATGGTGGACAGTGACGGGTGATTTATGCGATGGGACAAGGTGGGCTTCCTTACAGGTGGCGAAATGCATCAAAAATGTTAGCAATATGATCAAAACTTCTGAAAATATCGTTTCATATTTTCCGATCTCGCTACCTCCGAGGCCCCCTAGTGGCCGAGGCCCTGGGCAGCTGCCCATGAAGCCCATTAGGATAACGCGTCCTTGCTAAAGAGGATTAAGGTGCGACCTACTTCAACCAATAAAGATCGGCCATCGCTTAAGTTGCGACCTACCTTCGCCTAATCTTATTAAAGCTACGCGTACTGAATGTCATATAAATAGGGCGCATTAAGCATAACCAGAGAGTCTTGCTGCAGTTGCAGGGCACGGTGCTCAGGGGTGAAACTGGCCGGTCCGGCGTACCACTAAAAGATTTGGCCGTACCAGAAAGAAAAATATACTGTCTCTGAAAAAAAAAATTTAAAACTAAAAAAAAAAATTAAGCCGTACGCGCGCTGGTTACAGTACGGCTTAACCAGATCTTGTGCTATAACGTGGTAATAGCTGGTAATCAGTGTTTTAGCAGACAGACGTTAGTTGCAAAGTCTCCCAAATAAAAAGGCATATAAAGAAACATGTTAATGTTTCATGATAGGCTATTTAAAAATTACTTTGATCAGATTTCGTAAATCGAGTGGAAGTTGGGGCAAAGATTCCAGATTACTGTCTGGTTTAACTAGGCTACCAATGCATGGCACGAGCACTGAGAACACATGCACTTTCTCAAACGTTCAAGCCTCTTTGGAATTTATTTTAAGTGTTTTACCTAAAAACTTTCACTTTTCTGTTCTGTTACACTGTTCTGTGTCCAATGTCCAAAATGAAAAGTTAGTTTTCAACTGTTCAGCTAAAAAAAATGTTATTAAATTGTGTTATTAAATTGTGTTGTTGAAATGATGTGTTTGCAATTTATTTATCATCAAAAACTGATACAGGTCGATGAACGAGTGATAGTGTGATAAAAAAGTACTATACTAGTACTACTGAGTGATAAGAAGTCCTAGTGAATGCTTGATAAGTAGACAATAATAAATAATTAGGTGTATTTTCCGGCACGCGCTGTGCGCGCGCACTATGACTCAAAATAATAGTACCGGCAAGAAATAAAAGTTACTTTCACCCCTGACGGTGCTGTAATAACATAGCATGATGCAGAGCAACTGGATCCATGTTGTCCCTTCGGAGGCTGGTCAGAAACTGATGGTCGGCCACCAATCACTGGGCCTTTTTATACGGTCGCAGTGGGTCGCACGCAAATCCGGGCGACCGTGACAAATTTGCGCGTAGCTCAGGCGAGAATCTGTCTAGAAAAGATAGAGAATTGAGCATACAGAGCAAGGCTAGAACGTTTATATCACAAGCTAAATCGTATTGATCGAGGGTACATTGCAACTCGTACATAGCTAGATCGGCCAAGATTGAGCCTTGATCGGCCGAGGTCGCGCACTTGCGAGGATAGATCGCTGAGAGATCGACGCTATGTCGCAGATTGGTCGAACAGAACGAGCCTTGGTCGTGTTAAAATCACATCAGCTCGAGTGGATAGATGCAAGTAAAGCATATGTAAAGTGTCTACAGAGCGTATACGACGCAGGTAGAGTGTACACATCGAAGGTCGAACAAGATAACATCGAACATAGAGCGTACACAGAAAATAATGGGTTTAGGTCGCACGGATTTTGCCCGCGACTATGGGAAAACATAGCTGCGATCATAGTCGCGTGCAATTTTTCCAGATCGTACTCGGTGAAATGAGCCCCTTAGTGACAGAATGATGTAACTGTCAGTGCACTGCCAAGGTAAACCTGTAGGCAGCAATGCAACATTGGATGCCAGCTGCTGTAAACCCCAAAGGAAGAAGGAGAAGAAGAAGAAGCAGGTAAACCTGCGCATGCACACACTGGACTTCCTCTGTCTGCTTGACCGTGTGAAGCGAGTGATTTCATGCACACTATTTGCTAGGGAATCTCCTCAAATTAAATAACTTCCCAACCACAGAATGGCCTGGGTTTTTTTTTTTAGATATTACAGAAATAAACGTAACCTCCTGAGAACCAACCCATAGACTTGTGTCCTCTATAGCTGACATTTGTTTTACGTGCACACCCTCTTACTCTTTCAAGCTATTCACTTGAATCCTGGTGTGTTGTAAAGAGCACATCCTGGGCTTTCCAATGATATATCATGAGACTAGGAGGGTTGCTGGGAAATTCCTAGTAAGGAAATTATAACAAAAGAGAAATTGAGAGACACATTTTTTTCTTGGTTCCCAGGAGGATATATCGCAATGACCAAATTTCAGAGGGAAATAAATTTGACCGATTTTATGAAATTGAAAGGCCGTCTAGCTTTAAGTTAAATTGGTAGTTGTGGGGTTGATGTGTTTATATCATATAACACACCATAATAGCGGTCATTTTTGGTTAAAGCTGGGTTACATGACATCCCCAAGCATTTGGATTCATCAACTATTCTCCTATGGCGTGCCATATGAAGTAATAAACGTACAATTAATAACCTATGACTGAGTTATAATTATGCCTACTACTTTGATTGTGCATATGTAGTTTATATTAGTTTATATTTATAAAAGAATAAGTTTTCTTTGTGACAGTCTGATCCTGACCTGTGGTATAGAGGTAAATCCTAGTGAAAGTGCGTAGCTGTGCACTGCAGCGCCACCGAGACATCTGCTCTGCATTTCGCCTCTCTCTGACAGCCCGATGTCCCTTTTCCTCACAGTTATTTATGTCTTTTTCCATTTGTTCTTTCCCTCTCTGCATATCTCCTTCTTTCACTCTCTTCTTTCATCTTTTTGGGACCACCCCCTCCTTCTCACATCCAACTGCCATGACGAATGTGAACTGACTCTAGTTAAGTGCGTGGTGAGCGTTTGTGTGTGTTTTTGGGATTTGTAACAACTGTGATTCCTCCGAGGCCAAAGACTGGAATAAATAATGAAATCAATTGTTTTTTAAATGGCACAATCAGGATTGTGAATGTGTGTGTCAGCATCGGCTTATGACCAGAGATTATGGTGCGGTAGGACGACATTAATAATGACATAGCCTCAAATAAAATGAATTTGTGAAGCTCTTACACTTGATTTTAATGTTATAGGCTACTGTTTAGTCAATTTATAGTGTAACCCTGTAATGGGAAGATGAGAGTTGAAAGCATAATGTCACACAGTGTACAGTCTAGCAGCTCGTTTGGAGTGTAGCTTTGTTCAACTGTGTTTGTTTCAGCTGGTGTGTTTGCCAGGTTTTAACAAAATTTCCAGCCTAACTACATCTCAAAAACACACTATAACCCAAACAATTCAGGCATTGGAAAGGGAGACGCAATCATCATCTTTTTCTCAGCAATTGCATGGGAAGCAAGATCACATGGATTTCTGATGCACGGATATTATCCACTCCATAATCCCTTTTACTCTCAATTTTTGCAGCATATAATTGTTCTGTACATCACAGACACACAGCCTTGACTTATACTTTGCTGCTGTTTTGGAAATATATTTGATTTAATATTAATTATTTGCTATAAAACAAGATCTTAGTGGCCACATAACATTTTAAACTACCCCAATTTAACATAAAAAAACCCCAAACAAACCTGGCAACCCTGCCTTGTCCACTGGTACTCCTCCTCAAAAAAAAATCATAAAGTGAGTATGGGGAAGCATAATACTGTGTTTGATTTTGCTCAGAAGTCAGAACTTTGAATCAGTTTTCTCTGGTTTTTCCTAACCATTGGTAAGAAATTTAGATTTACGAGTTTAAGCCAAATTCACCAAGATTCCTGCCCCAGTGTAGTCTGGCTAACACGACTGCAAAGCTCTACGAGCTATTGGTCTGGCCAAGATATTAAGCCCAACCGTTTCCCAAAGCGCATGGTTGACCCGCCTCCCTGAAATGCCTCAGTTTGCTACTGGTCGAAGCCAGAAAAGGCTGTGACGAAGCTTAAACCAATCACATCACTCTTTCCTCTGACGTATGTGACGCGACGGGGCTAACTGGTAGATTAAACTCTTACCGAAGCCGGTCGGGAGCAAGGCGAAAACGTCCTTCCTTTCAAGAAATACCTCCAGGGCTGCTCTTTGCTCCGTTTTCAATGAGAACTTGCTCCATGTTCGTAATGTTTCTAGTGAATGAAGCGCTTCCGGCATAGATTCTGTAAACAATCTATGGCTTCCGGTCGCAGTTCTACTACGTCAGTGCCTTGAACACGCCTCTACCCAGGGCCGTTGGAGATGCTTAAAGTTGATTGGTTCCCGATTTTTCAGGAGCTTGGAAGAGCTGTAGATAGCTTGCCTGGCCAGACTATTGCCGCTTTTCCACTACAAACGCGGCTGAGTCGGGCTGAGCCGTGCCGTGCTGAGTCGGGCTGAGCGGGGCTGTTGGAGTTGCATTTCGACTACAACCGCGCTGAACCGTGCTGGCTGGAAGTGGGTGGACACATTGGGTGGAGTTAGCGAAAGTGGGTGGACGTCAGGTGATGTCGTTAAGCAGCGCAAACAGTGACATCAGTGAGCTTTTAAGCGGTAGTCTCACGACCCGAATAGTAAACAATAAACATGGAGGACATGGAGTCGTTAGTGTTGCTGGTCTTGGTGCTGTGGCTTGTTGTCACCGACAACGCCAACACATACTGGCAAGAGTGTATAGATGAGGCGAGGCGCATAAGGCTTCAGAAATTCTCGTAATTCGTAATTATTCTTCTTCCGGGTTTGCGGTGTTTACAGATCCCAGCGTGCTCGCGGGGCGTGTGTGGGCATGTGAGGACACGCCTCCTCACCAATCAGTGCACAGGGGAGTGTCTGCTCACGCCCCCAGCCTCACTCGGCACGGTTTGGCTCGCTTCAGCCCCACTCCAAAACGGTGCGAGTTTTAGGGGCTAAGCAGGGCTGAAGCGAGCTGAGTCGTGCTGGTTTTTGGTAGTCGAAACGCGAGCCATGTCGGGCTGAAGTGAGCTGAAGCGAGAAGTGAGCTGAAAAAGGGTAGTGGAAAAGGGCCATAAGCTCGCAACAGGCCCTCGTGTTGCGTCACGCTTAGGATGGGCGGGCCCAGGCTAGCCCCAGTGGGCTTCTATTAGCACTTGTTGCAGTTCCCATTTCTGACCACTAGGAGTAATAACAACTCAATGGTACTAAATAGAGCATACCTAGAAAAGCAGGCAAAACAATAGAATATGGGCTTATATCTTTGAAAAAGCAACAATTTTTTAAACCGTTGGTCACCCAAAAGAGGTCGTTAATATTTTTGACATAATTTAAAATGTATGAAGTTGTGAATGAGAACTTTATGAAGAATATCTATTGAAAAGCTGATATAAGAAAAGAAGAAGAAAGAAATCTTTATTCATCACATGCACACTTCAAGCACAGTGAAATTCATCCTCTGCATTTAACCCATCTGAAGCAGTGAACACACGCACACACTCAGAGCAGTGGGCAGCCACACCAGAGCACCCGGGGAGCAGTCAGGGGTCAGGTACCTTGCTCAAAGCCGCCCCATGTTAACCTAAGTGCATGTCTTTGGATAGTGGGGGAAACCAGAGCACCAGGAGGAAATCCACACAGACACGGTGAGAACATGCAAACTCCACACAGAAAGGCCCTCGCCAGTTGCCGGGTTCAAACCCGGAACCTTCTTGCTGTGAGGCGACCGTGCTAACCACTACACCATCGTGCCGCCCACACCATCGTGCTGCTGTGTTTGTGCCGCTGTGTAAATGGTTGAGCGTGTGTGTGTGTGTGTGTGTGTGTGTGTGTGTGTGTGTGTGTGAGAGAGAGAGAGCGAGTGGCCCTGGACAAAATTTGTACTGGCAGTTATTCCTCACACGTTTATGGGCTGATTAATCCTCTCCTCTACAGGTGAGCAGCTTTTGTGCTGTGTATTGCTCTCCGTTTCCTGTGACTTCATTAAGAGGTAAGAAAAGGAAATGGGTCAGTATTTAAGTCAGGACCTCAGCTAATAACCAATGACAATGTTAATTAATGATAATAAAAGGAACACATCCCTTATGCTTTCTCGCTGTTTTTCCCCCCTTAATTAGTATATTGTATTATGTAGGAGCATAATTACACTCCACTGTTCCTCAATGATTCTGACATCACATAAACGGATTTAAAATAATGCTCTAGCACAGGATGGTGTAAGAAAGCTTTCCTGCAATCAAATTGATTCTTTAAAAATAATAAAAATAGCAATAATGTAATACAGAAAATGTACAAGGAGCAGAACAGTTTATAGCACAGTATTTACTGTCAACCTTACTTCAGTTCCTAGAACTGCCATGTCGACAGTGCATACCTTTCTACTTTCTGGATCAGTTATCACAGCTGTTCTCAATGCTCAGACACCATGCAGTGACACCAGGAAGCTTAAAGGGGAACAGAGGGCAATATATAGAGTAAATATAACAATAAAACACACACTGACGAACCTTATTCAAGACTTACAAAAGTTTTTTGTTCTAAGGTTGGAAAGTTATAGTGTTTTGAAAGTAGCTCGAGCAAACTATTTTCGCAGTTTGAACAGCCCGCCATGATATTAATTTTATCCAATCAGAATGCACCTTAATTTTCTCTGCGTAACACTTATGACTTATGTATGTGCCCAGTTGTGAATAAACAATATCAGGGGCGCAGATACGTTTTTTGAACTGGGGGGGACAAAAAACTGGGGGGGACAAAGCTGCCAGCAAACCAACCCCAACCCCGATATGCCTGTCAAACTTGTTGTGGCTAACCATAGCAACCAAGCTCGAGCTCGCAACCTGTGCAGTCTGCGCAGCTCAACCAACCGAATATCAGTCTTTGTTTTGTTTTATGTGAGTTGTTGCAACTATATATATACTGCTGTGCACCTCAATAAACCGAATGGTAATTAGTCTTTTGATTTTTCTGTGAGGTTTGCCTTATGCAAAGAAAGACAGCATAGACGTTTTTTCCTCCCTATAAGTGGGGGGGACCGAACAAGGTGAATTTAAATCTGGGTGGGACGAATCCCACCCGTCCCCCCCTCTATCTGCGCCCGTGAACAATATGGCTCATTGAGGTTGGGAATAGCACGTGTGAATCGGAAAGTAGGATGAATTGTAAGTGATCGGCTACACAATGACTCGTGAGCAACGCCACGTTACATTTTCCGCATGAGCACCACGCCGTGTCACCTGCACGCAGACGCTCTGCCCCATGCTCGCCATGCCCATGGTCAGCATCAGTATCGGTCTCATCCTCGCCGTCATCCGAGCTTTCTTCTCTTATTTCGTCATCACCGGAGTCGAGAGTACCTCTCCTAGGTTCAAACTGGTACCCTTCTAAGCCATAGCCTGCTTGCAGTGTGTCTTGCGGGATCTCTTCGTACGATTCGACAGAGCTGTCGCTTTCACTTGATGCGCCCGACGCCATGATTACACGCTTCTCTCCTCTATTTTGGAGAGTTCCACTAGTGCAGTGGGTAGGGCTGTCGTCACGGTCTTTTAAAAATGGCGACTCTTGTGCGGTTTAGCGTACCAACTATTAATAAAGTATTATATTTACAATTACCAAGATATTTCATTGTTTTCTAGTACATAAATTTGATAGAATACTTATGAATACGTTACTTTGTCACATCAGCAACCGTATATGTTATATTTTGGACCCCTTTAATTCACCCAGAGAGCACATGCACTGCAACATATTAATCCTCACAAATACTATACAGTCCAGTCCAGAATTATTTACAGCCAGAGTTAGATAAATACTCTCATAAGTACCATTGTTTTAACAGTATCACCTTAGAATATTTGAAAATAAGGCAAAATTATTTAAAATATATTTTGGAATAAATCCAACAGTCAATTGTCTGTGACCTTCCATTAGTGAGGCAGTCTGGAAAAACCCAGCAAAAGTCAGTTCAGCTCAATGAAAAAGATGGGTTTTGACCAAAATGGAGTTTTTCTGCCAATTGCATACCTTAGCATTTCTCTTTTAATAAAACATAAATATATTTTTACCAGAACAACATGCTATATTTAGGCTACTTTCTAATCTTGCCTGGGATAGCTTTCTGCAGCGATCATGTTGGTTAAGCAGACAGTTTAACAAACACCGCAGTAAATTCAGTTCCTTCTGTCTAAAATGTCTAAAACCTTGCTACAAACCCCATTTCCAGAAAAGTTGGGATATTTTTCCAAAATGCAATAAAAACAAAAATCTGTGATTTATTAATTCACGTGAACCTTTATTTAAATGACAAAAGTACAAAAAAAGATTTTCAGTAGTTTTACTGACCAACTTAATTGTATTTTGTAAATATAAACAAAGTTAGAATTTGATGCATTTTCTGGAAATGGGGTTTGTCAGTATTTTTCCAGTTTATGATTCAAATTTGATTCACAATATTGGGTTTCATGATTTGATTTTCTGACAATATTTTTGAAAAATGCAACATTTATTTTCTTATTCTTTATCAATTTAAATAATCCTTTTGGTAAATAAAAAAAACCCTTTTGTTTAATTTTCTTAATAATTAATATTAATTATTTACCCACATTTGTTTGGGGGCGGCACGGTGGTGTAGTGGTTAGCGCTGTCGCCTCACAGCAAGAAGGTCTGGGTTCGAGCCCCGTGGCCGGCGAGGGCCTTTCTGTGTGGAGTTTGCATGTTCTCCGCGTGGGTTTCCTCCGGGTGCTCCGGTTTCCCCCACAGTCCAAAGACATGCAGGTTAGGTTAACTGGTGACTCTAAATTGACCGTAGGTGTGAATGGTTGTCTGTGTCTATGTGTCAGCCCTGTGATGACCTGGCGACTTGTCCAGGGTGTACCCCGCCTTTCGCCCGTAGTCAGCTGGGATAGGCTCCAGCTTGCCTGCGACCCTGTAGAACAGGATAAAGCGGCTACAGATAATGAGATGAGATGAGACATTTGTTTGGAATAAAATATAATAGTCTATTAACTAAAATATTTATTTTATTAAAAACTAGATAGAACTTGACGCCAACAGCGTCGATGGGGATGACTCCACCTGGTAGACTACACGCCTTATTAAGTTGTGATTTGGGGATGGACATTTGACCTCACAGTAATCTTGACCTGTGATCTTTTAACCTCAAAATCTAATCAGTTCATGTTTGTCCCAAAGCGCATAAATGGTGAAAGTTTGGTGAAATTCCTTTAATTTGCCTTGGAGATATTGTGTCCACAAGGTTTTCGGACAGACATTTGACCTCACAGTGACCTTGACCTTAGACCTTTTGATCTCAAAATCTAATCAGTTTATCTTTGTCCCAAAGTGCACAAATGGTGAAAGTTTGGTGAAATTCCTTTCATTAGTCTTTGAGATATGGTGTTCACAAAGTTTGGGGATGGACATTTGACCTCACAGTTATCTTGACCTGTGACCTTTCAACCTCAAAATCTAAGCAGTTCATGTTTGCCCCAAAGCGCACAAATGGTGAAAATTTGGCGAAATTCCTTTCATTTGCCTTGGAGATATTGTGTTCACAAGGTTTTCGGACAGACATTTGACCTCACAGTGACCTTGACCTCACACCATTTGATCTCAAAATCTAATCAGTTCATGTTTGTCCCCAAATGCACAAATGATGAAAGTTTGGTGAAATTCCTTTCATTAGCCTTTGAGATATCGTGTTCACAAGGTTTCGGGACGGACGCACGCACGCATGCACGGACAGACGCACGGACAGATGGACAACCCGAAAACATAATGCCTCCTGCACCTTAAGGTGGCGGAGGCATAATGATAAAGTTAATAGCAAACAGGCCTTTTCTTAATAAGCCTGATAAATATTTACTACCTCCATTTTCCTTCCCTTTTCTTTAACTTTCAGCAGTCTGTAAAAAGAGAGCACCAATTTCTTGTTATTTGTACAGTCAAACTTACAACAGCTCTTTCCCATATTAGGTCAGTTTTTTTTGTGCATTTTTACTGCATTATGTTGTGTTACTTCCACCTAAAGTGAAGTCATGTGTATTCCTGCTGTTGGGTGTTACTGTGCCCTCCATAGTCTAAACAACACAATTACAGCTAGGAAAAACTAAGATTACACAGCCTGATAATAATCATGATTAATTTTTCATTTCATCGATTTGAATCATCATATATTTATATACCGATTTATCACTGCACAATATCTTATTACATGCCTAACTATCAGTCAGACATTTCCTGTTTCAATGCTTTTTTTTTAGGTTGCACTGTTAACAATGTGCAAAATATCAAATCTGTGTATTATGTTACAGATGTAAAGATGTAATGTCATCCCAGTTCTTAAAGTGCACTTGTGTGGACGAGATGGCGGCTCAGCTGAAATTGCTGATAATCTAAGAGCGCAGTGCAGCACTGAAACTCCTTAAAGCTTAATGATGATAAAATCCTTGCATAATGATGATGGAGGATGCCATGTCTACAGCAGCATCTTAACAGCAGATTTTAATGCCATGTTCAACTCTGTCCTCATAGCATCTGAAACAAGTCTGGATCGTCCACTTTGAGCTGGCGTGTTACTCTAAACTAGCTGAGAATGATCTGGTGCAGCCTTGTGCACACAATCTCTTCTTGCTATCAAAGTGTTAAAGGAACAGTCAAGCAAAAGAAAATGACCTTTTCCCAGCCTTGTCTTGCGAGGTTGTCTGTAGAATTGAATTTATCTCATCTGAAATAGTTTCAGACTAGTACATTTAGCTGCTTTCATTACTGTCTGCTTTGCCTGACTAGTCTAACATCCTCACAGCAGCAACTAGTGAATGTACTAGGCAGGGTGCCAATAATTTTATACTTGACTGGATTCTTTTGCAAAGAGCATTAAACACTTTCATTTGGGAATGCAAATGAACAAAACCTGCATTGAAAATTTAAACTGAACACAAGCATGCATTAATTTCTCCTGAAAATGAAACCAAAATGAAATCATAGATAAAATTCCATAGTGGATTGTAAGTCAGAGCTACAGCGGATACATAATTAAAATGTCATATAAAGGCCACTTCGGAAAGCTTCCTGTCTTTTTATAACTTACTCCTTATAATAGTCTGTTAA
Organism: Neoarius graeffei; assembly: GCF_027579695.1. NCBI lineage: Eukaryota > Metazoa > Chordata > Actinopteri > Siluriformes > Ariidae > Neoarius > Neoarius graeffei. The sequence goes on along the minus strand of NC_083575.1, from coordinate 56,528,572 downwards.
GCCTGCAGTTTAGTAACACACCAAATTGAGCAGGTTATAATATTTGTCTTACACTACGTTCACACTGCAGGCTGAAGTGACTCAAATCCGATTTTTTCGCCCATATGTGACCTGTATCCGATCTTTTATTGACAATATGAACGACACAGATCCGATTTTTTCAAATCCGACCCAGGCCGTTTGGATATGTGGTCCTAATTCCGATTCCTATCCGATCTTTTCATATGCGACTTCAGTCTGAACCGCCAGGTCGCATTCATCCGACTTACACGTCATCAACAAGCCACAAACGTCACTATTCTGCGCTGAAGTAGGCGGCGGGTCTCTCAAAAAAAGTTACAACAACATGGCTTTGATGTTCCTTTGAACGGAGGTTGCAGTCACTACCCCGCAGAACGCCTGAGCCAAAACCCTTGCCCTCTTCCTTCTCAACCTCCTCCTTAACATCAGGCTATTGTGCATGTTCTGGCTCCATCGCAACAACAACTGCATCATCGCCAGGTACTCCATGCTGGCTACTGTCATACACAGGAAACTTTAGGTTACTTCCGTAAAGACTGGCCATGCTCACTGCGCGTGACGTCGTCGTATCCTGCAATGCGCATGCGGAACACTTTTAGGTCGCTTTTCGTTCATACTGAGGATCACATACAAGTCGCATATATTTGTTAATGTGAACGACCTCACAAAAAAAATCGGATTTCACAAAAAAATCGGAATTGAGCATTAAGCCTTGCAGTGTGAACGTAGTGTTATTAAGACTCGCGTGTTTTTCATTTCAACGTCCCAGATCATTAAGTGCGCACACACACACACACACACACACACACACACACACACACACAGTCTAAAAAAGAGCCCACCCACTATACTTACAACATATGTCGAGGGATAAAGGCATTTTTCATGACAGGAGCTTTGTATATAAGATTTTGACTGCTCTATAAAAGCCATTCATTACATCAGCAGCTATAAGATTAAGATCTGCCCTCAGCTCGGAGCCTTGTACACCGCTGTGTCCTGCTCTTCCTCACAGGCGCTAAATAAATCAAGGTGGTGATATTAAAAATAGCTCCACAGTGATCAGTTGACTCAACAGTTTTTCATGATGAACAGAATAAAAACGAGGATGCCAGCCAGGAGTGGCTCAGCCTGTAGCTGCCCACACGTTTACATTAACACAGCACAACACAGTCTCCTTAATCACGGTGCTAATTAACTAATTAATCACCCACTACAATAACCTTTCCTCTAGGTGCTCCCTATTCACAGGGAACACCCCAAGTACTATTTATATGGAAATTTGAGAAAGTGAAGCACACACACTTAAACACAACCCAATCTGATCCTTCTGTGTCAGAGCACCTGTTTGTGTGTCTGAGTTTGTATCGTTGTGCCTTGACAGGATAGATGAGGTGAGTTTGTGACATGGTGACAGATCCTCCTGTCTGTCGACAATGGTGTTGCAGTTCATCACGAATCTCAAATTACACGCGCAAAGCCGCGTCGCTGCCAGTGACAACACATCACTTACAGTCATAACACCAAAACCATGGCAACCAAACAGAACATGCTCCATCTTAGTGTCATGTGGAAAAATATTTAAAAGCACATCCAAACCACCTGGATGAGGACTTACTGCGCTGTTCAGAAAATATCTTGAGAATTAGAAAAGTAATATGTTTACATGAAGAACTGCAGCTATAATAATATTTGACAACTTAAAAAAAAAAACTCTGCTTGTGCTCGTGAGCAACAAAGCTATTCATCGCTGATTTGGCATTCAGAGCTTGTCCACGCAAATGCAGACACATTTTAGGATATGTACCCTGTTCCCATTTTGGCTTACTGTTTCTTCAACCATTTCAAAAAGGTCTACGGGGCCAGATATAGTTGAAAATGATGTTTTCATGCTTTAATGTGGGTATTAAAAAGCTGTCAGTCTGCCATCTACTGATTGCCATGACACCCGAAACAAGTTCATTTGACATCTGTCAGTTTTTCAGAATTGGATAGATAGAACAATGTACGATATAAAAACCAGTATTCCTGTTTTACCTTTTAAGGAAAAAACTATGTTTCCCAAGTTTTACCTTATTACATTATTGCTGTTTTTGATGTATTATTATTACTGGTATGTTCTTGGATCACATTGTGTCTCACTCTGAATAAAAGCATCTGCAAATATGAATAATTGTAAATGTAATATGATTTGTCTAATCTCAGTAGAGCTGGGAAGCCTGTATTAGACAGCAAGATAACGCCATATCAAATTACACAAAGCCCCACCTTATTAGTTAATTGTAAAGAGCATAATGCCTTGAACCATTGCTGTTTTACAGGCTTAATTTGCACGGGTGGAATGCAACATATCCTTTGTGCCATACAAAGCAGCTCTAAACAGGATTAAAATGTCAAGCACAAGATCAACAGCAGCCATGCAAAGCCTGAAGTCACTAACTCCACATATATCCCAGCTCTAGCCTTGTCTATGAATCAGATCCCTCTGGACATGGGCACATTTTATGGGTCTGTTGTCCCCAAATCCTCCTGACAAAAACACTAAAGCTCAGAGCTGAAGACAGGGCATGAATGAATGCAGAGCTATGTCTAGGTGAACAGAGAACTGAGCTCTGGACTCACGCCTCACTGACCACTCACATTTGGTTCAATACAGACAACCTGATACCAGCAGAGAGGCTTTCTGACTGCTCCGTGTTTCTGTGTGCTCTCACACATGTAGGGTTTCAAAATGAAGAGTTCAAGCGCAAAAGCCGACAAGCACCAACATGGAAAAATTGAGCCAGCAGATCGATGGTGGTGCCATCTTTCTGTTCAGCGAGTTTGTTTGGGTTTTCTTTTTCTTCATAAAACCAGATATCTTTATTGTAAAATCCTGCTATGTTTATAGTTTTGATTCAGAAACCGACATCTGCCATGTCCTATTTTTCACAGATACCGACAACTCCATTTCAGCAAATCAGTACTTGTGACATCATCCATCATGGCTAAGCCTGTGATTTGTTGACCTCTCTCAGTCTGGCATTTATTTAAAAAAGTAATGTATTAAAACATGGAAATCTCTGATGTAAAATAAAGAACATCTGTATGAGCAAATTGAGATTGCCTTTCAGAAGTCTTGAAGAAACTGATTGAGAATAATCCATGAAATTTAAACAACAAATATGATCAAGGACTGATTCATGAGCTTCTTTAAGTATACAAGACCTTCCCATGTACGCAAACCAAGGTAAAAAGAACAACAATTGTAATGATTGTTATATAATAAGGATTATATATATATATATATATATATATATATATATATATCATATTATCTCTTGCCGCTTTATCCTGTTCTACAGGGTCGCAGGCAAGCTGGAGCCTATCCCAGCTGACTACGGGTGAAAGGCGGGGTACACCCTGGACAAGTCGCCAGGTCATCACAGGGCTGACACATAGACACAGACAACCATTCACACTCACATTCACACCTACACTCAATTTAGAGTCACCAGTTAACCTAACCTGCATGTCTTTGGACTGTGGGGGAAACCAGAGCACCCGGAGGAAACCCACACAGACATGGGGAGAACATGCAGACTCCACACAGAGAGGCCCCCGTCAGCCACTGGGCTCGAACCCAGAACCTTCTTGCTGTGAGGCAACAGTGCTAACCACTACACCACTGTGCTGCCCTAATTAATAATAATAATAACAATTTATTATTATTATTATTATTATTATTGGTTTCACCCCAGAGTTCATATTCTTTCATTTTCCCTTTTAAATAAATGCAACTTTTAAGATTTTTCAAAGTGTAAAATTAAAGGATTCTCTGGTGCCATACTTATTAGGAGACAATTTTTCTATTTCACTTTTTTTTTGCCACATTCACTTGTTGAACACCTCACTGAGACCCCTATTAAATTGTCAGATATGAGAATTTTATTAGATTTTCTATTATGTCTGGCAGGCAGTGAGTTTCGTATGTTCATGGAGACTGAGCAGACAGAGCTGCCTCTCTGTCTGTTTTTATCATTTAAACATATTTAGCATCTTCACAGTCAAAGGCACATAATGGAGTGGAGTGTAAAATCACCGATATGGGCTTTTTTTTCTTTCTTTTTTTTCAGATGCACATAATCATGGAGAGCAGGATGACAGGATGGGAGTGTGTGTGTGTGGGGGGGGGGGGGGGGGGGGGGGCTGTTACAACTACACTATGTGTGCCTGTGTATGTTTCCTGTCATCCACTGTGATTACTGTGAAATAAATAAATACTTGAATAAAGGGATTAAGTAGTTAAAGACGGGTATCAATCATGCAGGGAAACAGATCATGGAAAGGACACAGCATTGTGAGCTTAGCGCTGATGAAACATTCTTTTATTCAGCCACTTAGTTCAGACTGATCTGGTCCCTCTAGCCTTCCCAATTCGCTCTGCATCACGTTTGGCCTTTACAGCACAATTGGCCTTTAAGACACTACAGGACATTTACAGGCCCTGCAATATACTTACTGAACCTTAGTGTCATTGTGTGCCGTAGTGCTGAGGCACTGGAAGAAACTGGGGGGGGGGGGACACGACACACGACTATGTCTAGATCCAGTGCATCACTTGCTTTTAGCTGGAAGTTTTCTGATCATTCCCATGTTTGTGCTTGCCAAGTGGTTCTCTGCTGCCTCCACGCAAACCAATGCTATACTAAAAGCTGATACAGCACCACAAGCCTGTTATCACTATATATGCAGGACCAAATGATGTAAATAGATCAGAGAAAATGGCATAAGAATAGCGAGAAGTAAATGAACGGAGGCAGTATGTGGGTGAAGGAGAAGAGATCAGACAAATGAAACGATGAAAAGAAAAAGGCACACATCCATGAGCTAGCAAAGATCTCGAAAGGAAGCCCAGGAATTTCTGTGACTGAACACAAGGCTTCCAGCAGTGGCATTAGCTTTTTAAACAGGTCTTTACATGAGTTACTTAAATGCTGCCATCTGTCTGTCTCATGTGGGTTTCTGTGTCTAAAAGGCTAAAATAATGCCCCCTCTAGGGAGGCCGGTTATAGTGATCTGCACAGAGATGGCGTGTGCCATTCTGATGCTCGAGGAGAAACAATTATGCCACCCCCTCTCAATTGGCAGTGACTCAACCAAAAAGACACAAAATCCAACATACTTACTCTGTACATATAAATAAAATATTGTCTGTGCATATCTGCTGCAATCATATAGGTCCAATTTAAGTTGCAACAGAGCCTCTTGCAATACTATACACACCACTGTTAAAAGGATTTTCAAATGGGAGTAGACACAGTGACATGGACAGAGTGAGTGTAACAGTCAGAAACCATCGTATGTATCCCTGAAATAAGTACTATGACTGTCTACATGTTGAAAAGTTCAAAACCTTTGAGGTTATGATGAATATGGTTTCAGCTTTGGCCAACATTTTTAATATTTGCTCATTTTAACTGACAAACTTGGTTGCTATGGAAGTAATTGCACAGTGTGTAATGAAATGATGTGCAACCTTTTAAACCATCATTAATAGAGGCGAAAAAATCACTAGCTCAGGCACCCAGGTCAAGCCACGACTGGTCTGAGTCTGGGTTATGTGTTTCTTGATTCATAAATGCCTGGTGAACAAGTAGGTTCAGCGACAAAAGGAAGAAAATTAAAAACCTTCACAGAAGATGAGGCTTTCAGGAAATCGCTCACTTGTGCATTTCATTCATTAACTAGTTAAATGGCTCACCATATGTTATTATATTGTGTTAATTACTGTTTTTATTGTTTGTTGAGTTTTTTTTTGTCTAAGCGGTTAGATTTCCAGACAACCAAAACATATGACTGGGCACACATTGGAAATTTTACTTGCCTCATGGTCTAGATCAGTCTTTCTCAACTGGGGTGCCGTCTGGCTTCGTTAGGGGTGCTGTCAAAAAATTATATATTCTAACATTGAAATAAATAAAATGAATTAAAATTCCAAAAAACGATAGTTACACTAATGCAGATCATCGCCGCTTCATGCATCATCAAAATTTGTCTCACGGCCCCCTTTCCCAGGTCACAACGTCACTGCCGGGGTCAGCGTATGGTCAGCGTGACTGCGTATATTTTATATGGGGGTGCCTTGAGAATTTGCATACTTCTGAAGGGTGCCGTGAATGAAAAAAGGTTGAGAAACGCTGGTCTGGATAATGAAGTGCTCATTTGTCCACCCTGACTTAAAACTGTACCATTGTTAGCATGAGTGTGCACTTTTTCACCTGTTGTATTAAAATATGTGTGCTCTGTAAGTCTGACTTGTCAGTGAAGCAGAGAGGGACAGGTGGAGCTGGAGAGACCTGAAAATAAATCTAGACTTGTTTATCAAATAAATTATATTAAATCAGAGTGGAAGGTCTTACTCACACTCACAAAACATGCTCCACTTCTTACCTAGCGATCCGCACAGCCCAACCCTCCCTCCCGACGCTCTCATAGACAAATTCCTAATAATCCCTTCCTAAGCCATTCAATATATATTTAATATCAAATGTGGGATCCCGTGTAAATGCGTATATCTCACGGTAATGAGCATGAATTTTTCATTTTGGCGTAGAGCATGCAGGGAGGGTGCCTCTGCCTCTGGGGTGAAACAGGCCTTGATTTAAGTTGCCGGGCCCAAAGCCACATCATCAGTGAGGAATCCACAGCTGAGCACGGCTCTGAGCAGGATATCATCATTAGGTTATCATCGCTGTCTGCATTTCCCCTCCCTACAGTTCCTACGTCACCATCCCACACACCATCCTGCCTGGGGCCCCATCACTAACTCACACTCACTCATGTACTTTCTCAAACAGCAGCATGTGATTTCTCCACTGAACACACTGCATATATTAGCGGTGTAACATTTTGCAAAGACCTCAAGGCTTAGTAGCCCTGGTAACATAGGAGGAATTCATGCATTATACTATTTACAATATTTGCTATTAAAAGCAAAAAGCTTAGCACTTAGCTATTCTAGTCTGTTCCTACATGCACAGAGATCAAAATCGAAACCAAACAGATTTAAATTAAACATGCAATTCAACTGGAATGTGTTTATTCTTTTACATGCCAGTCATCTCACTTTCTACAGAAAATCATATCTGAGAGCTGTCAAAAAGACCCTGCAGTGAGAATAAGTGAGGGACATGTCTGGGTGGACATGTTAAGCTGCAGATGCCTGTGCTGTCAATTGTAGCAGAGAGCTATTCCACCAGCTAACATTTCTATTAATGAGCAACCATTACAGCAGCTAAAAATAACTCTAGCTGAAAGGGTAGACCCAACTCTCTTTCACAATTTATTTATTTAAATATTTAAATCCTGAAGCTTATGTAACACAACATTATACACAGTATAGACATATTATATTTCAGCCTAGCCTTGTCATGGAACACACTTGTTTAACACTATATAGCATAAACCTCATGTAATTACATATTAGATTAAGTTTAAGAGGGTGGCACGGTGGTGTAGTGGTTAGCGCTGTCACCTCACAGCAAGAAGGTCTGGGTTCGAGCCCCGTGGCCGGTGAGGGCCTTTCTGTGTGGAGTTTGCATGTTGTCCACGTGGGTTTCCTCCGGGTGCTCCGGTTTCCCCCACAGTCCAAAGACATGCAGGTTAGGTTAACTGGTGACTCTAAATTGACCGTGAGTGTGAATGGTTGTCTGTGTCTATGTGTCGGCCCTGTGATGACCTGATGACTTGTCCAGGGTGTACTAGAGCTCTGCACTCCCACGGGACCCGCCGCAAAGCAGTGCGGCGCGGGACAAATTTTGAAAGCTCATTGCGGGCGGGACCGGAAGTGCACATATGCGGCGCGGGTAGGAGCGGTGATGAGCTGCAGTCCCGCTAACTAAAAACATGCTTGAAATAAAATTTATGCTATTAATTTATGTCTATCATATATAATTTGTGCTGGATATTTCATTTTGCATTAATAAAAACATTTTAAGATGCCTAAATTTGCAGAGAAAGTCAGATTGAGTGAGAAATGGCATCTTAAACTTGCCATTGATCACCCTAAAGGGAAATTCTTTGATCACTCTAATGACTCGCAGTTCACACCCAGCTAGCAAGAGAACCATGAGTGAATTGATTTACTTATTACGTTAGTCTACAACTTTAATCAGAGAGACAGGTTACACAGTGACGGTAGGCTTGACTCAATGCTATCCCAGAAATCCTTCCTGTAATATGCAAATTTGGCTGTCCAATCAGAGGCGGCCAAATTTGCATATTACAGGAAGGATTTCTGGGATAGCATTGAGTCAAGCCTACCGTCACTGTGTAACATGTCTCTCTGATTAAAGTTGTAGACTAACGCAAGCAGTAAATTAATTCACTTCTTTTACTAGCTCTGCTTTGCAATTAAAAAAAAAAAAACCATCGGTACAAAGTAAGCCTATTCACTTTTTTATGCTGATCAGAGAATTGCAATGGTTTCTCATGTGATAAAAATGTGCGATTTGCGATTAAATGTTTTAATTGTTAAACAGCATTAATTATTATTATTAGAGATACTACATGCTGAATTCAGAAACAAGGTAAACAATAACAAACGTGAGCTGTAGATATTTATGCTCAAATCCACTCAAAATAGGGGGCGGGGCACCATCACGCTGTGTCAAGACAAGAACTTTCCTGAGAAATAACGCGAACGTCTGCATCATGCGGGATTTGCGGGCGGGAGCGGGACAAAATATGGCAGGCGCGGGCGGGAGCGGGACTGAAAATCAATTTTTTTGTGGGCGTGGGCGGGAGCGGGACTAAAAATCATAATTCTTTGCGGGCGCGGGCGGGAGTGGGACTGCACAATGCGGGCGCGGGAGAGGGCGGGAGCGGGACTGAAAAATCCGACCCGTGCAGACCTCTAGGGTGTACCCCGCCTTTCGCCCGTAGTCAGCTGGGATAGGCTCCAGCTTGCCTGCGACCCTGTAGAACAGGATAAAGTGGCTAGAGATAATGAGATGAGATTAAGTTTAAGAAGAAAGAAGAAACCTTTATTTGTCACATGCACACTTCAAGCACAGTGAAATTCGTCCTCTGCATTTAACCCATCTGAAGCAGTGAACACGCACACACACCCAGAGCAGTGGGCAGCCACACCAGAGCGCCCAGGGAGCAGTCAGGGGTCAGGTACCTCGCTCAAGGGCACTTCAGCCCAAGGCCGCCCCACGTTAACCTAACTGCATGTCTTTGGACTGTGGGGGAAACCGGAGCACCCGGAGGAAACCCACACAGACACGGTGAGAACATGCAAACTCCACACAGAAAGGCCCTCGCCGGCCACTGGGTTCAAACCCAGAACCTTCTTGCTGTGAAGCAACCGTGCTAACCACTACACCACGGCACCACCGTGCCATGTAGTCGCTACATCTGGACTTACCAACCACTTTTCATTAGTGACTCCATTTTCAAGAAATAAAAAATTTTCTTCTTGATTTCTTGTGCTGGATTAATAAAATGTAAATATCTGTAAATATCCATTTTATCCAACATCCATTACCAGTGTACAAGATCACATAAAGTTTGTTAATCCAATGAGATGTTCACTTTTATAGCAGAGTGAGCAGCGCTTCTTACTTAAGAGAATATGGTAATGCATCAACCTGACTTCTGATGGCTTTTGCGACTGTACGTACGAACGACGAATGTGTACCACCACAAAGTACCCGACTGTAAGTGCAAGGTATCGTATCTCAAACACCTGACCACCAGACAAGGAAATTTGTATCATTATTTACATAAGACAGAGGAGTTTTTATCTAGCGCTTATTTTCATTCATTCATTCATTCATTATCTCTAGCCGCTTTATCCTTCTACAGGGTCGCAGGCAAGCTGGAGCCTATCCCAGCTGACTACGGGCGAAAGGCGGGGTACACCCTGGACAAGTCGCCAGGTCATCACAGGGCTGACAGATAGACACAGACAACCATTCACACCTATGGTCAATTTAGAGTCACCAGTTAACCTAACCTGCATGTCTTTGGACTGTGGGGGAAACCGGAGCACCCGGAGGAAACCCACGCGGACACGGGGAGAACATGCAAACTCCACAAAGAAAGGCCCTCGCCGGCCCCGGGGCTCGAACCCAGGACCTTCTTGCTGTGAGGCGACAGTGCTAACCACTACACCACCGTGCTGCCCAGCGCTTATTTTTAATCTGCTTTTTAAAAGATAAGGTGGGATTATTTACCAAGACGTTTTACGGAAAACATTCACGACAGTTTCATATAAAACTAGTTAAAACAGTTTCATTAGTCCACTAGCTTGCTGGACAGTTGACGGTTTCTGTCATATGTAAGGGCGATAGACGGATGTAAGTGCAGGAAGCATTTTATTGAAAGCACACTAGCAAACAGATCCAAAATGGAGACAAAGGTAGAGTGGAAAAAAAAAACAGGCAGCGTTCGAACGAGACACAGACAGGCTATCAGAGGTAATACAATACTCACAGTCTAAAAACACAAACAGAGGAAAAAAAGAAAAGCGATACAAAATAAGAGGCTTGGTAAAATCAAGTGCAGGGTACAGAGCATATACTCTGCAAAGTCTGTGTTACTGCGAGTCCTTTTGTGTATGTGTTGTGATTTGAGCTCTAATCAGGAACAGGTGCATGTTAATTAGTCCTAATGATGCTGTGTGCATGCCAATACACGTGGACGTGACTGTTGTAACCAGACAACTGTTTGACATCAACTTTGATATTCGATCGTAACTATATAGTAATGATGTAAAGTGAAAGCGCTGGTTCACTGCTGTCCACCAGGCACCCAGCAGAGTCACACCATAATAAATGTCGTGGTGTTGTTTCTGGAACATGGCATACGGTGTCAAAGAAAGGAATAAATATGTATTCGTAACTGAGATGTGTATCTCATTATTGGTATCACTGTCAAAAGACAAAGCAGCAATTTACTGACATGAAATACACGGCACTACACAATTTGTTGGTTCATATGCTATAATATTATTATTCTATTCAGACTGATTTTGTGCCTTTGCAAATATTTTGCTCATACACTCATTAGGAGCTCCACTTTTAGGCACTGCCTAAATATCTATATTGGTCTTTGGCAGCGGGCGGCACAGTGGTATAGTGCAGTGGTTCTCAAACTTTTTTCACCAAGAACCACCTCAGAAAATACTTGGCTCTCCAAGTACCACCATAATGACCAACATTAAAATACAGTAGCGTAGTAGGCCAAAGTATTCATTAAAAACAAGGCGGAGGTTTTATTTAACAAATATATTTAATATTGTTGGCCACTGTAACATTACACACAGTACTTTGAACAGTAACACTGTGTTTAAATATAGGAAAATAAAACACTGTACTTAAATAATGAATCAAATAAAATTAATTGCACATAAAAGTGAAATAAACATTGTACTAAAATAAATATTAAGAGTTCTTAAATATTAAATGAAAATGTACTTAAAAGTTAAATAACTGTACTGTTCTTAAATGTTAAGTAAAAAAAAAGTACTGTACTTGATGTACTTGAAAAAAATCAAAACAGGCTATGCATAGCTGCAGTTCCCCGATTGTGTGCGGCTTACCGGCTCTGGCGATCAGGAGGCTGGTACGATATGAAGCTTCCTGTGCTTTGGCTACGGGTGCACCATAGGACAGAATGGTGGACTTGGACTGCTTCAGTTCATCACGTTTTCGTAAAAAAAAAAAATCCATTGGTTTATCCTTTAGTGCTGTGTGTTTGGTTGTAAGATGCTGTTTGAGATGCGATGGTTTCATGGACTCATTGCTCAGAACGTCGCCGCATACAACACACTGCGGCCTGGGCAGCTCCTCTGTCCCGCTCCAAATGAATCCCAGTTTTATGTATTTTTCGTCATACTTCCTCCTCACTGGTTTCTGCTGTTTGCTAGCAGTTCTGGGGCTGGTTTTGCCACTGTTGTTAGCATCTGCGCTCAGCTCACACACGTCCTCTTCAGTTCTCCCTCTCTCCTGATCCACGCTCCCATTCGCGGATTTAAGCCACGACAGTAATTTTGTCGTACCCATCATAATTAGCAAAGCCACCTCCACCTTTTCCCATCACAGCCTGGTCTACCAATGTCGGATAACTGTCTCTCAGCGGAACTGGCGGGAATGCGTACGTACGCTACGTATGGCTACTCAGAAGCACTTGCAAACTTTTTAAAATTATTAACTTAATTTGTATCTCCTTTCATTTTCTTGTCATCGGTTAATAAGATATTTTCATCCATTCAGATATTATGGACAGTATTTCACGTTTTATTTATTTATTTTTTTATTTATATTTAATTAAGTAATTCTTTGGCATACCACTAGAATGGAGCCCGCGTACCACTAGTGGTATGCGTACCACAGTTTGAGAATCTCCGGTATGGACCCTTTTCAGTCACGTGACCTTCGTAAACGCGACCGCCATTTTGGACATGTAGTGGACTTCGGCTCAAATCGGTTTGAATGCGAGGAAGGCGACAAACATAAAAGAAAAAGGAGCGAGATGCAGAAAACTGTATTTACTAGTTTACTGTAATTATGATCTGGCAGCTATTTACACCGGATCCAGTGTAAATAGCTGCCGGAGCCAACGTCCGGCCGGGCTGCGAGCGAGCGTGCGCCGGCTCCGCGGCCGCCGGCTCCGGCCGGGCCGCGAGCGCGCGCCGGCTCCGGCCGGCCGCGAGCAAGCGCGCTCCGGAACCTCGGACGTTGGCTCCGGCGGCTATTTACACTGGATCCGGTGTAAATAGCTGCCAGATCATAATTACAGTAAACTAGAATGGAATGTTAGCAGCAATGTAATGCCTTTTCTGGCTAATTTTATTCGTCTTACCTCCAACAAAGTGGTCACTACACAAGCGCTGGTATGCCGCTATCCATCTTCTCCGTCGGTCAGCATCTACCGGGATCCGATAAAATGATAACCCTTGCCTTGTTTGTTGATGGTTACTACATCCAGGTGCACAACAACATAGTGGCATGATGGAAGTCTTGCTGAAAATAAACACTTTCTTTGCTGCCGTTCCTCAATGCTGGCTGTGGTAAACTACTGGTAGTACATGTCCAAAATGGCGGCCGCGTTTGTCGTGACGTCACGTGAAAAGGGTCCATAGTGGTTAGCACTGTCGCCTCACAGCAAGAAGGTCCTGGGTTCGAGCCCAGTGGCTGGCGAGGGCCTTTCTGTGTGGAGTTTGCATGTTGTCAGCATGGGTTTCCTCCGGGTGCTCCGGTTTCCCCCACAGTCCAAAGACATGCAGGTTAGGTTAACTGGTGACTCTAAATTGACCGTAGGTGTGAATGTGAGCGTGAATGGTTGTCTGTGTCTATGTGTCAACCCTGTGATGACCTGGCGGCTTGTCCAGGGTGTACCCCGCCTTTCGCCCGTAGTAAGCTGGGATGGGCTCCAGCTTGCCTGCGACCCTGTAGGACAGGATAAGCGGCTACAGATAATGGATGTATGGATGGGTCTTTGGCAGCTAGAACAAGCTTTAAACAGAGTGTGCGCTGCTGCAGGAGGGCTACACTGACACCGCATGTGCTGTATGGATTATAGGCATACACTGCAAAACAAAGCATGCATAGTGTATGTGGTAGTGTTTCTAGCTGTAAACTGTAACTGTGCTGAGCAAAAATCCACTTTGTTTTTGAGATATTTGCTCTGTGCACTGCCAGTGTCCAGTGATTAACATGACTGCATGTTGGATGTGGTGTTGCAGTGGTCTGGTGTAGATGAGCTCCAAACTGAATGAAGATGATTTACGTTATTACAATAGTTATCTGACAGTTTTAATTATGATTAAACATTCCATAAAGCAAGTTTATATGCATAGAAGGTTGAGTACGATTGTGCTCAGGTGTACAGAAAAATCAAACACTACCTCTCCAGCTTTTGTTACTTCATATGTACTAAAATAGACCACCGATAGCATTATGTGTCCTGAACATGTTGTGTTTTAGCACAGAGCAATTAACATTAAGTGTGTAAAGCACTGATTATAAATACGGTGTTCTCTGAAAAAGCCCATAAAACTGTAACTGTACTGTTAACACACTGACGAAAGAAAAAAATCAATTAAACAAAGCCAGTGTTATCCTACAGGTAATGAAAGTGAAACAAGGTGGTAATGGTGTTGTACAGAACACACGGCTTCGCGCACTGACCTTGTTTTTCATAAAGAAGCTTGTACTTTCTGGTCATAGCCTTAAATGTGAACAAACTCTTCTGCTTCAGCTCCTCCTTTAAAGTGCCATTCCACCATTGGATGCATTCTTTGGCATAAAATACAACATATTTTATGACAACATGACTAGACAGAGAAATCCTTTAGATTCAAAATGATATATCAAACATAATTTTTTGACAACGACAAGTATATTAATTTTGCCACCAAAGTCACCTACCCTTTTAATTTCCGCGCGGCAGTGAAACGTGATGTCATCGGCAGGTTCCCCTTCTTGTGTACCACGTGTCGGTCTATTTTTAGACCAGGAAACCCCCAAAGTGAGAGAGTCATTTCTCCTCGTATATGGGGGCCAAAAAAATTGCGAAAAATTTTGAGTTAATCTTTCAGTTAGCTAGATTTATTGGTATTAGCTAGATTTATTGGTATTATTTTTATCGCGTTCTATCCGCCATTGCTGATAATATGTGCCACGTCACACGTCACGTGGTACACAAGAAGGGGAACCTGCCGATGACATCACGCGCGGAAATTAAAAGGGTAGGTGACTTTGGTCGCAAAATTAATATACTTGTCGTTGTCAAAAAATTATGTTTGATATATCATTTTGAAGCTAAAAGATTTCTCTATCTAGTGATACCATTTATATATGTTGTCAAAATATATTGTATTTTATGCCAAAGAATACATCCAATGGTGGAATGGCACTTTAAAGTGCAATATCTTTCCTGCTCCCCCCACACACACACACACACTTACCCTAACCCCACTTCTCCCCCCTTTTGCCCCCCTTCCTCTCTTCCCCATATCTTATTATTTTATACTTGTATATGTAAATACTTTATTTATTTTAATTTATCTATAAGTTTTTTCTCTATTTCTTTTCTCTGTTTATCTGTAATGATGCTGCTGGAATCTTAATTTCCCTGAGGGAACCCTCCCAAAGGGATCAATAAAGTTTTATCTAATCTAATCTAATCTAATCTAATCTAATCTAATCTAATCTAATCTAATCTAATCTAATCTAATCTAATCTAATCTAATCTAATCTCACAGGCACCTGAGCTACTGTTCAAGTAAACAAAACACGCTTAAATCAAATCACTAACAAATACAGGCTGCAAATAATGCAGAAAGTAAAATACTGTAATACCAAACAGTTACTCAGGTAATTGTTTTTTTTAACCAGTCCGCTTCATTCATCAGGATGTGTAAACTACTGATTTACTGCACGGTTAAGCTCCTTCATTCCCAGGAGTTTTCCGGGTTGCCTCAATCTTTCAAACAGCATCTTCACTTCTCTTGCAGTCCACCAATGTTCCTGTATCACCATAGCAACAACAGTGGCTTACACTCTAGTGTCATGTAACGTAGCTCATAGCTCTGTCAATATTATTCACCTGCTATATTATTCACCTGCTAACATATTATCTGTAAACAACACAAACCACTTAATTCGTTCAATTTGCAGCTAGGCTATAAACATCACTATGATGTCTGCATTCATCTCTCTATGCAGTGCTCTGGCTTGCATTAAAGTCTTTTATATCACTAAGCTGGACATCAGAATTTGTGAGTGAAACACTGATACATAAATGCTTATTCAAGACAATTTTGAAGACTATAGATAATGAATTTGGTGAGTGAAATTGTGCAGGTATGTTGTGTCATGAGGCTATCTGAGACTTTAATGGAAGCTGGAGAGTGACAAACAGAAATGTATGATCCCAGCTCGGACTAGAAATCCACATTCTCTCTCTCTCTCTCTCTCTCTCTCTCTCTCTCTCTCACATTTAGACATGTACTCACATGCAAGCAATAAAGGACTTCTGGTTGCTCATACACCAATTTTCTATTTTTGGCCGAAAAAAATATCAATCACCCAACACTAAAATATCAAACTTTCAGTAATACTAAAGAATCTGGTATGAAATATGTAGACTCATTAGTGCAGACCTACATAAGATTGTCCATTAAGAGGGGGATAACACTGTAACTGCTGAATCTGCTGAGTCTGGAGCCAGAGGCCCTTTAAGGATGGTGAGAATGAGGACGCTAGTGGTTTTCATTTCTTTTCAGAAAGTCCTGCATCAGGAAAATGTAGGCTGAGACTGAAAGCTCTGCCACCTTCCCTTTCAACTACTCAACTATTTCAATCTCCAGCTTTGCCACTGCCTCCTCCTGAGGTCACTGAGAGCAATGACTCGCCTTCACTCTGCTTGGTCACCAGAAACAGGATCGGCGTGAATAAAATGAGAATATATAAGAGAAAGGAAAACGGTAGTGACTTTTATTGAGCAGTGTGGCGAGAGTCTAGCTGGCAGCTTAGTGCTTCCATATGTGTCTGTGACCCTGCCAGGGTGGCTGCCAGGCTTCCTGTCTATGGTACGGCAAATCAGAACCCCAGAGGAGCATTCAGAGCATCCATCAGGCACAACCATCAGCTCAGCTGCCATATGCTACTGTTCATGGAAAAGCACTTGACATGACTGACTTTTTGTATGAGGCAGGGACTGAGAGAGAACGTTTAATTACGGTACGTGTTCCGGCAAAATGAGCACACGTTTCAAAATGACAGCAAAACCTTAGAATAAGAACATGGAGTATGTGTGGCCCTGAAAATTGAGAGAAAATAACACTTAAAATGAAACCAGTGTGAAACTGTGTAGCTTGTATGGCAATTGGCAATGTCTTTTAGGTCAGGGGCTGTTATAGCATAAATTTATTTTATGAACATAGTCCAGTTATTCACATATTAGGCTCGTTATTAACTTTGATAATGGTGGGTTAATTAATATCAATTAATTTAAAAAAACCCAAAAAACAAAAACAGCCCTTTGCTATGATTCACAGACCCCACATTGAGAACTACTTCTTTAGGCATCTCTGAAACTCATTAGGAGACTTTAAAGGTCATAGGGAACGGTTTTCAATTTATGCACATTTGAAACTTTATATGTTAAAAAACCCTCTGTAATTTTCTTCTGGTCCCAAGAAGTATTTTTAATAAGTAATAATTAAAATAAAGATAGTGCGGATAGCGGCGAATTTCTGTTCGGCGATTTTCGTGACCACTCGGTGCGTGACGTCATTCAAGACAAACAAATCGCTTGAGTTGAGTCCACTTCCGTTTACTTGCATTGCCGTTCGGCTTGAGTGCAGACGTGCGTTCAGGAATTTCCAAAGAAAAACCATGCCTTATTGTTGTGCAGTGAACCATAACAACGGGACCGGTTCAGGAAGAAGTTCTTACATTTTTCCGAGAGAGGAGAAGAGGCAGAGAGAGTGGGTTGGCTTTTTCCGAAAAAGGAGAAGAGGCGGAGCAAGTGGGTTGGCTTTTCCCGAAAGAGGAGATGAGGCGGAGAGAGTGGATTGTGTGTGTGAAGCCAGAGGGCTGGTTTTTTCCAGAAGAGGAGAAGAGGCAGAGAGTGTGGATTGTGCACGTGAAGCTAGAGGGTTGGTTTTTTCTGGAAGAGGAGACGAGACGGAGAGAGTGGATTGTGCGCGTGAAACAAAATCAAGCAGTCAAAGAAGAAACGGAGCAGCAACACTCAAGCAAAAAGGAGAAGATTGGAGGTAAACGTTTTTATCTTTGCTTGCAATTGACAAGTCAAGAATCCTGAGGGATCCTGTACAATCATTGTGGAAATGAGACAAAGGGATATTTCCTCGCTCAGAGTAGGCTATAAATAGTATAATGCCGCGGATGGCAGGCTAATGTGGCCTACCGGTGCACTGTCAAGTAATCGTTACCTATATCCACTAGGGAGGGTGGTTTAATTATTTTTCAAAAGGGCTCTTATTTAGTATTATGACAAAAGTAAGAATTTATCATAACTACCAGGATAAATCGTTTGGGCGCGAGTCTTGTTGAGGTCCGGGGTCACCATGATCAGAGTCGGCCGAGTCGCTGTCCGATTCTGAGGCCGCACGGTCAAACCAGTGAGCCGCATTCACCGATTGCTTCGCAACGGCCATAGGTTCATACATATATGGTTTCACCTTTCGATATTCAATTTGGAGAGTTCCTACTTCAAAATCGCTATCAGACATTTTACACAACCTCTCACGACTAAAGTCTGTACACGTGTGCTCGGCTCGCAGATAAACACAGAACTGCTCCCACTCTGTTTGGCTTAAATGATGTCATGATGACGGTCCCCTTGGCGGTGAAAGTGTGCATAAGTGAGATGTAAACAAACCTTCGGAAATTGGGCAAAAGAGTATATTTTAACCGTTTTATTCAATTTTAGGGTGCAAATTAGACACTAGGAAGACTGAATTCACTTTTTGGGTTGTTCTTCTAGACAATAAAGTTGATATTCTACGTTTCACCTCCGACCACTGCCTATGACCTTTAAAGGAAAAGATATATTTATAATTGCACTGCTAATTTTTCTCTGGGGATTAAATAAAAATTGCCAGCTTCAGGTTGATAAACACAATCAGGCATCTTTTTCCTAAACCAAAAGAGTTTAAAAATGTTTTAGCACTTTGGGCAACAGTTTATAAACCACAGTACCACAGCATGATAAGAAAATGATCACAATTAACTCAGCCCTGTCTCTTTCACTCTCTTTTGCTGTCTAACAAGCAAACCATTTGTGAGCCAAGAGTGAGAGTGAGTTCTTGGGGTCAAGTATGTGTTTTTCCACAGTGCTGAGATGTTTTGCCGCAGTTCTCAGAATTGACCACAAGCCTAATTAGTCCTCGAGCAAACGCCACCATTGGCATTTTCTGGGCTGCAGAGGAATGGCCAGTGGAGAGAGAGTGCAGATTTAATTGTGTGGGAAAGCAGCAGGAAAGCAGGCTGAGAGCTGCGTCCCAGCGTTTAGCTCTTCTCCTTTATTTAGAAATTCTCTATTGCTCTATTTTATAAGAAAGTGAAGTAAGTAATCAGCAATCAATGAGCTGAAGGATCAAGATATCTCTCTCTCTTACACACACACACACACACACACACACACACACACACACACACACATAGTGTAGTTACACATGAGACTTAGATGTTAATAACTACTCCATTTTATCTCCTTTACTTCAAATTAGGTGAATCCTAGAGAGAGAGGCTTGTACTGAAAATCATAAATGTCAAGGAAGTTTTCAAACCGCAAAGGTGATTCATTAAACGTAAGACATGCAGGGTGTGGTGTAAAATTTGTCTTAAACTTGTGGGCCATAACTCATAACACTAACCATATTCTGCCAGTCTATATGAGAATGTGTTTTCAGCTCAAAATTGCTCCAGCATTCGGCAAGCACAAACAGTGACAAGTGTGGCATTAACATTTTCAAAGTGCTCTTGAAGGTGAGTGTAGTGCAGTGTGAATGGCACGCTTCACTGTGTCCCCTACAGGTGCTCGCTGGTGTGTCCATCCAGCACATGCTTCGTATTTATTCAATCACACACAAAAGTCTCTAAGAAAAAAAAGACTTTTGCACAGCATGAGAAGATGAGAGTAAGATGAAGAGCATGATACACAGGAGAGTAAGGGATTTTTAATAACACCCCATCAAGCTTTATACACCATTCTAATGTGTTTAAATTTGCCAAAGGGGGTATCTAGGTTTCAGCTCAGGAGGATCAGCCCAGCGTGAGTCTGTACCAGGAGGCAGTGTTAACCCCCACATATGAACTCACACAGGTTTCACATGCAATACACACCACCTACATGATGTATAAAACACCATAAATCACAACAGATATGCTAGCAATACCTGTTTTCTACTACCTCTTTCTCCCTCTCCCCCCTTCACCCTCTCCTTTTTTCTCCCTGTTACTTCGCTCAGATAAATGTGTCTCAGCAAGCTTGACTCATTTTCTCCCTCACAGTTTTAAAGGTCAGGCTCAACTGGGGGCCGAGGGGGCAGTGTGTGGGTTTGTCAAATCTGTTATCCCTTCACCTTGAATGTATATCTTAACATTATATCCAATATACAGTAGTTGAGGTCAGAGAGAAATACAGTGACCATGAAACCAATATTTCCTAACTTCAACAGCAATATCAGGTGTGTTATTGCAATTCTTGATACCATGATATTTAGGCCAAGTAGTTCAGGATGCCGGGGGGGACGACGACACCACAGACTGAAGTCACTGATCAACCAAGTTATACTCTAAATTACAATTTCCTCCATTTCTGAATACAGAGGTAAATAAGACAAAGAAGTGACTAAATAATTGAAACATGGTTTCATTTAATAAGTTCAAACTTTTGATACCTCGAGAGAGAAGCAAGTTTAGAGCCAATTTTCCTCTTCCCTACTTCGGGGTGTCTAATACAATGTGCGCCTCACCCAACAGCAACAATGATAAATCATGCAGGAACCTGAGAGCAGAACATATTCCCACTGTGCAAACACACACACACACACACACACACACACACACACACACACACACACACACACACACACACACACAATCAATGCAGAAACAAGGTGAACAAACATGGACCTCAAAACCCCTTATTCTACTGTAGAGCTTTAAACGTATTAGTCATGCAACATGGACAGTGGAGCAAAGCTGACTATTTAGCACAAACTTTTATTCCATACAGAGGTGCTCGAAAGATGTACACCAAAATGTAGATGGAGACGATAAATGGATACAGTGGCATACGGTGTGTCAGAAATCTCCTTTCCTTTCTTAAATATTTGTGACAGACATACAGTAGTTGTATGAGGGATCTTTATTTCTTACCTTCATACTGAAATATTTCTCTACTTACATTTGATAACTGCAGTATTTCCATGAGCAAACTGATGAGCCTTCATCATGACCTTCAGTCATTGCAATACAGAAAGTGATATAAATTGTGTAGGCTTGTCTTCAATAAAAACACTATAATCAGTGGCTTAATGTACAGTATTTATAATAAGCCGGTGTAAAGCATGTCATTACATAAGATTTTTCAAAACATTTACCTTTATAGTCTGCTTTTACACACATCAGCATGGTCCTTTAATTAAACCAAATAATGCTTAAATACACTGTTTTATCATGTAATTTATTATTTCCAGATTGCTTTGCTTCGCTTTCAGTGCCAATGAGTTGTCAAGCCAAGCTGACTCATAGTACAGGGAGACACTTCTTGCTTTGTTTCCCACAGCATTTTGAACACAATCTGGTGGATATGCTTTCGCATTACTGGAAAACCTACATGAGTCTGATTTCCAATTGTTTGTGTAGAAAAAAAACAACCCCAAAGAGCTATAAATTGTATCTTAGCACCACATTGTACATTGTGAGAAACAGAATAAACTAGAAGGGCCCTTAGAAAGCACAGGTGTCCGCCAAGGACACTAATTAACTCTTCTATTATATGCAAATCTGCAACCGCAACCACTTTATATAACTGGATATATGTCCAACGGAGTCATCATATTTCTACATTGGCTATGTTTTGTCACTATTAAATGCTACTGCCATCTACTGGATTTCCAGATGTATGGCATGGTCGAGCACAGACTTTTACCAAGGTCGTATTTCGTAACGTTAGCAAAAGTGAAAATAAATTTGTGGATCTGTCCTGTGACAGACCCACTCCAAAAATTAATGGGCACTTTCTTGGTCCATGCTACATCCTTCCACCAAATTTAATGAAAATCAAGTTGGCATGTTTTGCACAATCCTGTTTAAAGTCAAACAGACAAACAAATTGTATTGAAAATATAACCTCCATAAGAAAGCAAATGACAAAGTAAATACAATGGTGCTTGAAAGTTTGTGAACCCTTTAAAATTTTCTATATTTCTGCATAAATACGACCTAAAATAGGCATCACCAAATGGCGGACCTCGGTCCGGATCCGGACCCAGTGATGGTTCTGTCCGGACCCGTGACCAATGGTAAATTCACGAGATTAAGTAATTTTCATGGAGCATTATTTTGGATGGTCGTGGCTATTGACAGCGGGCGCTGCTACTCCAATTAATACGACAATAGCTTCACTCAGTTAAGCCAATAAAATCGTTAGTTTACCCAGCGCACCACAGCAGAGCAACAAGCAGAGAGGAAGAGAGTTAAGTTCAGAGACAACTGACCGAGACACCATGGCTTGCTCCAAAAGGCGGCGGAAAGTAGACAAGAAAAATCTCATCTCATCATTCTCATCTCATTATCTCTAGCCGCTTTATCCTGTTCTACAGGGTCACAGGCAAGCTGGAGCCTATCCCAGCTGACTACGGGCGAAAGGCGGGGTACACCCTGGACAAGTCGCCAGGTCATCACAGGGCCGACACATAGACACAGACAACCATTCACACTCACATTCACACCTACGGTCAATTTAGAGTCACCAGTTAACCTAACCTGCATGTCTTTGGACTGTGGGGGAAACCGGAGCACCCGGAGGAAACCCACGCAGACATGGGGAGAACATGCAAACTCCACACAGAAAGGCCCTCGCCGGCCACGGGGCTCGAACCCGGACCTTCTTGCTGTGAAGCGACAGCGCTAACCACTACACCACCGTGCCGCCCGACAAGAAAAATCGTTGTTTTAAAGATGAATGGACGGAGAAATATGTTCATTCTTCCGGCGAGCAGTTCAAAACCAGTGTGCCTCATATGCTCCGAAAACGTGGCATTAATTAAAAGCGGCAACGTGAAGCGCCACTACGAAACGAAGCACAGCTCTTTTGAGCAAAGTTATCCCCTGAAGTCCGAGCTGAGGGCACGCAAAATAACCCAACTGCAAGCACAGTATGACAGGTCTACCCGACTCATCACACATACACTTACAGCCCAGCAATGTGCAAACGAATGTTTCTTAAAAGTAGCGTGGATTTTGGGGCAACATAAAAAAAACATTTAGTGATGGGACAGTTGTGAAGGAGTGCTTAAATGCCGTTGCTGAGACATTGATCTGCTCATTGATCTGCAAGGAAATGCTGCATTAAGAGAGCATTTTGAGACAACTGACCCTGCTACTTTCTGGTTACAGACTGTTTCTGACAGTGTGTTCCCTGGTCTAACCAAAGGAACACTGCACACCTTGACTATGTTTGGATCGACTTACAGCTGTGAGTCAGCTTTTTCCACTATGAACATTGTCAAAACCAAGTACCGTTCTAGGCTCAACAATGAACACCTACATATCTGCATGAGAATGGCACTAACTCCATTCCAACCAAGATTTAAATTACTGGCAGGTCAGCCACATGCCCATTTTTCTCATTAAGAAAAGTAAAATAAGAAGAATTAAAAGAGAGAAGTTCAAAGAAAAATGTTCTGTTTGCATTTCCCCACCAAAAAGCCACTTGTTTTCTGAAAATGTGGACATTTTTTTCTTGAAAAGTAGGCCCTCATTTTTTTAGGCTGGGACCTCCTTATTTTAAGAACAAAGAAGAGAAAATGTGAAGTCAATGCTCTGTTTGCACTTTTTAGTTAATATTTTCTGAGTTCACTTTTTTACTTGAAGTGTAGGCCTTCAGTTCTTCAGGTTGGGACCTCTTTAATTTAAGAGAAAAAGAAGTTATTCCACTCTGTTTGCACTTTTTTATTTATTTTATTCTGAGGTCTCTGTTTTCTTTAATCTGAAATAAAGGCCTTGAATTTATTTTCCTGGGACGACTTTTATTTATGGTAAGAGAGATAGTTGTGCACTCAGTTCATTTCCTGCATTGGAAATTAACAATAAATATTGTTGAAACCATATGAAAATGTGGACATAGGGGAAGGCTATAAGACACAAGCTGGACTTCGGGTCGGACCTTCTACTTGGACAAAATTTAATAACTGGACCTCAGTGACTTTTAATTGAATACCCCTGACCTAAAACATCATCAGATTTTCACACAAGTCCTAAAAGTAGATAAAGAGAACCCAGTTAAACAAATGAGACAAAAATATTATACTTGGTCATTTATTTATTGAGGAAAATGAGCCAATATTACATATCTGTGAGTGGCAAAAGTATGTGAACCTTTGCTTTCAGTACCTGGTGTGACCCCCTTGTGCAGCAATAACTGCAACTAAACGTTTCAGGTAACTGTTGATCAGTTCTGCACACCGGCTTGGAGGAATTTTAGCCCATTCCTCCGTACAGAACAGCTTCAACTCTGGGATGTTGGTGGGTTTCCTCATATGAACTGCTAGCTTCAGGTCCTTCCACAACATTTCGATTGGATTAAGGTCAGGACTTTGACTTGGCCATTCCAAAATATTAACTTTATTCTTCTTTAACCATTTTTTGGTAGAACGACTTGTGTGCTTAGGGTCATTGTCTTGCTGCATGACCCACCTTCTCTTGAGATTCAGTTCATGGACAGATGTCCTGACATTTTCCTTTAGAATTCGCTGGTATAATTCAGAATTCATTGTTCCATCAATGATGGCAAGCTGTCCTGGCCCAGATGCAGCAAAACAGGCCCAGACCATGATACTACCACTGCCATGTTTCACAGATGGGATAAGGTTCTTATGCTGGAATGCAGTGTTTTCCTTTCTCCAAACATAACGCTTCTCATTTAAACCAAAAAATTCTATTTTGGTCTCATCCATCCACAAAACATTTTTCCAATAGCCTTCTGGCTTGTCCACGTGATCTTTAGCAAACTGCAGACGAGCAGCAATGTTCTTTTTGGAGAGCAGTGGCTTTCTCCTTGCAACCCTGCCATGCACACCATTGTGGTTCAGTGTTCTCCTGATGGTGGACTCATGAACATTAACATTAGCCAATGTGAGAGAGGCCTTCAGTTGCTTAGAAGTTACCCTGGGCTCCTTTGTGACCTCGCCGACTATTAAACGCCTTGCTCTTGGAGTGATCTTTGTTGGTCAACCACTCCTGGGGAGGGTAACAATGGTCTTGAATTTCTTCCATTTGTACACAATCTGTCTGACTGTGGATTGGTGGAGTCCAAACTCTTTAGAGATGGTTTTGTAACCTTTTCCAGCCTGATGAGCATCAACAACGCTTTTTCTGAGGTCCTCAGAAATCTCCTTTGTTCGTGCCATAGTACACTTCCACAAACATGTGTTGTGAAGATCAGACTTTGATAGATCCCTGTTCTTTAAATAAAACAGGGTGCCCACTCACACTTGATTGTCATCCCATTGATTGAAAACACCTGACTCTAATTTCACCTTCAAATTAACTGCTAATCCTAGAGGTTCGCATACTTTTGCCACTCACAGATATGAAATATTGGATCATTTTCCTCAATAAATAAATGACCAAGTATAATATTTTTGTCTCATTTGTTTAACTGGGTTCTTTTTATCTACTTTTAGGACTTGTGTGAAAATCTGATGATGTTTTAGGTCATATTTATGCAGAAATATAGAAAATTCTAAAGGGTTCACAAACTTTCAAGCACCACTGTAAGAGAAAGAAAACAAAGGAAAAAAAATAGGATATCCCAGAAGAAAGCTGAATCTTCCACCAGAACAAACACACTCAGCACTGTTGTAAAGAAGGCGTCTTTCAGCCACACAATATGATCATCAGGCATCGAGGGGATGAAGAAGGAAAGAGAGAAAAACAAAACAAAAGAAGATAAAAAAGGAGTAAGTGAAGGAGAAAGTGAGAGAAGAAATATGTGTGTGTTTCTGGGTGTGTCATTCTTTTATACAAAATAAAACTTGACTGAAAAAAATTGGAAAAATTATGGTGAAAATGTCACTGCGTTAATTCATCTTTCAGCAGCAGTGTTCTCTTGCTTCTCCTTACATCATGCATGTTCATTTGCATGTAATGGACATTTTTCTTTCCTTTCAGACGTTCAGTGACACATTCAAGAAGAGGAAATCCCACAATCAGAGGCCCAAGCATCACTCCACACAGCATTCACAATCAGACTCCTCTGTTCACATGTATGTTTTCCACATCTAACTCACTCAAAGCCCATGATTAAGTGTATCACAAAATGTGTATACATTCATAACGACTGATCTGGGAGCAATACTTCACTGTCAACTCACCAGAGTGCTTTGAACGAAGAATGTTACACCATAAAGGTTTATTCAACCTTGCTGATATTACTCTGTACTCTTCATTATAAAGATGGAATCAGGACCAATAATGCTCAATTTTTTAAACAAAATCAAGTGATGTCTGGTGATGACAATAGATGAGGGGGCTAAAATCTACAGTAATATCCGTCAGTATTTCAACAATGATATATTAGGGTTCAGCAGTGTAGAATAACACAAGAATGCTAGAATAACACACTGCGGAATAACTGACGTGACTGTCACTGATAGGCTGCATGAATCTACGGTCTGGGCTACAAATAAATCAGCCCTAACCTCACTTCTTCATAGCATTCTGTGTATTTTTCTTATGACTGTTGGACATGTGTTAATGTGATGCAAATAAGTGTAATTGTTCAACAGCAAATAACGTGATGTGGAAAATGAAACCTTATATTATATTGATGTCTTTTTTTTTTGTTTTTATCTTTGAGAGACAGGGGGCTTAATCCTGTTATAGCACATTTATACCAGCTGCCCCGATAAGCTCAAATATAGGGCTACATGTAACTTTTAAAATTTCAGTGAAAATTTATATAGACCTCTTGGATGCAAGCTGTAATAAAAATATGTTCCTTTCAGCTATAGGCTTTCAGGAACTGGAGCTCAAGAAAATGAGCTAATAATTGAATTTTGTCTTTTGATGGGCTTCTGGTAAAAGGACAAAAAGTCAGTGAGCTATAATAACACATTTTGTATTCATCAGGATAGCCAGCTAAATAAGTAAGACTTAATTCTGATTCAGTGAAAGGGAGGAAAACAGGAAATAGCATATGTTATGGTCTCTAGAGTAAACAAGATCTCTGACATACCCCATCTTTGTGGCAGACTTGTGAAAACAGCTTTGAGGATTTACATCGCACTGGGTCTTTTAGACTTAAATGTTTTAAACAGGTGTAAATAGTACTGACATGTAACATAAACCAGCTCAGTTTCAAGTCGGAGAAATGCAAAACCAGGGCCCTTTTATCTAAGTGTGCAGTTGTGAGAATACTGAATGAAGCTGACCTGTGTGAAGACCCTGCTGTAGAAGCTATAACTTGAAAGTCAGCAATCCTCTGCCTGGAGTTGTACAAGAAGAGAGAATGAATAATGGGTTGGAATCGTGTAACGGTACCAAAAGACCTGCTTCTGCAATTACAGTAATGTAGAATGTGAAAAAGCTGAATATGTTTCCACTGTTGCAAAAGCTCATCACTCATTTGCTCCATGGCCCATGTTGCTTAGTGTTGCTGAACACCTGTTACTAAATATAAGAGTTTATACGGTATCTGAGTGAAAGGAAGAATAATTAGAGAATAATTAGTACTCAATTATGTTGCAATATACAGTCAGTGAGTCTGTAGAGACTTGATGCAATCAATATCGGGGAAATTGCTTGCCATTAGTCAAATCACTGCAAAAAAATCTAAAATTATGACCTGCCCTGCTATTAAACATGAGCATAAAGATAATCATAACATTGATCCTGGAGGCAGTCATTATCTCCCTACTGTCTTGAACATACTCCCAGGCCTGTGGTCTTGCTGCTGAAATGTTAATAGATGTAGCAGGTGCTGCTGTTGTGCCTCATGGAAAGGGTAATAAAAGACAGTATACTGTACACACACACACACACACACACACACACACACACACACACACACACACACACACACACACACACACACACCATCACAGTAAAAGCTTCTCTGTTATGTGCTTGCACATACGATGCTATGCTCACACTCACCACACACACACACACACACACACACACACACACACACACACACACACACACACACACACACACACACACAGAGCACACCATAAATGATGTGCCCCTGCGGAGCAACAAAAGTAGTGCAATGACACTGAAAGCTCTGACACTCAATCACAGGGCAAAGAGAACTCTAGCATAACTGAAAAATTAATGAAAATAATAGTCTTTTGAGCTCAGCCCATTAAAAAAAGCAAAAACTCATAGCACATAAATACAGTGGTGCTTGAAAGTTTGTGAACCCTTTAGAATTTTCTATATTTCTGCATAAATATGACCTAAAACATCATCAGATTTTCACACAAGTCCTAAAAGTAGATAAAGAGAACCCAGTTAAACAAATGAGACAAAAATATTATACTTGGTCATTTATTTATTGAGGAAAATGATCCAATATTACATATCTGTGAGTGGCAAATGTGAACCTTTGCTTTCAGTATCTGGTGTGACCCCCTTGTGCAGCAATAACTGCAACTAAACATTTGCGGTAACTGTTGATCAGTCCTGCACACCGGCTTGGAGGAATTTTAGCCCATTCCTCCATACAGAACAGCTTCAACTCTGGGATGTTGGTGGGTTTCCTCACATGAACTGCTCGCTTCAGGTCCTTCCACAACATTTCGATTGGATTAAGGTCAGGACTTTGACTTGGCCATTCCAAAACATTAACTTTATTCTTCTTTAACCATTCTTTGGTAGAACGACTTGTGTGCTTGGGGTCGTTGTCTTGCTGCATGACCCACCTTCTCTTGAGATTCAGTTCATGGACAGATGTCCTGACATTTTCCTTTAGAATTCACTGGTATAATTCAGAATTCATTGTTCCCTCAATGATGGCAAGCCGTCCTGGCCCAGATGCAGCAAAACGGGCCCAAACCATGATACTACCACCACCATGTTTCACAGATGGGATAAGGTTCTTATGCTGGAATGCAGTGTTCTCCTTTCTCCAAATATAATGCTTATCATTTAAACCAAAAAGTTCTATTTTGGTCTCATCCGTCCACAAAACATTTTTCCAATAGCCATCTGGCTTGTCCACATGATCTTTAGGAAACTTGTTTGAGCAGCAATGTTCTTTTTGGAGAGCAGTGGCTTTCTTCTTGCAACCCTGCCATGCAAACCATTGTTGTTCAGTGTTGTTCTGATGGTGGACTCATGAACATTGGCTAATGTTAATGTGAGAGAGTCCTTCAGTTGTTTAGAAGTTACTCTGGGGTCGTTTGTGACCTCGCTGACTATTACACGCCTTGCTCTTGGAGTGATCTTTGTTGGTCGACCACTCCTGGGGAGGGTAACAATGGTCTTGAATTTCCTCCATTTGTACACAGTCTGTCTGACTGTGGATTGGTGGAGTCCAAACTCTTTAGAGATGGTTTTGTAACCTTTTCCAGCCTGATGAGCATCAACAACGCTTTTTCTGAGGTCCTCAGAAATCTCCTTTGTTCGTGCCATGATACACTTCCACAAACATGTGTTGTGAAGATCAGACTTTGATAGATCCCTGTTCTTTAAATAAAACAGGGTGCCCACTCACACCTGATTGTCATCCCATTGATTGAGAACACCTGACTCTAATTTCACCTTCAAATTAACTGCTAATCCTAGAGGTTCACATACTTTTGCCACTCACAGATATGTAATACTGGATCATTTTCCTCAATAAATAAATGACCAAGTATAATATTTTTGTCTCATTTGTTTAACTGGGTTCTCTTTATCTACTTTTAGGACTTGTGTGAAAATCTGATGATGTTTTAGGTCATATTTATGCAGAAATATAGAAAATTCTAAAGGGTTCACAAACTTTCAAGCACCACTGTAATGAATCTAAATAATATAATATTGTGTTGAAGATTTTCATCTATACAGCCATCAATTCCATAAAAAGGTTTTAAAAACTTTTTACTGCACAAAATTCTTGGACATACCCAAGCTTTCAACTCTTTCAGGAGCCTTCATCAGGGATGGGAAATGACGTCACTTCCCATCCCTGATGAAGGCTCCTGAAAGAGTTGAAAGCTTGGGTATGTCCAAGAATTTTGTGCAGTAAAACGTTTTTAAAACCTTTTTATGGAATATAATATTGTATAATACAGCAAAGTATGTTGATCCTTTACTGATTTCCTCACAGTAACTAAGTTAATACTGTGCATGATTGGTGGTAAGAGAATGACCATTTATATTTGCTATTATATCCCTCATCCAAAAATTCCCGTGCAGGGATTGGCCAAGGATGGCTCACATGACATAAAACAGTTCCACCGTTGATTAAGCAATTTATCTCATGACTTCAAAAATGAAAAAAAAAAAAAAGAATGAATATGGTGTGGGGGCGGCATGGTGGTGTAGTGATTAGCACTGTCGCCTCACAGCAAGAAGGTCCTGGGTTTGAGTCCAGCAGCCGGCGAGGGCCTTTCTGTGCGGAGTTTGCATGTTCTCCCCGTGTCTGCGTGGGTTTCCTCCGGGTGCTCCGGTTTCCCCCACAGTCCAAAGACATGCAGGTTAGGCTAATTGGTGGCTCTAAATTGACCGTAGGTCTGAATGTGAGTGGTTGTTTGTGTCTATGTGCCAGCCCTGCAATGACCAGGCGACTTGTCCAGGGTGTACCCCGCCTCTCGCCCATAGCCAGCTGGGATAGGCTCCAGCTCGCCTGCAACCATGTACAGGATAAGCGGCTACAGATAATGGTTGGATGGATGAATATGATGTGAGTCAGTAATGGTACTGTATACCACATGGGACATCACAACTTAAAGCTATATAGCTGACTCAAGTCACAGCTGTGGCTCCGTGAACATTTCTGTGTGTGTAGATCTACGTATCATGATCATACCTTGTGCATGCGCAGGCCAAAGGTCGCGCCGACGTAAACAACAAACATGGCTGCCTCCAGTGAGTTTATGCCACGATTCATTTTTACTTTGGAATTTTTTGATGATGGATATAAATTTAATATCCCATGCACTGAAAGGCACCGTTAATTATGGATTATCTTCGCCCCTAAGAAAATAGTATTCACCTCAGAGAATCCATAATTTCAACCAGAGCCTCTCAGTGCATGGTATATTTGATTGAAGCGCTAAAAGGAACTAACTTGTCTTTCAGATATTCCACAGCATTACACATCACTATTAATGGTTATAAAGCATATCATTCAGTAATAAACTTAAAATTGCAAACGCTGGAAAAATGCAGTGATATTAATGGAAAAGCCACATAGTTACAGTATATGCAAATAATCCACTTCCGCATGATAACAGCGCTCTGCTGTGCGTCGCCCACCATTACATCACATCACTCCCAGCACTGATTAGTTTCATATAGCAGAACAGCCCGTCAAGTGTAATTCCTCAAATATCACAAAATACAAAGCAATACTTCATGCTGTTTCTCAAAAATGTAGAAAGAAAGAAAAAAAAAAAACTCGTCAGTCCTCTCAGTAAAAACACCCAGGAAACCTTCAGGCAAAAAAGTGTGTTCTTGTAACCAAAGTAAGCATGCTGTTCTGTGGTCTCAAATGAATGAACAGAAGTCAATTTGGAATCAAGTTCTCTTTGGAAAACAAAAAGGTTCACATTCTAATTAAGGAGCAGATTGTCACCATGCACCAACACTGATATAAAGTGTTTTGAAGGATGAATAAGGAAACCTAACATACATAACATGCTGGTAAAGCGAGCACATGACTAGCAGGGGGTTCATGAGAGTGACATCCATTCTATTGCTGAATGCAGTTTCATTAACTTCACATCACGCAACAGAAATGTCTGATGCAACCCTATAGAATAAAGAACAGAGAGCATGCGAGTCATCTGCCACACAGGAAGGCATGGCAGTCCACACAGATTCCTGAGGGATCAAAGCAATCTGTGAACCACAATAAACTAAAAGTGTTTCGGAAAGCATGGAAAAATATTTCATAGTTCTGTAACATAAAATAAGGCTTCAGGGTCACATTCTCAGCAGCAGGGCGAGCAAGAGTGCTGGGCCTTTCACAAGATTAGAAACTCCTAATGGCCTATAAATGAAAAATTGTCACCTTCTAAATAACATGCCGAAACCAAATTGAGTGCAGCTAAAACTAGAAAAGTTAGTTAAAAATATTAATATGACCACCACAACGTGACCATATGTGTGCAGCCTATAAAAGGTTCCCTGTCTTGTCGAGGAGATGAGGATGTGGATTCAAGATGCTGAGCATATTGCGCTGAGCCTTTGAGCTTGTTATTGACACATTCTGTATCATCAGAGACAGCATGTTAAAGTCCACTGTAGGTGAGGGTATGTCTAATATTTGACTTATTACCAATTTCACCAAAATAGGCGGTGTTGAGGAACAAGACTTGGCCTAATGTTAAATGTGCAGCGTTGGTGCTGTGGATGATGTGTAAAATCCAAGAAATTCCAAGTTATAGCTTGGGCAAATTGTTGTCAGTTTTCCAAAACTTTGGTGTATTACGGATGTATTACCAATGGAATTGGATCAGAATTGCCAAATCACCACGTGGGTGGTGGAAGTGGTTAATACGGTCGCCTCACAGCAAGAAGGTTCTGGGTTCGAGCCCAGCGGCCAGCGAGGGCCTTTCTGTGCAGAGTTTGCATGTTCTTCCCATGTCTGCATGAGTGTGCTCCGGTTTCTCCCACAGTCCAAAGACATGCGGTTAGGTTAATATGGGACAGTCTTGGGCTGAGGTGCCCTTGAGCGAGGCACCTAACTCCCAACTGCTCCCCGGGCGCTGTTAGCATGGCTGCCCACTGCTCTGGGTATGTGCGCGCGCTCATTGCTTGCATGTGTGTGTTCACTGCTTCAGAAGGGTTAAATGCAGAGAGGAATTTCTTCAGAAGAATAAAGTTGTGCTTGCTTTTTCTAGACTGTTATTGAGTACTAACAGGAAAGGTTTTCCTAATACAGTTAGTGTTTGAATTTTAGAAACCTCTTAAACCCACCAAAAGTTATGTTTTGAGTACCTGTCTTCTAGATTTTCTAGATTGGTAAATATGCTTGAATGTACAATGTACATTTTTTTTAGATTTGAGACGCAGATCATCTTCTGCTGTGGACATGATGTCCACAGCAGAAGGTGTTTAAAGAGAAATGGAGTTTGTCAGTCTGTTTAACATGAAATGGTTTAACGTGACCATTTAGTGGACACTGCTTTTAATCTTCAAGATGTACATAAGATAAACAAGCAAGGATGTGAACAATGCTGCACATGTAGCTGCTGCATTTGTGCACATACTGTATGTGTGGTGAAAGTGAAGTATATTTCCAGAGGATCTGGCAATCGGCATGGGCTAAATGCAAGAGCTGTTAACAGAAATACAAAAGTGAATTGAAGTACAGAGTTTGACTGAGGTTTGAAGCCCGCTTCAACAGAACGTGCTGGTAACTGAGCATCAAAGCAGACAGAAGATTGGCGTGAAATGCAGGAGCACAGCACAGCAGCAGTAGTCAGTGTGTTATAGGTTGGTATTAAAGCTGCCTTGGCAATATTATAACTGCATCCTCCACCCACTACATCTGGAGCAGTGCCTAATCCATTTCATTGTATATCAGTCCATGCAAATGACTGGACTATTCCACAGTGCAGCAATTTCATGGATGAGCTCCAATGTGCATTTAAAAGGCATGAATAAGGGTTGACTGATTATCAGCTAACCAATAATCAAAGCCGATATTCAGAATTTTTATGATTATTGGAATCCGCACTTAAACTTGTTTGTTTGCTGATAAAAATGTTATGTATGCACATATCTGATGCAACCACAATAATAAATAAATAATCACTTCTGTATTCCTGGGCACAGTGTTATTGGATTGCTTGAGATGTGGATGACGCATCAAGTACAACCACTTCTGTAGTCTGTCTCTATGTCCCACCCACAGTACTACTGGATTGGTAAAAATGTGGATCATAGGTGTTTCTCAATGTCAAGGATCCCTAAGTGGCTGCATTTCAAGCATGCCACGTCAACAAATCCTGCCAAAGGATGTCTAAGATCCTAGAAATTCTACCAAGGACTGAGTCCTTCATTCAGAGAAATTTCAAGGATGCCTGTTTGTGTCCTCAGCATTCTTAAAGCACCCACAATCTAATGTCACATACAAGGTGGGACCTTTTCAATGACACCCACTTGCAAACGAATTGCTCAGTTTCAGTCATGTGACTTCTTATCGGTTTTACCAGAAGTAGGGTGACCAGATTTCCCGAGTCTAAAACCGGGACACTTTGCGCGTGACCGTGATACTCGCACACACACACGCGTTTTGATGTAAACATGTGTCGACTCAAACCATGGCTCAGACAGGTGCTTTAATCATTTTGTAGAAGCTCACTTTTATCAACATTTCAGAGAATAATCAAGTATTTTCTTGTTATCTACATGTACTTCTATCACAGTTCAGTTAAAGTAAGAAAATCAGACAACAGATGTGATGATAGGGAATAGGCCAATAGCCTAAATTTCTCTCTCATTATCTGTAGCCGCTTTATCCTGTTCTACAGGGTCGCAGGCAAGCTGGAGCCTATCCCAGCTGACTACGGGCGAAAGGCGGGGTACACCCTGGACAATTCGCCAGGTCATCACAGGACTGACACTTATGGCCCTTTTCCACTACCCTTTTTCAGCTCACTTCAGCTTGCTTCAGCTCACTTCAGCCCGACACGGCTCGCGTTTCGACTATCTAAGAACAGCACGACTCAGCTCGCTTCAGCCCTGCTTAGCACCCAAAACTCGCACGGTTTTGGAGTGGGGCTGAAGCGAGCCAAACCGAGCCGAGTGGGGCTAGGGGCGTGAGAAGACACTCCCCTGTGCACTGATTGGTGAGGAGGAGTGTCCTCACATGCCCACACACGCCCCGCGAGCATGCTGGGATCTGTAAACACCGTAAACCCGGAAGAAGAATAATTATGAATTACGAGAATTTCTGGAGCCTTATGCGCCTCGCCTCATCTATACGCTCTTGCCAGTATCTGTTGGCGTTGTCGGTGACAACAAGCCACAGCACCAAGACCAGCAACACTAACGACTCCATGTCCTCCATGTTTATTGTTTACTCTCCGGGTTGTGAGACTACCGCTTAAAAGGTCACTGATGTCACTGTTTGCGCCGCCTAACGACATCACCTGACGTCCACCCACTTTCGCTAACTCCACCCAATGTGTCCACCCACTTCCAGCCAGCACGGTTCAGCGCGGTTGTAGTCGAAATGCAACGCCAACAGCCCCGCTCAGCTCGACTCAGCCCAACTCAGCACGGCACGGCTCAGCCCAACTCAGCCGCGTTGGTAGTGGAAAAGCGGCAATAGACACAGACCACCATTCACACTCACATTCACACCTACGGTCAATTTAGAGTCACCAGTTAACCTAACCTGCATGTCTTTGGACTGTAGGGGAAACCGGAGCACCTGGAGGAAACCCACACGGACACGGGGAGAACATACAAACTCCGCACAGAAAGGCCCTCGCCGGCCACGGGGCTCGAACCCGGACCTTCTTGCTGTGAGGTGACAGCGCTAACCACTACACCACCGTGCCGCCAGCCTAAATTTCAACTGATTTATTTCACCTTTGTGAAAACGCCAAGAAAATGTATTGCTTGCATATTAACATCAACATTTTATGCGATTAACTTTTTTTTTTAAACAATAGGCTATGTATTGTAACAAGAACGAGCGCATGAGCCTAATCGTTATCACCTCCGAATCTTTACCCAAAATGCCTCTGTTTAATCTTAACCAGTGTAGGCTATTAACTATTTTGAAAACGTGAACCCTGAGTTGACAACAGCATCAAACAAGTCAAGACAATCTGTGATACAGATTAAAGACAGATGAAACAGATGAAAGACAACAAAAAATGTTTCAGAAACACAGCCACCCACCCTAAAGAAGATGCCATTTTATTGCATATATTTACATGATGAGTGAATTTGCTCCAGTAGCGCTTTATTGCCCGAGAGCCTGCTGTGAAACTGCGAGCAAGTATCGTCGAAATTGGCCCGGGTAATGAGCAAGGCTTTGAGAGTAGGCACGGTCATGCGATTCCTCTCGTCAGTCCAGGTGTTGCTCATGAGTGAAAATATTCGCTCAACTGGAGCATTGGCGCCAGGTAGGCACATGGCAAACTGGCAAAACTGTCTGACATTGCTGTAAGGAATCTCCCTACTCTTGAAGTGCGCGAACATCTCCGCTCAGCGCTCATCCATTCGGCACTGTCGCATAGTAGTTGACAGCCGCTAGCGAAAAAAAACGTTATAATGCAGCCTCTATATTGCAACATTGTACAAATAGATACATTGTAAGGTTGACTGCGCACACACGCACATTGACACTGAATTGCTAGAAGCTTTATTGACATCTCATTGGCTATATATGATCGCTGTAACCGGGACAGTTTGTTAGTGTTTGGTGCAAACCGGGACATTTCAGCGTCCCGACGGACCTTTGTTGGGACTGGGGACACGCAACTCAAAATTGGGACTGTCCCAGTCAAATCAGGACGTCTGGTCACGTTAACCAGAAGTGAAATAGTTGGTGGTCTAAACAGCTGCTGTAGTGCAAACAACTAGCGATAACTTATCAGAGTACGCTCGTAATCTAGAAGCCACTGCTCGCTTTAGATATATTCAGAAGATCGCTATGTGCAATGGAATCGACCCCTACAGTCTGGGAAAGAAGGATTTGTCATACGATCTCGAAAACTACCCTTCAGTCGAGTTCCCCGAAATCTCAAACTATCTGGTGTTGTAGACGTCCTTCTACACCGCAAAACAGATGGAAGTGTGGAAGAGTATGGAGGCTTACAACTTTTTTGTATGTGGCTGGGTAAAGGACCTCGCTATCAAGTTGCTGTCAAATGAATCCTGTATTGTTTTTGCCTGCGTATTTTTTTTAAGGTTTTCATTAGTGTCTTTACAACGAAGCGCTGCAAGGTGAAGTGTAAACAAACAACCGTTCACTTGAGTCTCACTTGTGTTGGCTCTTATCTCTTAGGTAAATCATTCACAAAGAACATCAGAAACCCCTTTAAAGACCTGGATCTGAGTTAAACAAGACGGAGAAGTGATCACGGCGCATTGTAACTGTATGGTTGGGTAAGAATTTTGTCACGACCTTCATGCATATGGACTTTTGTGAGGAGTGAGGAGTAAACAGAGAAACAGCTGGGGACTTTAGCGCTTCATGACTAAAAAAAAAGTACCATAAAATAATGACATATAGCAAGAAAAGTACTTGGAAAACACTAAGGACATAGCTGAGAGGGAAATACCATACAAACCTTTCACCAAGTGATCACTGCAAACTCGAGCATGCTTCGACTCGGCTCCCATCGATTTCAGTGAGAGGCTCAAAAGCCGCCTTTCTCGACGTCTTTTTGTGAAATTCTGTGTTCGTTCACGCTTTTTTATTAGTTAGGAACCCTGAAGAAACTTTTCAGTTTCACGGTTTGATTGATACGAACAACCTGAAACAACACAAGCATAAGACATTTTTCATGCGAGCAATGCACCTTCTTCATACAAACGCTTTGTAAACTGAGCTTTGGTAGACCACCAGCTAAAGTCTTGAATAACTAATGAGGCGGATGTGACGTCATGTGAAACCCAGCAATTTTGTTTTTGCAGGGTGACTGGGGAAAGCTCATGAATATTCATGAAGAAAGTGCTTTCTGATTGGCCAATGAATGACTTTTGTTTCACTGCATTGTTTTGATGGAAAACATTAAAAATAACAGCATTTATCACCCTAACCTTAAACCTTACCTTATTGATGTGTGTTCTCTGAGATGGGGTTCCCAACTGTATACAGCATGTGAAACCGTAAGGCAGGGGTGTCAAACCTGATCCATAAAGGGCCGTGTGGCTGCAGGTTTTCATTCCAGCCATGCAGCAGCACCCTGATTTGGCTTCTTCAATCAACTGACACACCCACCCTTTAATCAAGGGTGGGTGTGGCTGCAAGTATTTGACTGTGTGAAGACAGTTCAGTTGATTGAATGAGCCAAGTCAGGTGTGCTGCTACATGGCTGGAATGAAAACCTGCAGCCACAAGGCCCTTTATGGATCAGGTTTGACACCCCTGCCGTAAGGCATTCACTGACCAATCAGGTAGCACTTTCCTTATGAATATTCACGAGCTTTTCCCAACTACCCTGCAAAAATAAAATTTTCCACCTGCACATTCGTTAAACTGTTCCATTATGTGCTCTCCAAATGCTATGAAGGAGTCTTGCCTAGCCTCTGAAGGACCTATCTTGGAAAGACCTGTCCTGCCAAGGAAGCATTCTACTTTGAGAAATAATCCACATGTGGAGTAAATCCAATCAAACATGCGTTTCAATGTTCGTGAGAAATGCAGGAATGAATCACTGCCTGATTTTGGTTCCACAGTGACAGGAAAGGTAAGAACATGCTAAGGTTGAACAATGCAGTTGGTAAAAAGCACAATGCACTTGTCCATATAATTTTTCTTACTCACTCTCGCACACACACTTTGAGATGACAACTGCTGTCAGTATACATTTTGCACAGTTTTTGTTCACAGCACTTTATCTTTTTAGAATAGTCCAATTTAAAACATTATGTTCATTTAATGTAAGTTGTGAGGAACAGCTGTATCCTTGTAAATGTTCACACTACAAACAACACTACAAATTTATGGTAAATTATTACTGACCCCAAATATCAGTTCAAGTTCAAGTCAACTTTATTGTCAATTCTTCCATATGTACAGAATATAGATGGGATTGAAATGTCATTTGTCAGTGTAAACACATACAGGTGCATCTCAAACAATTAGTACATTGTGAAAAAGTTCTTTTTTTTGTAATTTAATTCAAAAAGGTAAACTTTCATGTATTCTATAGTCATATATTCTATATGATTATGGCATATAGCTCAGGAAAATCAGAAATCCAGTATCTTTCATTATTAGAATTTTCCTAAGATCAATCAAAAAAGGACTGACAATACAGAAATGTCCAACTTCTGAAAAGTATGTTCATTTATACACTCAGTACTTGGTTGGGGCTCCTTTACCATGAATTACTACATCAGTGTGGCGTGGCACTGCTGAGGTGTTATTGAAACCCAGGTTGCTTCGATAGCAGCCTTCAGCTCGTCTGTATTTTTGGCTCGGGTGTTTCTCATCTTCTTCTTGACAATACCCCATTGATTCTCTCTGGGGTTCAGGTTAGATGAGTTGGCTGGCCAATCAAGCACAGTAATATCATAGTCAGCAAACCATTGGGTAGTAGTTTTGGCACCAAGGGTAGGCATATCAGGCGAAAATTCAAATTCAATCCAAACTGCTCGAAACTGGTCTCACTGAATTCAGAATTGAATGCAAAACAACATACTTTTTACAGAATTAAAATATGCTTATCTGTTCTTGAGATATTACAAATCAAAGATTGAAAAAAATGGCTGAATTTTTAGAAAATTGACGTAATATGTATTAGGATAACATGGTGCAAAATGAGCCTCATTAACGAATGAGAATTTTTTTTTCTTAAAAACTTAATTTTTCAAGATATTTAAATGGAAATTGGCAGGCACATAGATGGTTGTATACTGAATGCAAAGTTAAAAAAATTAGTAAAAACAAATTATGCAAATTAATATATAATTAGCATTAATTATGCTAATTAGGAAAAATGTTAAATCAGTACACTCTCTTCTTCAAAGTTTCACCAAATGGCTTTATTTGTGCAATATAAAGCTGATCTTAATTCTCATTTATGCATCACAAAGAAGGAGAAATCAATGTTAATTATAAAAGATCAATAAATAAGCATTGAATGTCATTCACATCTACCATTCTCTATCAAAATAAAAAAGTAATAAAAGATCATTTCTAATACCCTCTTTGTGCCCTGTAGGCCTTTGTATTTCTAAGTAGGGCCTACTAGTGTTTATATGAAAGAACATAAATTATTATTTCGATTAATATTCACAGCTTTCAAGGCGAACCCTGTGAGCTACATCCAATAAATAATTCCAATTAGCTGAACTGAAATTGACACTCGTGTTTCTGACTTCCGGTTTTTTAAATATCATTCCGACCACCAAGATCTCAATATTTTTCATCAAAACAACTATATTTATATTCTAAAATAGTTATTTATTTACATTAATCAGTTTGATTTGAAAAAAAACCAAGTAGGTAAAGCTATGAAAACTGACTTCAAAGTCTCCCATGAATCATAACATAAAACTAGCTGACAGAAATTTTTGCTGAATACTTCATCAGAAACAGTGAGAGCTAAAGAACATCCCTATAAAGGTTATCTGATTGATATTCATGAGTAATCCAGTCAGAAACCGATTACTGTAGACCATAATTATCAAAATTAAAATAAAAAATGGTTGAAACATTTTAGTTTACATATAAATGAGCCTAGAATATATTACATTTTCACTTTCTTAAATTACTGAGAGAAAATATTAAACTTTTTCATGACATTCTATTTTCTGAGATGCACTTGTAAGTACACAAATAAAATGAGTATAAAATGTGCACAAATTATGTATATCTCAGTGTATAGAATAAGCATAATTGGTTATGTAGAATACAGTTATCTGTGTCCTTCATTACTAATAATCAGTATCGTATTGGCCCTGAAAAAAAACATATCAGTCAACCCCTAATGATGAAACTGCAGCTTTCTAAAAGAACAGCCATAGGCTTGAGATTAATGCTGTCAGTATGGAGACTGGCCTCATCAGTAATACAGCCTGATGACACGTTGCACATAAAATCGTACAGCCCAAATACGGATGTGCTGATATGGTAATATACTCCCCTATCCACACAATTGGCTGTTGTGTAAACAGTCCCAACAGCAAGTCACAATCCAGACAGAGCTCCTGATCTAG
This sequence comes from Neoarius graeffei, assembly GCF_027579695.1. Classification (NCBI taxonomy): domain Eukaryota; kingdom Metazoa; phylum Chordata; class Actinopteri; order Siluriformes; family Ariidae; genus Neoarius; species Neoarius graeffei. The sequence goes on along the minus strand of NC_083575.1, from coordinate 56,487,725 downwards.
GAGTAGCGATCAATTATGAGAAGAGTCATAAAATACCTGCACAGCCGCCTATGCAGTTCATAAGTTCATTTTTTTTCGTTTCCGTTTCCGGTTGAGAGTACGTCGTGTGCGTTCTGGCTGCCGCTTCTCACCGGAGATCTTATTTTATTTCTTTTTCAATTTTTTTCTTTCCTGTGTGTTTGTGTAGTTTGGTGTTTGTTTGAGTGTTTTGTCCGCCGGTTGTGGTGTAGCTCCGGACCCAGTTTGGGGCATCGGTTCCCTCCAGGCCTTGGTTCGCTGTGGGTGATGCCTGCACTCCCAGCTGTGGACTGCAGTGAGCCTGTTGCTCAATTTACATCGTGGTTGTCCAGCGCTCTGTGCTTTAACGCTTGGCGTGATGTTCCGAGCGATGTTGCTCGGTGGCGTCGCGGCGGCTGTGCAGGCGGTTTGAGACACACCAGCGCTCTGCGTGGCGGAGCTTCTTTGCTCGCTGTGTGGATCCATGGCGTGGTGTTCGAGCGATGTTGCTGACGGCGTCACGGCGGCGGTGCTGGAGATGTGGGACTTGTTTTCGTGCGCCTTTTGGTGGGACTGTGGCTGCTACACCACGGGAATTACATCCTGACCCCTACTTGGTGGACTTTTTACTTTTTATTATATTTTTATTTATTTTTTCTTTCCTTGTCTATAATTGTAAAGCGTCCTTGGGTTTTTTGAAAGGTGCTATATAAATTTAACTTATTATTATTATTATTATTATTATTATAAGCATAAAGCACAACTGAAGGGCTATGTGAGCCTTTTTGATGGAAGAGAGACTGGTTTTGATTAGTCAGAAAATTACAAATGGCCACACACCACCAATATACAGACTTTCCACATCTGGCAGGGATGCTGACAGCAACAACCCCAGAAAATGTGCCCAAGCCAGCCGTCTGAATAGCGAGGGCTCACGTGCACTCTGTGAAAGTAACTGCCAGCTGGAGGGTCATTGACCAATTGTTTGAGTGCTGCAGGGAGCACGATAAAGCGACTCCACTGTCTAAAGAGGAGTTAGCCCATTGAGTAAAAGGAGTAATTATGCAAGCATTCTTAAATGCAGGCCAAGAGGTGCCATTAAAAGCCATTTTACATGCACTATGGCTACCTCCTGGCACCGCTAAGAAGACTGACACTTGTGGACATTTGTGAACCAACAAGGCAGAGTTTTCTTCATTACAGTCTATGTGTTCTGTGATAGGTTTGAGTGATTGTCACCCTAGAATACAGACTCTGAACAGTTGTTATGCTTAAAAGAGTGCCACCAAAAATTCTCATCCAGAGAACAATAAAACAAAAGAGCAAGCTTTATCCACAATACAAACAGTATCAACACTTTAAGTGATTCTCATGCTCAAATAGATGCACACCCACCCACCCACACACACACTCCTCCAGACTTCACTGCCAGCCAATAGATTGCCCACATATGATGGATCAGCATATTTCCACTAAGAAGTCATTGTGAGGCTGAAGTGATTTCATTTCTAATTGCTTTTATTGACTTTACTGTAGAACCCTGCTGGTTCTGGCCAGCTGCTTACAAAGCAGACATAAAACAAAATGGAGAATTTGAATCTGTCCTTATTTAACATATTTATGTAAAAGTCCATGCATATGTAAACGACTATAAGATATAACATGATATTTTTTTTTATTTATTTGCTAACAAATACAAACAAATACAAAGTAAGAAGGACAGAATGAAACAAATCAATACATACACATGACATACAACAAAAGCACTGACGTAACATCAACAACAATTTCAAAGGCTGGACAATACTACTAATATGTTAACAAAGAGATGTAACAGAACACATGGAGACAAATTTGACAAAGATAAACAAGAGCTATATTGCTGTATAGGGGAGGCTGGGTGGGGTTGGTTAGGGGTAATGAATGTGCATGTGAGATGGAGGAGGGTAGGTGGAGGGGGGATTTGGAGGCACGGGCGATTGCTCTAAGACAACGAGGGAGGCTCAGCCTCCTCTAAAAATGCCCTTATAACTTTAATGTGTGCGTGAGTTTTTCCCCCTCGTGACAGCGCGATGTAGCGCAGCCTCAGTGCACTTCAATGGCATTTAGGAGCTCTGCGCTTTTCAATCTCAAAATGCAAGACGATTATTGGACAAATACTGCGAAAACACCCGCCCACGGAGTCTCACGGACTCCCAGCCTCAGTGGACTTCAATGGCATTTGGGAGCTATGCGCTTTTCAATCTCAAAATGCAAGACGGTTATTGGACAAATACTGCGAAAATGCCCGCCTACGGACTCCCAGCCTCACATGGGAGGGACATGGCAGTTTCCGCGAGGAGACTGGCGATTGGTGAAAGCGGCCGGATATTTTCTTTGATTGACAGCTCGTTTCAAGTATAGACAGGCGGCGGTGAATCTCAGTTCAGTCCCATGCGGATTCGCAAGTGCTGTGGTGTATTGTAAGAGATCAGCTTACATTTCGATTTCATTCATTACATACGGTTTCTACCAGCTTTTTTAGTTTGTATATATTTTCATTGTAAATAAAGTGTAAATATAGTGTTGTCAAGTTTGCTATCTTAGTTCCAGAAATGTCGTTTATTTGAGTGACTGAACTTGAACTTGAGGGGGCTAGTCAGCTAGCAAGAAAGCTGCGCACGGATGCCAAGCATTGCTGATTTAATTTTGGCGAAGCCATTTGCCAGTCTTCCTTTCGAGGAAAAAATTAAAATTAAAGAGGAGGGTAGACCAACGCCTCAAATTGACTTGGTGAAAAAGGTAGGGAATAATACTCGTTCCTTTCAGCTCTCCTGGTACGAGAAAGTGAATTGGCTAACAGCAAGTGACCCACATCAACAACAGTAAATAGGCTACTTTAGTAATATGTCATGGATGGGCCAAAAATATAGAATCTATTTAAAATGTTTATGCTGAGTATATTATATTGGAATATATATTTTTCTGGATATGAATTAAACACAGCTACAATTTGGAAAACATTTTTAAACAAAAACACAGCTGAGAACATTTCACACTACAGACCTGGATTAAAAGTGAAGGGTTATCAAAATTGTCAATAAAACATTTCTCAGTCAAAATAAGTAAAATATAGGGAAAGTGTCATTGAATGAAATGTGTGGCACCCAGCTCTACTGCTGAGGTTCCTGACAAAGAGCTGCTTTCAATAATGATCAATTTTTAAACATGCCACAATTTTAAAATATAAAATGTTAAAATATACCCCCCCCCAACACCACCATCACGTATATTGGACAGTAGGCTAATGGGCCAAAAGAACCTGTTATTTCACAGTTTGTGACGCTGCCAACAATCAGCCAGATCAGAGGCAAGAGTATGGGCAAAATTGATGTTTTTTCTTTTAAAATCTGGAAATATCGTAACCGACCAGCCTCCCCTGTTTGAAAGACTACCAGCCGCCACTGTTTGGAGGGGTTTTGGGCCTTGAGTTATGGGTGGAGGGACAGTGTGTATATGTTGGGGGAGAGCGTCCCATCATGATTTAGCTTGGGCAGGGGCGGCTGGCACCATAGCCATGAACAGGTGCTCAGGTAGTCATCGTAATTAACTATTAAATAACTATTATTTTTAGAATTACTATCTATAAAAAATTTACTAACACAAATGATTAGCAAATAAAATAATACTCCCCCCCCACCACCACTCTCCTTCATTATGATCCAGCTTCCTTCTCCCTGGCCCGACACTAGACCAGCACTGCTTATATACACTCACACACACACATGTGCTCACTATCACAAACTCCGCTCCCCATAACATGATATTTTAAAAAAATCCATGTCATATTTTTTGGACTGACTTTGGAAAGTGGGCAGCATGGTGGTGTAGTGGTTAGCACTGTCGTCTCACAGCAAGAAGGTCCTGGGTTTGAGCCCAGTGGTCTTTGGGCCTTTCTGTGTGGAGTTTGCATGTTCTGCGTGGGTTTCCTCCGGGTGCTCCGGTTTCCCCCACAGTCCAAAGACATGCAGGTTAGGCTAATTGGTGACTCTAAGGCTACATCCACACGACAATGGCAATGAGATGTTATTTAAAAATATATCGCGTCCAAATGGGCAACAATCAGTAAAATATCAGGTCCATATGGCAACGCAACACTTGCTGAAAACGATGCAATACACATGCCACACCTCTAGGGGCGCTGTAAGACGGTCCCTTCGGAGACACCAGAACAATAGAAGAAGTAAGGACGCATGCGCATAAACTATTATGCGCGAGACTTCATATTAGCCACAAAGTCAGGAAAATCTGTTTGTAAAATTACATTATAATGACCAAATACAATGAAAAGTATTTTTCCAGTCTCACCTGTGAAAGGTAATCCCATGTGATCTCGTTTGGACAGAAAACCTGTTGGTAAAGTTAAACGCAGCTAATCTTTATTCTCCGCTTTGACCTATCCAAAATGGCGGCGAGGATGACACATGATTCTACGCGGAAGGCGGCGTCTTTAATGGTCCGGAATAAATTGAATGATACACGTTGATGGATTAATTTGCTGTTTCTCACCTGTGAAAGGTAATCCCATATGATCTCGTTTGGACGGTAAACCTGTTGGTACAGTTAAACGCAGCTAATCTTTATTCTCCGCTTTGACCTCTCCAATATGGCGGCGAGGATGACGTATGATTCTACGCGGAAGGCGGCGTCTTTAATGGTCCGGAATAAATTGGATTAATTTGCTCCTCTACGCCCTTTTTGAGGAATGTATTGTCGGACTTAAATCAACATCTGAAGAGGTGAGATCGCTCCTTTTTTCCCCTATTTTTGCTGGCGGGATTGCACCATTACACAATAAATATTCACAGTGAAAATATTTTGTAAGCGCGTTTCATGAACCAAGTTATAGGATTTGTTGACAACTCGCATCGCAATGAGAAGATCATTGGCACTACTGGTGTTAAGAATCAGACCATTTCATAAATGAATATTTTGCTGTAGAGCTGAAGTGTTTGTACAATTGCATGTTTTTGCTTCACTATTACCGTCACTATTCTGCTTCTTGCATTACTACTGTGAACTAACACTGAACATAATAATAATAATAATAATAATATCCAAGCTCGTGTTTCACTCTCACTAGTGCTCTGTAAGGCTTTTTCCTGGTGATATTCGTTACACTTCTACCCGGCGTGAAGCACTCACAGTCATGTGGTTGTGATGTCATCGTAAACAAATCCGTTCTACTCATCCAGACGACTTCACAACGGCAACGTTACCAGATCTTTCCACTCTGGAACCCGTTCTCAAAAAGATTGCGTTTTGGGCACCCAAAACGCCGGTGCCGTGTGGACGCCAGGCCTAAACGATAAGCAATTGTATCGGAGTCACCTGAATCCGTTGCCGTGTGGACAGGGCCTAAATTGACCGTAGGTGTGAATGTGAGTGTGAATGGTTGTTTGTCTCTGTGTCAGCCCGGTGATGATCTGGCGACTTGTCCAGAGTGTACCCCGCCTCTCGCCCATAGTCAGCTGGGATAGGCTCCAGCTCGCCTGCGACCCTGTAGAACAGGATAAGCGGCTACAGATAATGGATGGATGGATGGACGGACTTTGGAAAGTTTGGTTAGTAACATTCCAGTTCACTGTGACCTGAGTGCAGGATCAGTTGAATCCACCTATCCTCCCATCCCTGCTTGACGACACATTACACTGCTATGAATCTGAATAGCTTGGTGGTTGTAAGCAGTTTGGACACTGACAATGAGGTGAATGTGAGGGATGAGTGTGTGTGTGTGTGTGTGTGTGTGTGTGTGTGTGTGTGTGTGTGTGTGAGTGAGTGAGTGAGTGAGTGAGTGAGTGAGAGAGAACTTAATATAGAATGTAATGCTGAGCAATTGGTCTGATCTTCAAAACCCAAAGGCTGTGCCTGCTATGGACCTTACTGTGGAAATACAAAATGCACAAATTTCAAGCATATTTGGTCAATAGGGCAAAATCATTTGCAGCGAAAAAAAAAAAAGATTACAATACTGGGGATAAAATTAAAATGGGATATTTAAAATCTTTTCCAATTTTCTCCCCAGTTTGGTAACCTGCTAAATCCCACCCACCAGTCAGCTCTCCCATTTCATATGCCAGCTAACCATCACTTCTAACTGCTGCACGTTGTGTGTCACAGGGCAACATAACACACCTGGAGGAAAGAGGTATTTGCCTTCATATGGGTACATCAGCTCACAGATGTCTGTGATTGGCCAGTGGTACTGTGATTGACAGGGGAGAGAGCATATGCCACTCCCCAGTGAAAGAGAACAACCAATTTTGCTCCCTTGGCATGGATGGCTGCAGCATGGTTGAGAATCAAACTCGTGATCTCTCGACAAGGGAGAGAGCATTTTTGTTGTTGTTGTTGTTGTTGCTGTTCCTATCAGGAGCAGCCACTCTCATTTTAATATATTAGAACATACAGAGGTATATAAACATCACAATGTCAATAAAAATTAGCGCTATCCATCTAATTCTTTTTGCCCTTCAACTATGTCAACTATAAAGAAGTCACAGGTTCTCCAGTCAACTATGTGAATCTGAGGCAGCAGATACTGGAAGAGACTGAGGGTGAGACATGCGCTGTGTTAACTTGGCCAGGCACATTACTACAGTTTGGCTTCCAGCATCAAAGTTGATGTGTCTGTTTAGTTTGTCTCAGCAGACAGCGATGGAGCCAGGTGCCCATTTGATGTCATGTTGTTTTCCTCTGACTGAATATGAGACTTAGGAGAGGATGACAGGGGATCATTTGTTTCCACAGGTCTATACAGCAGTCATAAAAGCCTAGCCTTAGTTGGGCTCACCTCATAATAATGAGGATTGTATATGAGAGCTTCACAGGATGTGATTATGCTTAAAAGGCCAGTGCATAAATAACCAGCGACAGCCTAGAAAATCCAGTTTCCAAGACAACCATGAGCCTGCCAGTCAAAAAGAAAGATATTTATATAAGAAACTGACCGTTGGCAATTCCGATCCACATCAGTCCCTAGGAGTCTCATACTGTTAGGGCCAGATGATAAAATACACTCCAAGTTTTATATTTTTATTCCAGAATAAAATATGTATGGGTGCTGTGTGAGATGGCTGCCTCTCCAGTAGCTCTGTAGTTTTTAGCTCTTTAAACCTCTTTTTTCCACCTTTTTTTACTTTTCTGCTCTTCTTACGAAGACATAGTGTGTTTTACTTATACAACATGGATATTTTTAACTTTAACACGCAACCAGGAGCCAGTTTTCTCACTTATTCTAGAGAGGAGCTGCTGGCCCTGAAAACAATGGGACGAGCCAGGATACGACACCCCATCCCGGCCGAGCTGAGGAGGAAACCCAGGGGCTGCAAAGCTGGAGCTAAGCTAAAGGCTAGGCTAGCAGACAACCGGTGGCACTACAAACCATCCATTCCCTCCGTTATCATGGGGAATGTGAACTTGCTGCCGAATAAAGTCGACGAGCTTTCCGCTCTGGACAACCAGCGGATTTACGGGGAGAGCAGCTTATTTATCTTTACGGAGACATGGCTAACACACCTCGTACCAGATGCTAACGTGAACCTGCGGGGATTCACTGCTGTGAGAGCCGACAGAGACACTAACACATGCGGGAAAAGCAAAGGTGGGGGACTCATCATTTATGTTAACAATCGCTGGTGTAACCCAGGACATATCTCCGTAAAGACAGCTTTATGTTGCCCGTACTTGGAGCTGCTAGCCATTAGCCTGCGGCCATATTATCTGCCGAGGGAGTTCAGTCACGTGATCACCATCTGTGTTTACATCCCTCCGAGGGCAGATGCAGCCGCTGCATGTGAGAGGATTCACTCTGTCACAGCAAGGCTGCAGACACAGCAACCTGAGGCATTTATCATCATTTCTGGGGACTTTAATCATGCTACTTTGGACTCTACGTTGGCTGCTTTTTACCAGGCTGTGGATTGTCCAACAAGGAACAACAGGACAATTGACTTGCTATATGCTAATGTGAGGGATGCATACAGAGTCACACCCCTCCCCCACTAGGGAAGTCTGACCATAACCTGGTTCTTCTACAGCCGAAGTACACCCCCCTGGTTCAAAGGCAGCCTGCAACAACTAGCTCCATCAGGAGGTGGTCCCCTGAAATGGAAGATGCCCTCAGGGACTGTTATGACATCACGGACTGGGATGTGCTGCTTAGGGCCTCTGCATGCTCTTGCGACAAGGCTTTCGCAGATAGCTTTTCGCAGACAGTTGTAATTTATCGTTGAGCGGGGAGTAATAGGCATGTGCGATGTTATTCACCGCCACAATGCAAGGGGGCGCGAAGTCGCGAAATCGCTAGGAGTAGTTGGTGGGTGTGGTTAGTGAAGTGTTTATCCTCCGGTTACTTATAATGACTAGAACTGGAGTTGTATAGATGTACGTACTTCCTCACTTCCTCGATCAACCGCTCTTCGTGCTGCTCCATCTTCGCTCATGTTTTTAAAAATGGCAGTAGTGAAACCAAACCAAACCAGGAAAGTAGGGAAGCGGAAGTGCGTGTACAGTGGCTGTAGAGTGGACCAATCAGAGCCCTCTTGTCTGCGACGCTGTCTGTGAGGCTTCTGCGGTGGTCACAATTTTTGGGAGGTGCGCGCAAAGCGTCTGCGAAGGGGGGGGGCTACGCAGACGCCATCTGCGATGCCATCTGTGAGGACTGCGTTGTCAGCATAAATTGGCCTTTAGCCCACACTGTGAGGACATAGAGGGGCTGTCACACTGTCTGACGGATTACCTTAACTTCTGTGCAGACATGGTCTCCCTCCTACCCTAATAACAAGCCGTGGGTAACACAGGAAGTCAAAGCTGTCCTCAACAGGAAGAAGGCCGCCTTCAGGAGCAGGGATAGGGAGGCGATGAAAGCAGCACAGCAGGAGGTAAAACACTGCGTGAGGGAAGCTAAGGATAGCTACAGGAGGAAGGTGGAGCAGAAGCTGAAGGAGAACAGTATGAGGGAGGTCTGGGAAGGTGTGAAAACCATCACAGGCTACAATACAAAGACCAGAGTTGTTGAGGGGACAGTGGAGAGGGCGAATGAGTTGAATGACTTTTTCAATCGGTTCAACCAGCCCACGTCCCCCCACCCTCTCCCTCACTGCAGCCATCTCTCCTTCTTCCCTCAACACACCTCCCCCCAGTCATCACAGCAGCCCCCTCCTCCCCCACCTCAACACAGACTCCTCCATGCATTACTGCAGACCAGGTCAGAGGTCAACTGAGAAAGCTTCATCCCAGGAAAGCAGCAGGCCCGGACAAGGTGTGTCCCCGACTACTGAAGACCTGCGCTGCTGAACTGGGTGAACCACTCCAACGCATCTTCAACCTTAGCCTGCAGCTGGGGAGAGTGCCCACCCTCTGGAAGACATCATGTATCGTTCCAGTTCCCAAAAAGAATCGGCCCAGCAAGCTGAACGACTTCCGACCGTTGGCACTCACTTCACATCTTATGAAGACGTTGGAGCGGCTCTTCCTCAGCCTCCTCAGACCCCAGGTACAACATGCCCAGGACTGTATGCAGTTTGCGTACTGGGCAGGTGTCGGTGTGGAAGACGCCATCCTCTACCTGCTACACCGAGCCCACTCGCATCTGGATAAGGGAAATGGCACAGTGAGGATCCTCTTCTTGGACTTCTCAAGTGCCTTCAACACCATCCAGCCCCTACTGCTTCAGGACAAACTGAACAGGATGCGAGTGGACCCCTGCCTGGTCACCTGGATCTCCAGCTACCTCACTGACAGGCCGCAGTACGTCAGGCTGAAGGACATCACGTCTGACACTGTGATTAACAGCACCGGAGCACCCCAGGGCACGGTGCTGGCCCCTCTTCTCTTCACCCTGTACACCGCGGACTTCTGCTACAACTCGGAGCTGTGTCACATTCAGAAGTTTGCCGATGACACAGCTATAGTGGGGTGTATCAGTGACGACAGAGAGGAGGAGTATAGGAGCCTGGTGAGGGACTTTGCTGTGTGGTGCAACAGGAACCATCTGCAGCTCAACACCTCGAAGACCAAGGAGCTGGTCATTGACTTTGGGAGGTCCAGACCAAGGTCACGACCAGTTCTGATCGAGGGAGTCGAGGTGGAGGCTGTGGATTCCTACAAGTACCTCGGGCTGTGGCTGGACAGCAAGCTGGACTGGACTTGCAACACCAAACACTTATACAGGAAGGGACAGAGCAGGCTATACTTCCTTAGGAGGCTGCGGTCCTTTAACATCTGCAGGAAACTCCTGTGGATGTTCTATCAGTCTGTGGTCGCCAGTGTCCTGTTTTACACCGTGGTGTGCTGGGGGGGCAGCACATCCAAGAAGGACACATCCAGGCTGGACAAACTGATCAGGCGGGCCAGCTCTGTGGTCGGCATGAAGCTGGACTCTCTGGTGACGGTGGCAGAGAAGAGGTCTATGGACAAACTATTGAACATCATGGACGATGCCAGTCACCCTCTGCACATCGTCATCAGCAACCAGAGGAGCCTGTTCAGTGACAGAATGCTCCTTCCCAAGTGCAGGACGAACAGACTCAAAAACTCCTTTGTCCCTCACGCCATCAGACTGTACAACTCCTCTCTGGGGGGGAGGAGGGGTAGCAGGAGGACAGAGGATGGGAAGGAGCAGTAGCCTAGCCTAACAATAAGCAATACCGGACAATGTGCAATATAAAGTGCAATATCTCTCCTACTGCGGCCCCCCCCACTTCTCCCCACCTTTCCCCCCCTCCTTCCCCCTCTCCTCTCTTCCCCATATCTTATTCTTTTTATATATTTGTATATATAAATACTTAATTTATTTTAATTTTCTAGAAGTTTTCTCTATTTCTTTTCTCTGTTTATCTGTAATGATGCTGCTGGAATCTTAATTTCCCTGAGGGAACCCTCCCAAAGGGATCAATAAAGTTTTATCTAATCTAATCTAATCTAATCAGAATGTGCACGCCTACATAAATACACATACAAATGCATATGTCGCATATTACACGTAGCTCTCTTAAACAACATGAGGGATGGCTATTGCACTAATAAGGTATAAAGTATAAACATAAATATAGAATAGTTACAGTACAGTATAATAAAATCAATCGTAAGAAAAAAGTCATGTCTCTTTATATGTACATATTTCCAGTTCTCAAAAATATTTTCCAAATCCAATTCCAATCTTTTCCATTTGTTACAGAATAGCACTTAATTCTGTCTTTTCTCGTCAGTATCTGATCCACCGTTCTTTGCTGGTATCGGCTCAATATTCATTCTGGGTATAGGATCAGTGACATCTCTAACTGAGTATGTTTTTTTAAAAGTGTCCCCATGTAAATATAATCTGAAGCCCACTGGACCTCTTCCCCATAGATATAAACATAAATCAAGGACTAAACAGAGATGGTACAAAGCTACTTTAGACAGCAGGCAAAGGCAAAGTTATGAACAGGGTGGTGGTGTACTAACACTGGGACTTTGGTTGTGCTTCACAGTTCCGACTGTGCGAAAGACAGAGCTAATAATGACAAGACAGCGTGGACAGAGTGCTCTTTTCAGTGCGCAGGTTTTGATTTATGTATCATTATTCCCAAGGGCATATTAGAAGTCATAAGCTCTGAATGCAGAAGGCGTGTTCTGTTTACTTTGTACCATTAGGCAGAGTCATTTTCCTTAATAATGAAATAAAAAATGTGATTTATAATGGAAAAAAACAATGAAAGCATGACACGGGGATAAAAGGGGGAGCAAAAGCAGATAAAAGCATTGCAACTTTATGAGCTGGCCACACACTAAATTCAGCAATTACTTCAAGATGGAAAAAAAACTTTGACTTCATTTCTTTTTTACACTGACAAACATCCATTTGTCATTGTTTGGGTCTCAATTAGCTACGCAGTGAATGATAAAACCCTTTATGAAGACATGAACACCACAGAAAGAGGCTACAAATCTAAGAGAGAAAGAAATAAACAACTAATAAACATTTATTTATTTGAACCTGAATAAAACTTGGCAAACGTCTCCAATGATTAAAATAACCTCACCAACCAAATCAAAACAGTACTATTACCACGCTTGGGCCCCATTTTCAGTGAAAATGAAAAGTGAAAATGCCTGCTTCGTCAATATTGGTTGGAATTGTTAATCTCCATATCATTCACAGCAAAGCATCCACCATATGATCGCCTTCAATACAACCCTGCAGTTAATGTTGAATTTATACTAACCATCTGTCAAACCATCTTAGTGGCCACAAAATAACAACCATAGTTTTATGGCTTCCTACCCAAAGGTCAGTGTATATGAAGTCAAACAAAACCCTAAAATAAATGCTGTTTGCTGATCACGGCAAGTGCCCTGATGGAGGGTGTTTAATTTAAAAATAAAATTTTAGAACAACAATTTATCCATTTAAAAAATTATGATATTGCTAAAATTAGGCTTACCGGGATGCAACCATTTGCACTGAAAGCAAATATCCATCTGTGACGTTAATGGCACACTAGTACACTGTTTACCTTCGTTACACAAAGCCATCAAATAAAGGCTTCTAATTCTAAAATCAGGCATGCAAACTGGTCAGGGGTGAAAAAGGTGAGAAGGATGCACGGGGACACGGCACGCGCGCAAAAGTACATTTCGTAGTCTACGTTACAAAAAAAATTGCAACCAGTGACATCTTGAATTTAATACAGTACAAAATAACTTTCCATAAACATGTCTTAATAAGTTACTGTTGAGTGGCCGGTAAATTGTACCATTTATTTGTCAGTGGCCGGTAAAGTATGATATTTTGTGAAGTTAATTTTCACCCCTGTGTACAACACAGTGGGCTATTTACAAAAAGGTATATATTACTGCCTGTGCTATCTAACAGACCTACCCCAGAGGACACACCTGGCCAATCCCTGTCTGTCAATTTTCTTAAAGACATCACCTATGTGAAATCAGGGGCGGATCTAGAAAAAAATTTATGGGGTGGCAAGAGGGGGGCAGGAATTTTTGAGGGGTGGCAACGTATTACAGACATGTATATATACTGAATTTAATCACAGTTTGACGACAAATAGTATGTACACACTACAAAAGGGCACAGACTGCCATTTACAAACTCATACAGATAAACTTAATCTCATGCCTTTATTGTTCACGAAGAACACACATTCTCAGATGAGGTCTATACCGTTTCTGGACAGTTTTATACTGTATATGCAAAAGAACAGACACTAAAAAACAACAGTAACAACACTGCTTCAAGTTCAGCATGATTTAAACCATTTACACCAGTGTCACATTTTATAGTTTTTTTTCCTCACGCTTTGTAAAGGCTCACCAGTGAGCATAACATGAACTTGTCATGCCTACAACAGCTGAATGCGGCGATTTCCATGTTGCTCAGCAAAACGCTTCACAAATTTATCAAGATCTAATGCTTTTGTGCGCTTTGATTCAATGCTGAGTACAGCCAAACTTGATAGTCTCTTTTCTGTCATAGTCAACCGCAAATAAGTCTTTATGAGCCTGAGAGATGAAAAACTTCGTTCACAGGATGCACTGCTCACAGGCAAGACAACCGCTATTTTACACAACCTGAACAACTCAAAAAAAAAAAACATCATCTTGGTATGGGTCCAAAAACAGTGAACTCCATGAGAGTGGTAGGACTCTCCTGTTCCCCCTTTTTTCTGTCTAGTACTCTCCTCGTCTGATGTAACTTATGTTTAAGATCCTCAATATTTGAATCATAAGCTTCAACCAATAGCAATGTTTTCCTTGACAGACGGTGAATCAATATTAACTTTTGTGGCCGACTTTACACAAAACTAATGTCAGACCTAGCTAACATTAGGCCAAAAAAAAAAAAAGTGTGTTTCAGGTAACATGAAATACTAAAATAAGGTCGGTAGGTAGGAAATTTTTTTCTTAATTTGTTTTATTTTGTTCGAAAAAATTAACACAAGTAAACATCTTACAAAATAGTATTTTGGCACAGAATACTTTATACCACACATCATAATAAAATAAGTGTTTTAAATCTTTAAACGAATAAAAAAAATATCGCAAGAGTTCGAGTTATGATCTGCGGAAGCGTATTGCTGCCACACTCAAAAAAAAAAAATTGGCTTAGACTCAAGTAATTACGTGAAAAGATATTGTTAACAGAGTTATCACGTTTTTACAATATATTTATCATGTAATAACATAACACGTAATTTCATGATACAAAATTATCACGTTATTTCATGATATTTTCATGTGATAATGTGAAAACACCTTATCAAGAAATAACGTGAAAATATGGTTTAACGTCCTAGGCTAGGCTACTTCCATTAAAAGCAGACGGCCTCGCCTAGCCTACTGTAGAACTTGGGTCGAGCAAAAACACGGAGCAAAAACATGGCTGAATCCTGAATGACTCCTATTTGTATAAATAGGGGACTACATAGGCGGCAAAATGTAGTGTTTTTCCCTGCCATGGAAGTGCACTTGTATACTGAAGAGGAAGCAATTTGCATTACAGCCAGGAGGGCTGATAGAAGTGGCAAAACATTTTACTTTTTATCGTTTCTTTCACAACTTGAATGCGTTGAAACAAAAAATTATGACAAACTAACGCCACTTACACTAAAATATCGAGGGAAATTTGTAATAAAAACTTTACGGTCGGCAATTTCGACGCGGAAATTCTCGATCGGTCGGGTTACCGGAAACACACTTTTTTTTTGCCTTACATGTATAGTTAGCTAAATAACCTTCTCCAACCTGATTTTTATCCTCTCAAAATCAGCATCGCAACTATACTAGCACTGTTCATTCATTATAATTTCATTTTTTGATAGATAGTTAATCAGCTTTTACCCCTTTCCTCCCGTGTCTCCTTTCCTCGCGACTCCTGGCTCCCTCGCTTCGCGCCTCTCAATTTTCCAAAACAACCAATCTCTGGCGTTATCTCGTGCTGCATTCGCCACAGTCGGACATTGGAAATTCGCGCACGTAAATGTCAAATTGGCCGTAATTTTTCTTTGAATTCGTCGCTGCCAACTGGGGTAGCAGCAGGGGTGGCAAGGCTTTCTTTTAGAGTGGCATATGCCACCCCGGTAGATCCGCCCATGGTTATTCACCCCCGAGCGCGCTGGAAACTGTTCCATTGGTATTCAGATTCAGTCGCGAGATGAGGTTGCCAGATCTCTCTATAAAAAGGTGACTTTGCGGTCTGAATCTGTGGAATATTCGTAAGCGAGGACTGGCAACCAGCAGTGGGTTGCGCACCAGCTGATCAGAACTCCAATGGAAAAGAAGCGTGTTAGTAAGGCAGCTGGGCCATAGAAGGTTCACGCTGCATGCTGCACGCTACACGTTCACGTGAAGAACCGGACCCTGGGCCATTAAACTTCATGCTTGGATGTTCACGTGTTGCGTCTGTTCTACTTTGACCGAGTAACCAACAATATGGACTCTTCAGATGACGACGATTGCCTCATTCTGCTTTTACTGAGACAGAGGAAGAGAAAAAGGAACAGAATTTGGAGCCGAGAACACTTCCTTCTGAGAGAAACCCGTGGTGAATTTCACCGAACATTCTATAATCTGCTTGACAATCCCGATGAAGAACTATTTTTCAATTATACCATTCAATTATATTTTTTCTGAAGTTTTCCCCTGAAAGCATAGAGTTATCTCCCTAGACCCGTTCTGATTGGCTGGCGCGGCGGTGACCGCATGCATTGACTGGAATTTCCATCTTCACGCCTAGAAAAAAGTGTGCATGTTCATTTCTCGCTTCACGCGTGAAGTGTGCAGCGTGCAACGTGAACGCCGTTCTATGGCCCAGAGCAAGTCATGCTACGTTTGTCCACTTTTCTTTACACGCGTGTAGCGTGCAGCATGCAGCGTGCAGCGTGAACCTTCTATGGCCCAGCTGCCTAACTGTTTATCTTGATTGGCTGTAACCTTGTAAGTGAAATGTTTGGCAACAATAGCGTTGTAGCCTGGCTAACCCCCCCCCCCCCAAAAAAAAAAAACTCTTCGGATCTACACGATTCACACAAGTGACCTATTTTGGGACCAAAACGGCGAATTTCGCCGAAAGGTGAGGAGTTTGCATGTGTGTAAAATTTAAAAAAAATAAATAAAAATCACCAGGTGCTACTGTTCTCTCTCTCTGTGTATGCATGCACGCATTTTCACTGCTTCAGGTGGGTTGAATGTAGAGAAAGAGCGTCACTGTGCTGTAATGTATATGTGACAAATAAAGGCTTCTAATTCTAAAAATCTAATCAGAAATTTTCTGTAACCATGTGATTTTTTTTTACTGGCAACAAAATACGCAAATCAACACACTTCACTTTTAGGAAGTCTGAATCTCACTGGGCTAGCTAACGCATATGCACTACTGACACAGATACTAGTAAACAATCCCGTTGCCATAGCAACACGATTCTTGCTGTCTAAAAAGATTGCTTTTTCTCAGTGAAAAAAGCAAACAAAAGTATCGCATCTCATCTCGTCTCATTATCTCTAGCCGCTTTATCCTGTTCTACAGGGTCGCAGGCAAGCTGGAGCCTATCCCAGCTGACTATGGGCGAAAGGCGGGGTACACCCTGGACAAGTCGCCAGGTCATCACAGGGCTGACACATAGACACAGACAACCATTCACACTCACATTCACACCTACGCTCAATTTAGAGTCTCCAGTTAACCTAACCTGCATGTCTTTGGACTGTGGGGGAAACCGGAGCATCCGGAGGAAACCCACGCGGACACGGGGAGAACATGCAAACTCCGCACAGAAAGGCCCTCGTCGGCCACGGGGCTCGAACCCGGACCTTCTTGCTGTGAGGCGACAGCACTAACCACTACACCACTGTGCTGCCCCATTGTTTTTATTTTAAAATAAAATCTGTACACAGTATATAGGTACAAATATGAACAAGTGAACACTCAAACATATCTTGTATGGATATTGTAAGGGCCAGTTAAGCAATAATAATTTAAGTTAAAAACAGTTAAAAATGAATGATGATAATTTAAGAACATAGAAAAGAGTTCTATGTTCTAAATCTTATGATGTGACATCACTGACTGTGTATACCTTAGTTTCAAGTCAGAACACGGTGGAAGCAACACAGTCTTTTGACCGTGCGCCAGACTTTGTGATTTACCTTGTTGTTTTTAAGTAAACATTTTAGAAAGACAAGGGAAGTTGTCATGTCTCGTCGCTCGCGTGGAAAAAGAGTGTTTTTTCGACTGACTCTAGAAATGGTACAGTAACCAAGGAAGAGCTAACGGAGTGCCATTACAGATATTATCTGTCGGTATAAAGGAGGTTATTTTGGGGTTTTGTTAATCTTTAAGCTGCATACAAGACAGTTTACAATGAGAAACATGTAGCACTCAGATAGACGGCTATCTTTAAAAAAAAAAACTGACCAAGTGGTCTATCATTAATTGCTCAGCATGGAAATGAGAATGTTTGACTTGACTAATTACGAAAGGTTATAAATAAGAATGAGAAATGAGTGTGTGCAAATAAAAGGTTCAACTGGACAAGAATACTTACTTAGATATAAATACTTAACAGTTACTCCACGAAATCGAGTCGTACATGAGCTGATAGCCGACGAGGCACGTAGCGCTGAGTCAGCTATAAGCCATGTACGACGAGATTGAGTGGAATAACTGTTTTATTCTATCCACATTCACTGGATTTTGAGAAACAGATTTTTTTTTTGCAAATTCAATAAATAAAAACTCTATACAAATATCTGACAAAATCATTTCTGCTGAGAATGTAAACAAACCAGCGAAATGACAGTAGCAATTTGTGAAAAATGCTATAATAATAATTCTTGAAAAATAAAAATGCGTTCTTACCATCAAATAATTTTATTCCATATTTTGTTGGGGTTTTTTGTATTTTTGGGGGTTTTCTTTTCGAGTAGAGTTTTTACTTCGTTCTCGGTTGGTTCAGTAACACGTTCCGCCATTTTGTTTTTCTCGACTCATGGTATATGAGCTGATAGCCTAGTAGTAAAACTGGACTGAGTGGCTTCCCAGTGGCACAACATCAAAGACTGTCATTTGGAGATCAAGGTCAAATACCAATGATGCTGGGAGTCCAAGAAATTAGCCCCGTTTTCTGGGTGGGTATGAGAACAGAAAATCTGTCAATCAGTGCAACACTAACCACGTGTGGGCATCTGTGAGCTCATATATACAGAAGAGAACAGGTAGCATGTTGCTCGGCGTGTGTTCAGTTGCCCTGTGAGTTCTGCAGTCGAGGTGTGTGTGGGAGTGTTTCTTTAATCCCACTCCTGCTAGTTCCCAAAGGAATTCTGACCAATCCTGTCCACTCCTGCAGTTATTTTGGTTTGCACCCACTCGCGAGATTTTTGGACAAACTTAGTCGGTTCTACTTCTCAAACTATAAACAAATTAGTCATTTAAACCGTAGTAACCCTGACCAGAATAAACCAATAATCACGTCATGCAGTGCTACATGAGCAACTCCCATGCTCCCATGGTAATGAACATACCTCTCTTTGTTCTACAGTTACATCTATGTTTGTGTACACTCACCGGCCACTTTAATAGAAACTTGTTCTTGACTCTAAGATTCCTGTTTTTGGCTGGCAGGAGCAGAACCCAATGTGGTCTTCTGGTGTTACATGCTGAGATGCTTTTCTGCTCACCATGGTTGTAAAAAGTTGCTACAGTATATCCTTCCTGGTAGTCCGAATCAATCTGGCCATTTTCCTCTGACCTCTCTTATAAACAAGGTGTTTCCACCCACAGAACTGTCGCTCACTCAGTGTTTTTTGTTTTTCGCACCATTCTGTGTAAACTCTAGTGACTGTTGTGTGTCAAAACCCCAGGAGATCAGCAGTTTCTGAAATACTCAAACCAGTCCATGGGGCACCAACACCCATGCCACAGTAAAAGTCACAGAGATCACAATTTTTCCCATTCTGATGTTTGAAGTGAACATTAACTGAAGCTCTTGATTTGTATCTGCATGATTTTATGCATTGTGCTGCTGTCGAGGGATTGGCTGATTAGATAACCGCATAAAACAGCAGCTGTATGGGCGTTCCTAATAAAGTGGCCAGTGAGTGTGTGTATATACAGTATTTTCATATGAATGTTTGTTAGTTAATTAATTAATTAATTAATTAATTAAAAACAAACAAACATTGGCTTCTGCCATTTTTTGATTGGGCCTGTGGGTCCCAGTCCCTATGCACATCTCTAACTCTATATTTAACAGAAAACACACACACAGGAAGCTATAGAACACTGATACAGCACCAGAAATGTATGACTCTAAGGAGCCAATGCTAGAGATGGCAGGTGCCTAATAAAACAAACCCACCTGCTGCTCTACAACTACACAACAAAAAACAAGCATAGTTTATTCTAGTGGGAGTTATAAAATCGCTCACAAAATGTAGGCTACCTGCTCTATTTACGCTAAATTTCCTTTTTCACACATTATTAAAATACTCTGTAGGGCACCAAAATAATCACTGAAATAAAAGCAAACTATGTCCTTGTGAAGTGGTGTGTCTGTATAAACAAATGGAGCAATAAAAGAAACTGTGGGCTAAACAGCATCTCAGAGAGAGATAATACACCACTGAGAATTTCATGTGTTACCATGAGAACTGGGAAGAAGCTGGAACATCGGCAGACATCCTGATCAGAAAAGAGCATCACTGTTTCACATACCGCTGTTTCACATCCCACTCCATTTGATCAGAGCAGAGCAGTGATAAATCCACTTTTACTACTGCAACAAGAGTTCTCAATCATAAGTGAGATTAGCAGAGCCATCTATAAATGTGTTGTGTTTACAGTTAATAATAGCATGTCCTTTTTTTTTATTTTACCTCTCTTTTTATTTATAAAAACTCACTAATACGAAGAAGCCAAAATTAGTTGGGGACAGCACCTTGTAGTTTGTGTCTTGATACAGCTGTAATCCTCTGTAATTTGTAAAATAATCTGTATTTCATTTTTTTTTAAGTATAAACCTTATTTTATTACTCTGTTACTAGCACAAAGATGTTTAACATTATGATGGCAGCTGCAGGTTCATAAGTGTTGGATCGCAAACTCAAGTATTTGAAATGACTGACTGAAGACTCTTCCTTGCTATGGCACAAATAAGGAATGCAAAAAGAAGTCAAACATCACGTTGAATAAACACACAAACAGGTGCACACAAATTCACAATGATATTTATGTACTTCAGTTTGATTTGTGCAACTTGTTCTAAGTACATGTCTGCACGCATCATAAACATCCTTCAGACAGCAGCAGACTCACAATTTTATCTGGTTAAAGTGAGAGATTTCTTTTCACAATTCTGTGTGTGTGTGTGTGTGTGTGTGTGTGTGTGTGTGTGTGTGTGTGTGAGAGAGAGAGAGAGAGAGAGAGAGAGAGAGAGAGAGAGAGAGAGAGAGATGGCAAATGGCAGGAAAAGTTTGAATATTTACTCAAAATAAGATATGTAGAAAAATCACTTAAATGGAAAATAAATAAATAATGTTCAGGTGTCTGTTCTTGGAAGAAGTGATTAAAATTCAACATTACAAAAACAATGGCTAACACTAGCTTCAAATCCCTAACTAAGACGCAGCTCAGCTGGAAAATGACTTTTTTCCCACCGAACTTAACCTCCCATTTGGCAAAGCAATGTGTGTGTGTGTGTGTGTGTGTGTGTGTGTGCGCGCGCACGCGTGTGCGTGCGTGCGTGCATGCTCGGTGTCCCACTCACTTTTACTCCATTGTCCTGGTCACTGTTTTCCCCTGGCACAAAGAGTGATGGGGCATATGGCCAAAGCCACCAGTAGCTGGAGATCAACTCCAGGTTTCCTGTGGGCCTGCGGCTGCTCAATGCCAGTCAGAACCATGCTATAACAGACACCCCCACCTCTTCAACTCGCTCTGGCTTTTATCTGATCTCAGGTGCCTCCACTAATGGCTTAATGTTTCCTCTGTCCTTTCAATCGTTGCGGTTCCATTTTCTCTTTAATGTCTGATTCCCATGCGCTAAAGTATACAGTGGCCTTTCGTAGACATCATCATGTGTCTCGTGTTGGTACGACATCACTTCCTTTATTTTACAAAGTCGGTGGCAGCAGGACAGAATGTACTCATTGCAAGTGCTTCATGGATCGTGTTGTCATTCTTTGTATTTTTAAAATGGATAGTTATCGCTGGTAAAGCTTGTCTAATGCATTGAGGCCAGGCTTCTAGGATTCAGAACTTTTGGAGGCTGGAGTTGAGGCTTGGGCTGTAGCTTCAACTGAAAACATGTTTAGTGGACTGGGTGGTCCAGTTGTTGTACTGGGAAGCACAAATAAGACTAAGGACCTCTCAAATCTATGCTCAGTGGCCCAACACAAACAGGAGCAGGAATGTGGAGCTCCAGCAGTCTAATAGGAGAGCCTGAGCAGAGCAAGATGCAAAGGCAGATATCAAGTGCCTCACAGGCTCATACTTCAGGGATTATGAGTAAATAAAAGTTATATATAAATCTCTCATAAAAAAATCTTAATTATCCAATAAAACCTATTATGATGCTTGGTTTTCCATCTTCTGCTGAGTGCCAAGAACAATAATTCTATTTCACAATCCTCACTAGAGCACAAACACATTCTTTCAATCTTTCAACAAATACAAAATGCAATTTTGTCTATATTAAACCTGTGTCACCGCACGGATTTAAAAAAAACTAGACATGGAAGAAACTACATTCTAAATGGGAAGCGATATTATAAAAATCTAAATGTGTGCAAAATGAATAACCCACAGATGGTCCCTCTTTCTCTCGATTCTCTACATGAAAGATTTGAGACTGTGCTGATTTTACATTTAAACGGTGTCTGTCCTGTACATAATAATAGCACAGTTTGAATTGTCTGCTAGATATTTTTGGATTTTGGACTTATTCAATAATATCTATTCATTATCTGTTAATTTAAACATGTATCATTTTAGTTGATTCTTAGTGCACATGCCATGTCCCTAAAGTGAGCAAAAGCCTTTTGTATCACCAATTTGAGAAAATGACAACAAAACATATTGAGTTTACTTATCCTGAAGACAAACTACACACACTCTTAACCTGAGAGTGTATTAAAAGCTTGCTTTAATCATGATACTATTAATAATGGCTGGTAATCCACAGCACTGAAGGAGAAACTTGGTGGTCAGCGAGTTTCAGTCTGGTGGAGTGAAGCGTCATTAAGAGCGGTTGTGATACGGGCAGGGTGTCTGATCCAAGTCCAGAATAGAGAGGATTTGCGAGGGAGTTTCACTGCATGGAGTAATATGTCACAGCTTATCGGTTAAGGAATTTAGCAGCGTTAACTCTCCACATTTGGAGAAGACAAAATGAACCGATTTTGTTTGGCTTGTATAGTGTAAAATTATCAGATCTCTCAATGCCTGGTGTTTCTCAGAGTCACGACTTGGATCAAAAACAGATGTTGGCATGAGTATGCTGAGTAATACTGTTTTTTTTTTTCCCCTGGTAGCAAATTAAGAAAGGTATATCTACAGCATGGCTTTAGAAGAGTGATGTGATCATAGGATTCTATGATTCTGACACAAATGCTACTAACAAAAAACCTTCAGCAGGGATTTTTATAATAAAAAAGTATAAAATTATTACGTTGTGTAAACAGTAATTAAAAGTAGTAATAAAAATCTATAGTGACAACACTATTTTTCACTACGCTGAAAAATGTGCACGTATGGTAAGTGTTGTAAGCAAACTATCAGAATTGCACTGTACGCGAGACTTAAGTGACGAAGTCTATCACTGCACTGTTTTTATTTTCCCCATAGATACTTATATTATTTATGGCCTGCATTGTCAAAATACACTGAAAATGGTCTATTAATGTTTTATCATGTAAACATATCTAAACATAACTGCTTAAAAAAGAGAATAGCAGCTAAGCAATTCCTCTATTTTATAGGATGCTGTTTGTAAGCAAAGTCAAAGTCTAAGAAATGACAACTTTGCAAAGTACTTTGTATTAGTTTAGAGGTATTTAATTAAGTCTTATGCATTAACAAAATTTTATACGTTATACATAAATTTATTAGTTTAGAAAATGTAACAGCTAGAGTTATCTAGTTACCTAGTTATATATTTACAAGCCAAAAAAAATCCCAATTATGTTAGTCTTGTTTAATCCCGGTATACTCTTCAGAATACTGAAGCGATTCAGGATAAATGTAGCTTCACTAATAGAACAAAATGGCATCGGCTCTCCAAAAAGGGAAATGTGAATGCTTTTAAAATACAAGCCAGACATTTTCAAATAAACCCAAATATGAAAAGATAGGATTTATTGCCCTTTTTCTTTTTGTATGGTTATTACTTGGCTCTTTTTGATTTCCAGTAAAATTGGAGCAACTCCAAATGCTTTTATGGAAACTCATGGATTGAAAATGTAGCAGTGGTATTTAAACTTATGTGTGTTTACCAGAAAGTGTTGAAAGGGGGAACACAATCTACTACTCAGAAGATATTTGGAGACCAAACTGTTCTTCATGGACTGAAGGCATATATGAAAACATAGCAGGAAATATGTTGAAGTTTTTTTGTACTACATATGGTGAAAAAAATATATAGCATGCATTTTGTACAATAAAAATTACTACTACGACTAATAATAATAATAATAATAATAATTTTTGTTTAACAGGATATGGTAAAATAGACTTGTACAATTTATATAACAACTGACTTGGACAAAAGACTGATAAAATACTTTGCCATTAAGCAGCCAGTAAACTGCCCTGAATGTGAGTGAGTGACTGAAAGAATGAAGGAATGAAAGAGTAAGGAAGAATAAGGAACAACTTATAAGTAATGACTTCGTTAGCCCTTGAAAGAAATGTATTATCCCTGTAATCACTTTCCTGTATTCAAAAAACTACGTAATACATTAAGAGAGGACTACATGGGAGATACAGAGAAACACTATTTTCTTTAAAAAATAAATGGAAGTTTTATTTTTTAAAAAGATCAGCTAGCACGAGTCTGCGGTATGTGGTACATGATATACCATTGGGCACAGATTATTTCAGTCATGGACTTTGATGTATGTTACACAGATTTGCTGCCAGTTCCTTTAAATGTTGTTACTCTTTATCAGACACCATATAAAAGGATAACAAGCCAGACAAAATAAGCTGATCCTGATGTTCCTGATTACAAATGGAAAAGCTAGCATTGTTAAATATATCTCATTAGCAGTTAAACATATGTGCAAAGATTCCATCCTCACGGCACATCAAAGCAAGTTCATGAAAAATCACCACAACAAAAGCAAAATCTTGAAAAGGCCAATAAAACGTCTGTGTTCATGACACCACAGCTCTCTTTTTACTCTTCTCGGCTTGCAAAAGAGGTTAAAAGAAGGCAGACTATTTAATTTTTGAACAAATTTCCAACATGAATCGCTCTGAAAGTGTTACATTACTTTTCTTTGTGCAGTAATATGTACACTAACCAACCCTCGCTGGTTAAGTCACAGGAGCACACGATGACACTTAAGAGGAGGGAACATTTGGGGTTCGTTTAAAGCATGGACTCGATCACAGTAAGAACCTAATTTCCTGTAACGTAGTTCACTCTGAACCTGTGGACATCAGAGTATTTAATATTAATGATGGAAACAAAGTCACACACACACAAAAAAAAATCACCTCAAGGGACAAAAAAAGAACCAAACAATAAAAAAAAATCAAAAAGAGAAATAAAAGAAGAAATCAAGGCACTATGGAATCTTTTCTGCTTTATTAAACTTTTGTGGGATTCAGAAAGGAGAAGAATCAGAAGTGCAGTCAAAGAGGAATGTACTTGACTAATTCAAACATCACTAGCATGCCAGGATCAAAGCAGCGTGCAAGAGTAAATGAGGATATAGCACAACAACCTCCACATGCACTGCCGCAAAACAATTTCATAACTGCATCAGAACAACTCCACTTTGGTGATTTAAAAAAAAAAAGGGTGAGGCAACAATCGGCCAGCAGGTTCACTGGTCCTCCTGTCTCTTCAATGCTGGACCACTGTGCATCAACTGGAAAACTTGTATTTCAAAATAAACTAAAAGGGGGGGAAAATGGTATGATGATGAATAATCACTACTCCTACAAGTCACACTGATAAAAAACCTGAATACTTCCTTCCTCTTTTCTATTTGCAAACAGTCAGCATGGTTCAGTCAATCCTATGCAGAACCCCAGCGTATTTTCCAATGCACCGAAGGCGGAAATCAACTCGGTTATTTCTAATGATGCATCAAAATTTCACCACTAAAAATTTTCTTTGAAAAAGAAAAAAAAACAGAATATTTTGACAGAAAATTGGGGGAAATATGTCCACAGCCACTTCTTACAAATCAGTTCAATGGGAATGAAAATTAACAATTAGCAGTGATTAGACTGCTGCTTATTTGCTTTGCTCTTCTGCGCTGGTCAGGACAAACACATTCAAAGAGTTTAGGTGGCAGCACTGAAGATATCAGCTATGTGGAATATGGCTGGCTGATATGTCAAAAATATCATGTCATGGTACATAAAAATATTTCTATAAAACATAATATGTAGTAATAAATAAATAGTGTTACTAATAAACTGCCAGCAAAGCAGTAACAGTTCAATAAAAGTTAAAATAAATAAATAAAATAAAAAATAAAAACGATTTTGACAACTCTTAAGTACCGTACGTGAAACTGAAAAGCAAAAAAAATCTGAGAATTATAACCTAATCTAATATTAAATAAAAATAATTTACAATGAAATGTATTTATTTCTTTTTACTGTTTTACAGATTCAGCACAATGTATGAACATTGATGCAGCTGTTTCCAATCTGTTTGCAGCTATTTAAAATACAAATTAGTTAGAAAAGCCATATCACAATATGTAAACTGGGATATCGCAGAAAATTGTATAATTTATCACAATATACATATCATCATATTACCTGGCCCTAGTGTGGATTCATTTCATGGTTTCTCCAAGGAACTTTAGATAAGTTATTTTTGATCACTGTAAACACTTCTTTCTTTCTTTCCCCCCTTGTTGATGTAGCAATGCATTCACTTACTGTTTCCTTCATTCATCTTCAGTAACTGATTACATACTTCCATGGAAACCTCTCAGAGCTGTTCATTTGTCTGAATGCTGAGGCGTGTTTGACTCTCAGCTCTGAAGTGCAGATACAACAGGGTGCAAGCACAATGCAGAAATGCTTACTTTTTTGGTCAGTACCCACTGGCAGTACTTTGCTAACTCAGACTAACAGGAACTGAAATACATGTTATATAAAACTCTATGCACACTCTCAGAAAATAAAGTACATTATTGTACCTTTGGGGTACAACAGCTTGTCACTGGTGCAGTACTCTCTAAGGTACTTATCTGTACCCTTTAAATAATGCGAAGGAACATATATGTACCTTTTTGGCCCTAAAAAGGTACACATAATTACCTTGAGGTCCAATAATGAGCCCCAGCGGGTACATTAGTGTAGATTGTACCTTGGGGGACAGAAATGGACTCCTACTGTACCCCAGTTTCTGACAGTGCATGGTGCTGCTACTTTGTGATTAACAAAGGCAGACTAAGATTTCATGAAACTATTTGAGATATAGTTATAAAATAAATAAATAAAAATCACCGTAATTATAGTCCAGTTTAGAAGAAATTGTAATGAGCTGCTTGGGAACTGAGTGAGTTGGCTCTTTTCGGTGAACTGAACCAAATTCATCTCATCTCATCTCATTATCTCTAGCCGCTTTATCCTTCTACAGGGTCGCAGGCAAGCTGGAGCCTATCCCAGCTGACTATGGGCGAAAGGCGGGGTACACCCTGGACAAGTTGCCAGGTCATCACAGGGCTGACACATAGACACAGACAACCATTCACACTCACATTCACACCTACGGTCAATTTAGAGTCACCAGTTAACCTAACCTGCATGTCTTTGGACTGTGGGGGAAACCGGAGTACCCGGAGGAAACCCACGCGGACACGGGGAGAACATGCAAACTCCGCACAGAAAGGCCCTCGCCGGCCACGGGGCTCGAACCCAGGACCTTCTTGCTGTGAGGCGACAGCGCTAACCACTACACCACCGTGCCGCCCCTGAACCAAATTATCTGATTCAATCAAAAAGAGCCAAAATTCCCATCACTAACAGTTGTAGCTCACATTCATAAACTTCTGGCTAAAGACATTTTAGCTTGGTGTTTCGCTACTGAAAAAAAGAGCCTATCTATTTTGTTTCTGCTTTCAGCCCTGTTTTTGGCCAAGAATTTTCATTTCAGTGCATCATTTATTTTCCATCAGTCAGTCATGGGGAAATAATTAAAAGTGAGCCAATTACAAAATTTTTGAACAAATGTTATTGTTACTAAACTCAATGTCAATATTAATATGAATGTGGATTTTGGTAACTCTTGCAGCATAATATGATGCACTGTATATCATCAATTCTCTTCATCTGATGAGGTTCAATTCAGTCAAAATAAAAAAATAAACATTACTACATTTCTTGTAAATATGGCAACTTCCTCCTCACAGTTGATGCAGTAGTCTCTAAAGCAAGTCCTGATTCATTTAAATTTCATTTATATAATATTTTTAATAGTGGACATTGTCACAAAGCAGCTTTGCAGGAATCTAGATATAAATTTTTAAATAAAAAGCTATAAATGAACATTTTGAGACTATCTCTGTTAATGTCCAAAGTACTTAACAGATTACACGATGGTGCTGCTCAGGTTACTGTCTGTGGGTCTGCTCTGGGTTCTCCGGTTTCCTCCCACCTCCCAAAAAAACATGTTGGTAGATGTATTGGCAAAATTGCCTATAGGTGTGTGTGTGTGTGTGTGTGTGTGAGAGAGAGAGAGAGAGAGAGAGAGAGAGAGAGAGACTCCCTGTGATGGGCTAATGGTGTATCCCTTCCTCATGCCCAGTGTTTCTGGGATCGGCTCCGGTTCCACTGCAACACTAACCAGGACAAAATGTTTACTG
This sequence comes from Neoarius graeffei, assembly GCF_027579695.1. Lineage (NCBI taxonomy): Eukaryota > Metazoa > Chordata > Actinopteri > Siluriformes > Ariidae > Neoarius > Neoarius graeffei. The sequence goes on along the minus strand of NC_083575.1, from coordinate 56,459,636 downwards.
AATATGAATGAATGAAATTAGTGTCCACGAAAGGCACAAACTGCTTTTTGCAAAGCTGTACACGTTTTTCTGAGAAAACATTAAAAAACACATTAGATTTCATTTTACATTAGATTATTTTATCTTCAATAAAAGAGAACGCTATCTTTTTTTTGTGTGTGTTATTTTAGTGACTGAACATTAAAGGGTGTAAATGTGACAAGGATATAAAATGCTGCCCAAACACTGTTCCTTTAATTGGCGAAGGTGTTGTAACTGAAAAAAGTATAAAGTATTCTTTTAAAGCAATAACTCAGTAGAAACCATACAACACTGCATTCACATGTATTGAATACTGATAGGAATGAAATTGTCCAGTAATGCTTATAAACTATATTCCATGCTGTGTATTCTCTTTTATGGGCTGTCAAAGCTGAGTACAGCCCTGCCCATGGGATTTCAGCTCTGTCTAATGTCAGGTGCCCCTCGAGGTGATCAAATGGTGTCGCTCTGAAACGATGTTCCTTCCACTATTCATACTCTCCCAGGAACACAGGCAAGACACCGTGTTTATCACCATGTCTTTGCACATATTCATGATCTGCAATTTGTTTGAGTTCGCCTCTTTTTTCCATTGAGTGAGAGCCAGTGCTGGGTTTAACACACCTTTTAAGTGTGAGAACTAGCAGCTTATGTTTTATTCTGCACTGGTTAATGTCAAAGTGATCATCACATGAAAGTGCCCAATGTTCTCATGGCCCACAAAATAACCCTCCAATGCAGGTTACTTCAACAGTCAGGGAATTCAGAGGTTGTGTTTAGTTCTTGTTCCCAACCACACACTCAGTAGAAACAAAACTATAGAATATAAACTTTATTATAGAACTAGAGATCTTTTTAAAGAGAAACTTAACTGGGGTGAAGCACATCAAACTGTTTAAACTGTGTGAATAGCAAAAACTTCCTGCTCAGGTAGTGTGTGTAATGTGCAAATACTCAGCATAGATGTTTCAATTTCAACTGCCAGGGGCAGCAAACATCACCTGAACATGCACACCTACAGTAAGCCTTCCACCAAAGTCATGAAATGACATGTTGCAATATTTGCAATAAATACCGTTCATTACTCTTTCTTCTTGCCTCATGCACACATGCTGGACCACATGTACAGCATATGGAGCTGCTTAACTGCTTGTGACCATGGTCAGAGCTACAGATGACCTGTGTGCCACAGCCTCTCTGTGGCATTAGCTTCGATTTGGCTTTCTTGGGAGTTAGCTCTATGAACTGCTGAGTTTTTGTTCAGAAGTGGCACACACCTTTCATCCTACTGATGGCTTGGGTTCTCCATCAGCACCATTTCTTCAGAGCATTTCACATCCCCAAGCCTGTGAAGATGTGTTTCTAGTGGTTGAGTGGATATAAATTCTACTGTATATAGTTTGGATACAGATGAATAAATGCAGACAGTCATGCTACAGAAAAGCAATAAAAAGTAAATTGGTTTCCAAAGAAATAACACCCAATTGTTTCAGAAGATGGGATCTTTGTTGAGTTGACCTGGTCTGATCTAATTCATTATTGATTGGATGGATAATATTTGAATTGATTGGCTGTCAAAAGCTCAGTATTATTATAAAGAACTGCACTCTTTTAAGCCATCAAATAGTATTTGGCTTTCTGTAATACAGCACTTTTAACAGTGCATTTATCCAATTCCAATACCGTGACAAACTCGGAGTTCTTAATTACTTTGCTGTGTTTTTACAGAGATGTTAAATACTACAAAAGTATCGCTGGGTAGAAAAATACAAAATCAAACACTTTTGTGTTGAAATATGACCATTTTTGCAAGCAACAAACCATGTGTGTGACAACACAGCGGCTCTGTAATTCTATTCATTTTCATCAAGTATGCAGCAATTGGAACATTCCTTCCTGTGTTTTCATGTATTGGTTTAGTATATGATGCACAAGTTTAGTATAAAATGCAAATGTATTTTCTAACTGCATGATTATTACAACTAACATTACAACTGTATATAATCGCATAAACTTTGTCCTAGTGTAAAATGGGCTGTGCTAGGATGACAGAAACATGATGAGATCTGTGAAGAAAACCCCAAAAACAACAGTCACTGACATCATCAACAACCCCCGCAGGGCAGGGGTGAAGGTATCACAATCAACTTTTCAAAGAAAACCTCAAGAGCAGAAATATAGAGGCCAAACCTTGAAATGCAAACCACTCATCAGCAGTAAGAACCAAAAGATCAAATTGGAATTCACAAAGAAATACAGACATGAGCCACAAAAGTTCTACCTTTACCAAAGTGATGGAAAGGACAAAGTGTGGAGAGAAAAAAAAGGATCTGTTGTTCATGATCCAAAACATATGAGCTCATTGGTTAAGCATGGTGGAGGTAGTATGATGGCTTGGGCTTGCATGGCTGCTGCTGGAATGGGCTCCCTAAGCTATATGTGATAATGATAAGGTAACTCATGAAGTAGCAGAATGAATTCAGAAGTCTACAGAAACATTCTGTCTGCCAGTTCACAGAGAAATGCATCTGATCAAAGTTGTTAGTCACATTGGGACAATACACACTGCCAACACACACACACAAAAAGACTTCATCAGGGGAAAAATCAGAAGGTTTTAAACTGACCAAGTCCATCACCAAGCCTTAACCCAATTGAGAATACAATGGACACAAAACAAACAAACCTGACTGAAAGATGTACAAGCCTGGAAAAGCATCACAAAAGAAGCATGCAACAGTTTAGTGGTGTCAGTGGATCACTGGCTTGATGCAGTTATTGCAAGTAAAGGATATGCAACAAAATATCATGCTTTATTTACTTTAAGGCTATATACTTTACTTTAAGTCTATCTTTTACTCACCTAAAAATCAGGTGGTCTGCCATCAAAGGTGCTATGTTCTAAGTTGATTAAGAAATCTAAATGTAAATATCAGGAACTGAAAGTAGAGATTGTGATCTATCGTCTCATATTCATCTTTTGATCTCAAACCCTAATGTCTTCAGTGTAGCAAAAGCAAAAGAATTGGCTTTGTTGTTCCTATACTTTCAGAGGGGACTGTGTATATGAACTCAAAATTGATCCAAGCGGGATAACCAATCCTACTGCCCACAAAAACAGCGACACTCAATAGGAAATTATTTGCTCCTACTCTTTGCTGTATTACATGGTGCACAAATATAAATCACAATCATGTTGGTCTCTATCACAGATCGTATTCTTATGTTTGGTCAATTTGAGAAAGAAATATGTAAGAAAGTTGAAAGACCTTTTCATCTCCCTCCCTGTTGTTATTCATGCAGTGTATGAAGGAGAACAGATTTGTTTACAGCAAGTAAAATGACAGACGAGACTAAAGAAGTGGCATGAAGACCACCGATGCTTGTTCAGCACAGAATGATGGGTAGCCTCAGTGAACAAGAGTGACTGATATGACACTTGGCTCTACTAAGAGAAATTCCTGCACATACGTATCATAACCAACTGTGGAAATGTTCTTATTTGTTTATTCTATTTCTGAGCATGAAGCAGGTGTAGTGGTGTTAACAGTGGGAAATGTGCTCAGCTACAGTCCTGCAGGCAATGTGAAAAGAACTGATATACTGGCACACTGGAGTGATTTATATCAGCAGCCAAAGAACAATCTGTTTTACTTAATGGATAAAAGGAATACTAACAGTTTTAACGCCTTCGTGCTGAGACAGACTATAGTTCAGTTGCTTTCACAGAGCTAATTTGTTTTGTCTAGTTTCAATTCCTTATTGAGGCTCACATGGCTTTCACAAGTAGTTTTTGGATTACTGCTAGGTAAAAACACATTTTACACAACGCCATATTCATTTTCAGGAGCAAAACAATATCCTTTGTCAATGATGTCTTGTTGCAACATCAAAAACATTCTTTGTACATGTGGGCATAATGGAATAACTGCAGCAATATTCAGGAAGCCTAGATATTAAATAGTGGATATAAAAGCAGACAGTAACACCTACAATAAAACTGCACAGAAAAAAATAAGACAAGGCTAGAGCCAAAATGGACAGTGTACTTATGCTTAGTCATTAAATATTTCACCTGAGGAGGGGAAAAACAGCTCTATTCAGTACTTCTGATGACAGACCAAGCAGCAACCAGCACTTCCAATAGATGAAATAAAGAATACAACTAGAACGGCACTTAGAGAGCGCAGACCTCCACCAAAGACAACAGTCGACTCTCCTGATACACAAATTTGCAACTGCAACCACTTTATATGTCTGGATATATATACACACGTGTATTCCAGAGAATTACTGATACCTGTGAAGGTGGATTGTGACCTGGAGTTACCATATTTCTACATTGGCTATGTTTTGTCACTATTGAACTTTACTGCCATCTACTGGATGTTAAGATGTATGGCACGGTTGAGCGCAGACTTCCACCAAGGCCAAATGCCATCTCTTACAATGTTAGCGCAGTCTAACTACATTCATGGATCCGCCCCATGACTCAGATCCACTCTAAAATGTAAAGGGTTCTTCCTTGGCCTTTGTCATCCTTCCTTGACCTATTCACCCTTAAACCAAGTTTCATGGAAATCCGGTTGGTAGGTTTTACACAATTGTACTTATGCAGACAATACAACAGACAGACAAACAAACAAACAAACTGCACCAATAACAATCTCATTGGTGGAACTAATGAAGAAAATACAGCAAGTTGTTATATTTTTTGTGCCAATATGCTCCAAACAGTATACCTGCATCTGAAGAAAGGAATTTTGCTTTTGGCTTCATCACTGGTTTCCCATCTCATGTTTCTCACAGAATTATCAAACTGCCTCAAAGCCTTACAACAAAATCAAGCCTCAATGACACTACTATAAAACTTTTTTTTAAATAGCCCAATACTGTAATCTCTAATAAAACACGAAAAGCATCGTTGCAGTTTTAACACACAATGCAGTTTTATTTGTAGGAGCTGTCTTTACTCAGAAATCTCTGTTGCTTTGTTTTTCTTGGTCCGTTAAAACTGTGATAAAATTGTGATGTGGTAACTGGTGTGGGATAATGTGGTCTCTGAAGATGTAACAACTTAACCTCTGTAACCTCTACTGTGCTGTCTGCACAAATAAAACAACAACATCCTGCCTTGCAACCCCTCTCAGCGCCCCAATCATACCAGCCAAGTGACAGCTCGCCTCCCCTGCTCACATTACACAGCAGCTTGAAGAACTCGCTTAAAAGGAGGTCTGCACAAAGTCAAAACACTTTGCCACCAGTGGAGAAAAAGCCAAACGGTGTTTGCTTTCACGAAATAGCAAAATCCTGATTATCGAATTACCTTTCTTAGTGTTCATGCGTGCTAAGCAGGAATGAAATGAACGCCATTAGGATTTTGGTGAGTGAGCGCTGGATAAAATGACAACAGAAAAACAGTCCTGAAACCTTTTGTATGAGTGGCTTGAATGTGTTAATATAGACATGTTAAGTAAATGGCTAATGAATGGAGTGAAATGACCAAACTATGACTTGATGCATTATAATTGCGTTTTTATGGTTAAAATTAGGGATGCCCTGATCATACTTCTCCCATTTTCAATACACCTATATCAGAGCTCTGAGTATCAATCGATACCACATACTGATCAATCATGTCTTATGTTCAAGGCAGCATCTGTGTGGCCAGTCAACGTTCATGACATAAAATGAATCAAATAGTAAGTGAATTAAAAGGGAAACTGGACCATAACCAGAACTTCATTTTAGGCCAGTATCAGTCCACTCCAGTACACAGTATGTGAGTGGTGCATCCCTTACCTAAAGTGTTAACAAGGATACATAACACAAGCCCTCCGAATATATTTTGCATTTGGATTGGCCACTCTGTGATTTATGTTACTTGGGTCCAGAAAGCGTGTAGTGATCCCTATCACAGCTGCTGTGCTTAAATGAAACAGTACAGCATTTATGACCATGATAATCTTTCACATTATCCCCAGAAACTGAGGTATAGAAAAGCCTGGTAAGAATAACCCTTAACAAATTAACATTAACATTGTGCGCACATTAACTTGTGTAAAGTCAAAAAAGTGATGGGAAATCCTAAAATAAATACAAAAAGTCTGATGTCACATGATATAAAGGGCAAAAAAAATAAAAAATCATTGATCACATATCCTGATATAAATCTGTGCGCACTAAATCAACAGGTGAGAGCTGAACAGATTCATGCAGACTGATAATGTAGAGACGGGGCACTCACACGAACGCGTGGTAGACGAAGGCCCAGGCGCGCGGTCTCTCCAGCACGTTGTACAGGTAGTTCTGCAGTTTCCGGTAGCGCGCGTTCCGCCGGCCGCTCTGCGCCCCGTACGCCAGCGGTTTGCCGAGCAGACTGAGACGGGCACCGCGGGCTCTCCTCGCACTCTCAGCGCTGCTCATCGTCCCGCGTCCGCCCTCCACATCCTTCAGGCCGTAGTTCTCGGCCCGGCGCCCCGGAGACGCTTTCATCCAGAGGCCAGAGGTGCTTTCGTCGCCGCCGTGATCGCGCGGCATTGCATCGCCAGCGCCGGCTGGACAAGCGCGCTTGGCACCGGCAAGGCGCGCATATAAAATAAAGTGATGTGCAATAGAGAAACTTTGAGCAGAGCTTCTTCCGTCACAATGTTCAAATTCTCATGTCTTTATTCGAGCTCACCGGCTACAGCGAGGTCTTCAGCTGATGCGTTTCACCTGCTTACAAGTGGTGAGCATCCGCGCTGCGTTCGCTCAGAGTGCACGAGCCGCCTCGGACCTGGACTTCTTCTGAAGAAGTGTCACCATGTCAGTGGGAGAAATGTGATGAGGGGAGGGCACCTGCGTGAGCTTCTCGCTCCCCTCCTTCTGTCCCTTGAGTGTTACAAAGATACTCTTTTACTCCAGCCCAGAAACACACACACACACACACACACACGCGCTGAGAGGCGGCTGCTGCTGCTGCTGCTCTCTTCAGTCTACCGGTGTGTGTGTGTGTGTGTGAGAGAGAGAGAGAGAGAGAGAGAGAGATACACACACACACTTCAATGGAGCTGCGCTGTATCCGTTATGAAGCTTCACCACAACGCAGACGGCGCTTCTGTCACCTCCTGTAATTTACGCAGGAACTGAGGAACTGAGGTAGGGCGTCATTCACAGATATTTAACGAAATGTCACATTCAGAAGTGTTTTTACCACCTCAGACCTGCTCATGTTGTAAATGTCCATTTATGTCAGTGTGAAAGCAGAAGGAAAGGGCCGTATACGGAGAGCTAAGCCGAGTCTCTCTCTCTCTCTCTCTCTCTCTCTCTCTCTCTCACAGGGAAGACATTAAGTTCCTGACTAAACCGACCAAGTGCTCGACGAATTAAAGAATAAAACTAGCAAAAACCACAACCAAAGAGGAAACTGTGCAAGGTGAAGTGCTAACATTTACCCTCAGTATAGCATTTACCCATTACCTAACATTCACCTTACACTCATACAGTATTCTAACACATAATTAGTCCATAAATAAGGCTTCTTATAGTCATGCTAACAGTTAGCTTAAAAGGGTTAATGGTTCATATTTACTCACTGTACAGAAGCAGGAGTTTTCTCACAGAGGATGGACTGACTGACTACTTTACGAGACATTAACAAGACTCGCCTGTTTTTAGAGTAATTTTTCGTATGTTAACTATCTTTTTTCTTTCTTTCTTTCTGTCTTTTTTTCTTCTTCTCCTGTCATACTAAGAGCCGGTGACCCGTGAGTGAATGTAATCAAGCTCCGGTTCCACCACAGCCGAAGGACAGTCGCGCGCTCGATGTTCCTGCACGCGGGGACCACGTGACTCACACAGCACCAGTTGGTAAAGTACTGTAGCCGACAACACGCGCGCGCGCGCACACACAAATATATAGTCATGATAATGGATCAAGTCATAGTTTTGCCATTTCACTCCATATATATACACACACAGTGGTGCTTGAAAGTTTGTGAACCCTTTAGAATTTTCTATATTTCTGCATAAATATGACCCAAAACATCATCAGGTTTTCACACAAGTCCTAAAAGTAGATAAAGAGAACCCAGTTAAACAAATGAGACAAAAATATTATACTTGGTCATTTATTTATTGAGGAAAATGATCCAATATTACATATCTATGAGTGGCAAAAGTATGTGAACCTTTGCTTTCAGTATATCTGGTGTGCAACTAAACGTTTGCGGTAACTGTTGATCAGTCCTGCACACCGGCTTGGAGGAATTTTAGCCCGTTCCTCCATACAGAACAGCTTCAACTCTGGGATGTTGGTGGGTTTCCTCACATGAACTGCTCGCTTCAGGTCCTTCCGCAACATTTCAATTGGATTAAGGTCAGGACTTTGACTTGGCCATTCCGAAACATTAACTTTATTCTTCTTTAACCATTCTTTGGTAGAACGACTTGTGTGCTTAGGGTCGTTGCCTTGCTGCATGACCCACCTTCGCTTGAGATTCAGTTCATGGACGGATGTCCTGACATTTTCCTTTAGAATTCGCTGGTATAATTCAGAATTCATTGTTCCATCAATGATGGCAAGCCGTCCTGGCCCAGATGCAGCAAAACAGGCCCAAACTATGATACTACCACCACCATGTTTCACAGATGGGATAAGGTTCTTATGCTGGAATGCAGTGTTTTCCTTTCTCCAAACATAATGCTTCTCATTTAAACCAAAAAATTATATTTTGGTCTCATCCGTCCACAAAACATTTTTCCAATAGCCTTCTGGCTTGTCCACGTGATCTTTAGCAAACTGCAGATGAGCAGCAATGTTCTTTTTGGAGAGCAGTGGCTTTCTCCTTGGAACCCTGCCATGCACACCATTGTTGTTCAGTGTTCTCCTGATGGTGGACTCATGAACATTAACATTTGCCAATGTCAGAGAGGCCTTCAGTTGCTTAGAAGTTACCCTGGGGTCCTTTGTGACCTCGCCGACTATTACACGCCTTGTTCTTGAAGTGATTTTTGTTGGTCAACCACTCCTGGGGAGGGTAACAATGGTCTTGAATTTCCTCCATTTGTACACAATCTGTCTGACTGTGGATTGGTGGAGTCCAAACTCTTTAGAGATGGTTTTGTAACCTTTTCCAGCCTGATGAGCATCACCAACGCTTTTTCTGAGGTCCTCAGAAATCTCCTTTGTTCGTGCCATGTTACACTTCCACAAACATGTGTTGTGAAGATCAGACTTTGATAGATCCCTGTTCTTTAAATAAAACAGGGTGCCCACTCACACTTGATTGTCATCCCATTGATTGAAAACACCTGACTCTAATTTCACCTTCAAATTAACTGCTAATCCTAGAGGTTCACATACTTTTGCCACTCACAGATATGTAATATTGGAACATTTTCCTCAATAAATAAATGACCAAGTATAATATTTTTGTCTCATTTTTTTAACTGGGTTCTCTTTATCTACTTTTAGGACTTGTGTGAAAATCTGATGATGTTTTAGGTCATATTTATGCAGAAATATAGAAAATTCTAAAGCGTTCACAAACTTTCAAGCACCACTGTATACAGCTGCTGTGCTGAAATGAAACCATGCAGCATTTGTTACCACAAACGATAATCTTTCACATTATCCCCAGAAGTGGAGGTATAGAAAAGCCTAGCGAGAATCATCCTTAATTAACATTAATATTGGGCGCACATTAACTTGTGTAAAGTCAGAAAAGTGAGGGGAAATCCTAAGTAAAACACAAAAAGTCTGATGTCACATGATATAAAGGACAATAAAGGAATATATATATGAAAGCCATAAAATTAAAAACACTGACAGGTGAAGTGCATTACATTGATTGTTGTTACAGTGGCACCTGTCAAGGGGTGGGATATATTGGGCAGCAAGTGAACAGTTTGTTCTTGAAGTTGATGTGTTGGAAGCAGGAAAAATGGGCAAGCATAAGGATCTGAGTGACTTTGACAAGGGCCAAATTTTGATGGCTCGATGACTGGGTCTGAGCATCTCCAAAATGGCACATCTTGTGGGGTTTTCCCGGTATGCAGTGGTTAGTACCTACCAAAAGTGGTCCAAGGAAGGACAACCGGTGAACCAGTGACAGGGGCATGGGTGTCGAAGGCTCACTGATTCGCGTGGGGTACGAAGGCTAGCCCATATGTAGTAAGAAACTTCCATTGGCAATTGTTAATGCAGTTTATTCATACAATTATTAATGAATCCTATGCCCACACCTACAGTCTCTTGCGAAAGTATTCATCCCCCTTGGTGTTTGTCCTGTTTTGTCGCATTACAAGCTGAAATTAAAATGGATTTTTTTGGGGGGTTAGCACCATTTGATTTACACAACATGCCTACAACTTTAAAGGTGAAAATTGTTGTTTTATTGTGACACAAACAATAATTAAGTTGAAAAAAAAAACAGATATCTGGAGTATTCTCTCCCCAAAGTCAATACTTTGTAGAGCCACCTTTTGCTGCAATTACAGCTGTAAGTCTCTTGGGGTATGTCTCTATTAGCTTAGCACATCTAGCCACTGGGATTTTTGCCCATTCCTCAAGGCAAAACTGCTCCAACTCCATCAAGTTAGATGGGTTGCGTTGGTGTACAGCAATCTTCAGGTTATGCCACAGATTCTCAGTTAGATTGAGGTTTGGGCTTTGACTAGGCCATTCCAAGACCTTTAACTGTTTCTCTTTAAACCACTCCAGTGTAGCTTTAGCAGTATGTTTAGAGTCATTGTCCTGCTAGAACATGAACCTTTATCCCAATCTCAAACCTCTGGCCGACTAAAACAGGTTTTCCTCCAGAATTGCCCTGTATTTAGTGCCATGAATCTTTCCTTCAGTCCTGACCAGCTTTCCTGTCCCTACAGATGAGAAATATCCCTACAGCATGATGCTACCACCACCATGCTTCATTGTAGGGATGGTGTTCTCAGGGTGTTGGGTTTGTGCCACACATGGTATTTCCCATGATGGCCAAAAAGATCAAATTTAGTCTTATTTGACCAGAGAATCTTCTTCCATGTGTTTAGGGAGTCTGCCACATGCAGTTGGGCAAACTCCAAATGTATTTTCTTAAGCAATGACTTTTTTCTGGCCACTTTTCCATAAAGCCCCACTCTGTGGAGTGTACGGCTTAAAGTGGTCCTATGGACAGATACTCCCATCTCCACTGTGAATATTTGCAGCTCCTTCAGTGTTATCTTTGGTGTCTTTGTTGCAGCTCTGATTAATGCCCTCCTTGCCTGGTCTGTGAGTTTTGGTTGGCGGTCTTCTCTTGTCAGATTTGTGGTGATGGCATATTCTTTCCATTTTGCTATAATGGATTTAATGGTGCTCCCTGGGATATTCAAAGTTTGGGATATTTTTTATAACGCAACCCTGATCTATACTTCTCCACAACTTCGTCTCTGACCCATTTGGAGTGCTCCTTGGTTTTCATGTTGCTTGCTTAGTAGTGTTGCAGAATCAGGGTCCTTCCAGAACAGGTTGATTTATACAGACATCATGTGACAGATCATGTGACGTTTTGATTGCACACAGGTGGATCTTAATCAACTAATTATGTGACTTATGAAGTGAATTGGTTGGACCAGCTCTTATTTAGGGGTTTCGTACGAAAGGGGGTGAATACCTATGCACACTCCAGATTTCTGTTTTTTTTCATCTTAATTATTGTTTGTCACAATAAAACAACAATTTTCACCTTTAAAGTTGTAGGCATGTTGTGTAAATCAAATGGTGCTAACCCCCCAAAAATCAATTTTAATTCCAGCTTGTAATGCAACAAAACAGGACAAACACCAAGGGGGATGAATACATTTGCAAGACACTGTACTTCTAACTACTCTTAAACTTAAAGAAGCACCTTTAGACACTTTTATTGAAAAAAAAGTCGAAACTGTCTGGTATTCCTGTCCTGAAAATTTTTAAACATTAAACCACCTGAAACATCCAGGTATCACAAATTTAATTCTGTTCAGAAGTTGTAGCCTACTAGTAAATAGCATGTGACTAAAATGCGAAGTTAAAAGTTAAGAGTTCAAAAAAGAGAAATAGAAAGAAAGAAAAAGAAGCATGCCACCTAAATTCAGTATACAGTGTTTCTAACATGCCTTTGGGTTGGGTTGGGAGGTTAAACTGAACATTGTTCTGCTTCTATTTCACAGTCAGTTATGTGAACTTCATGCTGCTGATGTCATCATCAGCAAGATATTAGATATCGCAGAAATTACAAATACCTACTGCTCTTAATGTATTACTCAGTAGCATTATATGTATGAGGCATGCAGACATCCAGCTAATTCTAGAACAGGTCAGCTCAAACCTACATAAAATAAATGCTAAAAATGTATTTAGGAAATATCAAAGTGAAAATGCATCATCAGCAAATAATGGGAGCCTTCAATATATTTTAATAAATGATTGTTTTCATGAATATTTTTTCTACTTGACTGTTCTAATGCACACTGCACCTTTAATGTGATGGTAAATGGTGATAGTCATCATATTCTTTGATTGAGTAATGATGTATGTTGTAATTTTCACATCACTGCTGTCCTGAACGTATTTAGAAAATTAGTTGAATAGTCCTACCCCTTTTACAGGTGCAAAACACACACACACACACACACACACACACACACACACACACACACACACACACACACACACACACACACAGTGGCACAGTGGTGTAGTGGTTAGCACTGTTGCCTCACAGCAAGAAGGTTCTGGGCTTGAGCCCAGCGGCTGGCAAAGGCCTTTCTGTGCGGAGTTTGCATGTTCTCCCCATGTCTGCGCGGGTTTCTTCCGGGTGCTCCGGTTTCCCCCACAGTCCAAAGACATGCAGGAAAGGTGAATTGGTGGCTCTAAATTGACCGTAGGTGTGAATGTGAGTGTGAATGGTTGTTTGTCTCTATGTGTCAGTCCTGCGATAACCTGGCGACTTGTCCAGGGTGTACCCCGCCTCTTGCCCATAGTCAGCTGGGATAGGCTCCAGCTTGCCTGCGACCCTGTAGAACAGGATAAAGCGGCTACAGATAACGAATGGGTATATATATATATATATATATATATATATATATATATATATATACATACTGATGTGATTGTTTAGTGATTAATCAGGATTTTGGACGATTTAAACATCTTTAGACATCTAACTCAAAGCAGATTCTTCTTTGCTACCTTCATCTAGAAAAGCTTAACATTACTGAAGAGCTGAAAGTACAAAGAATGTTAATTTAAAATTATTGACAACTATAGTGAATTTTTAATATTGTCATTTAAACAAATAATGTCAAGTGATTGAGTAAATAAAATGATGGTGAATAAAATTAAAAAGTTTCACTTATATGGGGAACATGTCAGTGGGGAAAGAATGGCAGCGATTTAAAAAATGTTAATATAAGATAAAATCTTGACTAGTGACATAATATACTTCATGTATTTAGAGATACATAGTACTAGGCATGACTGGGCTGTTGTGCCTTTCTTGCAGTTTTACAACAACTTAATTAGCAAGGCGGCATGCTTATTATATGCTTATAATAGATTATATGTAACAAACAGACCTGCACAAAAGTGATCATTCACATGAGTAATTATATACACTCTAAGCATGCCATTAAAAAAGTTAATAATGAGCTTTTAAACTGCCTGGTGTAAAAGGTACCAGTGCGCTTTCACATCTCACTTCAAGAAGTCTTCTGAAATCCCCAGTGTGATTTTGCTTCAGGTTTTCATAGACGATAGTGTACGATGGAAAAGGCAAAGATAGCCTAGGTATATTTGTGGATACAAATTATCCACAAATGAAACATACTTTGCATCTCAGATTGTAGTTAAGAAAAGTGAGAGATCATATGGGCACACCTTTGTATTTGTGGTTTTGTCAGTATTATGTAAAACAAAAAAAAAGTTAAACTTTTCAGATGTCATGATTGTGTTTCTCTGACAGCATCCTGACAGAGGACTAGTCCAGCAGGTTCTCTGAGTACTGACTGAAAGGGTTGCACACAGCTAACAGGAACACACACTCTAGTGGCACGAGCTTGTCAATACAGTTTGATATTTAAAAGGAGTTTATGCTTCTCATCTCATCTCATCTCATCTCATCTCATCTCATCTCATCTCATCATCTCTAGCCGCTTTATCCTGTTCTACAGGGTCACAGGCAAGCTGGAGCCTATCCCAGCTGACTACGGGCGAAAGGTGGGGTACACCCTGGACAAGTCGCCAGGTCATCACAGGGCAGTTTATGCTTCTTTGACCGTTAAATAATTGCTGATGGCAGTTATGCTTTGGTGACCTCCATGCCATATCCTGAGTCCATCAGCCTGAAACACATTTCTGCAGATTATGCCGTATGACATGGAGCTAGTGCTGATCATTTACCCAACAATGCTAGTCAATAAATAGTGTGCAGATTACATGGCTATCAGGATCAAGCCAGTAGAGCATGAATAATGATTCCCAAAATATTAGTAATATATTCGTTTGAGGAATGGAACTCTGGATCCTTTGTATGCTTTTTTTAAAAAATACATATTTGTACCCCTTAAAATAAATCACCACCTGGTTAAAAATGTTATAAATATTTTTACAGCCTTGTTTTCAGTTCCCATGCAGCCTAAAAGCAGACTGAAACACAGTTGCTGCCAGCCATCTTCTGGGAACTACACCTGAGTTCATTCTGTATCACACTAAATACAGATCAGCTGACAGATAACTTCAGTACTGCTTTCTGTTCAACCTCAAACAGGAGCAAAAATGATAGAATTTCTATCTGATCATCAACAAATGTAAATGTGACAAATGTTAGGACACGTGGGTAAGTAGAACAAAAAAACAAGTCAGGTGAGTCATTTAAAAACTGTTTAGTGGAAAACAGTTGAGGGGAAAAACAGCTGAGTGACCTAATCTGAGACGGTGTGCTCAGCAGTTTGACATACTACCACACTCGGAAATGATTTGAGCTAGTCTGTGGGACATATGGGAAAATACATGCATCTCAGAAGGCCAAAAATGGTCAGAATTTTTTAATGTAAAAAAAAAAAAATCATCAGAAATAGCTGACTACTCAAAATAAAAACGTTACAATTGAGAAGTAGTATAAATCATGTATATACATAATCTACAGCTATTGTAAAATGAAAATATACTTTATCAGGACAAAATAAGACAAATTTTGTCAATATTAAATCTACTAGTATATTCAGTGTATGCACTATGCTCTTCCAAAAACAAACTCATCTCATGCTTTCAGTGCTAATGCCTGTAAAGCAATTAATAATGCTATTAAAACTATAAAACGTTTACGCTATTGCCAGGAGAGCATGAGTATGAATCCCAAAGGGGCCACAGCCATCCTTGGCCAGGAGCAAAGGGAGAAAAAAATGCTCTTTGGGTGGGAGGGATGGCATTAACCTCCCTGTCACTCACACAGAAACGAGCCAACTGTGGAGGGCTATAAACTCATGTCAGTGCAAGGAGATCAGATAGTGCTTTCCTTCTGGTGTGTTCAGCTGCCCTGTGATGCAGGTTTGAAAAGATGCAGTTGGCAGTTGTCTTCACGAGTCACAGAGGAATCATGCTTTAGCCCTCCTCCTCCACAGTTTGTAGCTGTTGTATAATAGGGAGCTGGCTTTTGGGTTGGAATTGTCTGGTCATCTAATTGTAGAGAAAATGGGGTGAAACTGTGAAATATAAGACATTAGAAGACAAATCAATCTGCATTAAATATTCATTACATAATCTACAGCTATTGTAAAATGAAAATATACTTTATCAGGACAAAATGAGACAAATTTTGTCAATATTAAATCTACTAGTATATTCAGTGTATCACTATGCTCTTCCAAAAACAAACTCATCTCATGCTTTCAGTGCTAATGCATGTACAGTATTCATATTCATAAATATTAATTCTTTCAGATTTAAATATTCATTGTTTGAGATGGCGGTTTTATCAGATATCAAAAAGACACTTCCAAATAGAATTTAATCTCTCTGTTGTTGTTTTATTTCTCCAATTATTACAAATGAGTTGATGAACACTTGAGTAAATGGATTATTAATGAAATGTGTAATACTCACTGTGTCCACATGGTGGAGGCTTTGGGTTATTGTAAACTGACAAATATTAATTTATCACACTCGCAATACTACAACCCCAGTTCCAAAAAAGTTGGAACGCTGTGTAAAACATAAATAAAAACAATGCGATGATTTGCAAATCCTTTTTGACCTATATCCAATTGAATACAATACAAAGACAAGATATTTAATGTTCAAACTGCTAAACTTTAATGTTTTTTGTACATATACACTCCTTCTGAATTTGATGCCTGCAATATGTTCAAAACAAGTTGGGATGGGGCAAGAAAAGACAGGGAAAATTGTGGAATGTTCAAAAAACATCTGTTTGGAACATTCTGCAGGTAAACAGGTTAATTGGTCCTTGGAAAGGCTCAGTCATTCACAAGCAAGAATGGGGCGAGGTTCATCACTTTGTGAAAAAAATCACATGAGCAAATAGTCAAACAGTTTAAGAACAACATTTCTCAAGTTAGAGTTGCAAGGAGTTTAGGGATTTCACCATCAACAATCCATAATATCATCAAGACTCAGAGAATCCAGAGAAATCTCTGCATGTAAGGAGCAAAGCCGAAAACCAACATTGAATTGCCGTGACTTTCGAACCCTCATTCCACTGTTGTCCCTAAACACGGTTCATAACTGCATCTACCATGCAAAGGGAAAACCATATATCAACAACATCCAGAAACACTGCCAAATTCTCTGGGCCTGAGCTCATCTGAGATGAACTGACACAAAGTGGAAACATGTCATGTGGCCTGATGAGTCCACATTTCGAATTCTTTTTGAAAATCATGGATGTCATGTCCTCCTACCTAAAGAGGAAAAGGACCATCCAAATTGTTACCAGTGCAAAGTTCAAAAGCCAGCATCTGTGATGGTATGAGGAGTGTTAGTGCCCATGGCATAGGCAATCTGTGTTGGAAGCATTAATGCTGAAAGGTACATACAGATTCTGGAGCTACATGCTGCCATCCAGTTGGCGTCTTTTTCAGGGATGTCCCTACTTTTTTCAGCAAGACAATGTCAAGCTACATTCTGCATGTGTTACAACTAGGGCTGCACGATATCAGAAAAATATGCGATATTCAATAACATGACTGAATATCTCGATATCGATATGTATCATGATAATTAAATATATAATGTTTTTCTTACCTCTACTCGCCGTTCTGCCCTGTCGTTGGTAGCTGCCACCACTGTTTTACATGTCTTGCAAAGTACCCGAGTTTGCAGTATGTCATCCCTCCTGAATCCAAAGTACTTCCAAATAGCAGACGTGCATTTTTTTTTTTGGAAACCAGTTCCTCCTCACACAAGTTTGTCTCACCACACTTGCTACCGCTCCCACCTTCCGCCATCACCACGAGGCTTTTACTTGTTTTGCAATAGGGGACGGAGTTATCCAGCAGCGCTTGTTGACATTCAAATGTGATTGGATGGCACAGAAAAATGTGCCTTTTATCGAAATTTAAGTAATTTTTGCGGTATGTGTATCGCAAACTATGATATCGCGATATGGATACTTTTTCGATATATTGTGCAGCCCTAGTTACAACAGTGTGGCTTCATAGTAAAAGAGTGGGGGTGCTAAACTGGCCTGCCTCTCTCCCACTGAAAATGTGTGGAGCCATGCGAAGTGCAAAATATGACAAAGAAGACCCCAAACTGTTAAGCAACTGCAGTCGTATATCAAAGCAAGAATGGAAGAAGAAGAAACCTTTATTTGTCACATGCACACTTCAAGCACAGTGAAATTCATCCTCTGCATTTAACCCATCTGAAGCAGTGAACACACGCACACACACCCAGAGCAGTGGGCAGCCACACTAGAGCGCCCGGGGAGCAGTCAGGGGTCAGGTACCTTGCTCAAGGACACTTCAGCCCAAGGCTGCCCCACGTTAACCTAACTGCATGTCTTTGGACTGTGGGGGAAACCGGAGCACCCAGAGGAAACCCACGTAGACACGGGGAGAACATGCAAACTCCACACAGAAAGGCCCTCGCCGGTCACTGGGTTCGAACCCAGAACCTTCTTGCTGTGAGGTGACCGTGCTAACCACTACACCACCCAGTGCAATACATGACAAAGAATACCCCAAACTGTTAAGCAACTGCAGTCATATATCAAAGCAAGAATGGGAACCAGTTTCACGCATAAAACTTCAACAATCATTGTCCTCAATTCCCAAACACTTACTGAGTGCTGCTAAAAGAAAAGGTGATGTAACACAGTGGTAAACATGCCCATGTCCCAACATTTTGGAATGTGTTATAGGCATGACAATCAGAATGAGTGTATATTTATGAAAAAAAAAAGGTTTTCAGTTTGAACATGAACTACCTTGTCTTTGTATTGTATTCAGTTGAATATAAGTTGAAAAAGATTTGCAAATCATTGCATTCTGTTTTTATTTACATTTTACACAGTGCCCCAGTCTTTTTTTTTATATCAGAGTAAATTAAAAATAAACATACTAGGGGTTTTTTATGTAATAATAAATGAGTTCTGAGTTACAGTTTCCAAATGGCAAAGTACATAAATTACATATAGCATATTATAAATTGCTGTAATCAGTAATAAAAGCAATGAAATTTACTAAGTAATGTTTTTGAAAAACGGGCGGCACGGTGGTGTAGTGGTTAGCGCTGTCGCCTCACAGCAAGAAGGTCCTGGGTTCGAGCCCCGGGGCCGGCGAGGGCCTTTCTGTGCGGAGTTTGCATGTTCTCCCCGTGTCCGCGTGGGTTTTCTCCAGGTGCTCCGGTTTCCCCCACAGTCCAAAGACATGCAGGTTAGGTTAACTGGTGACTCTAAATTGGCCGTAGGTGTGAGTGTGAATGGTTGTCTGTGTCTATGTGTCAGCCCTGTGATGACCTGGCGACTTGTCCAGGGTGTACCCCGCCTCTCGCCCATAGTCAGCTGGGATAGGCTCCAGCTTGCCTGCGACCCTGTAGAAGGATAAAGCGGCTAGAGATAATGAGATGAGATGCATTTAAAATCCCTAAAGACATTTACTTTAATCCTTTAGGAACGTCAAACTAAAACAAAATACTTGAATTGGCTGAAGGCAGAATTTCACAGTCTCACATGCACTTGTAAGCATAAAATGAGAAAATACAAGTTGTCTGAGCTCCATAAGGGTGGTTACATTTAAAGCACACAAAATGGTTCTGACAATCTACTGCTTTTAATCACTCAACTTATGTTGTCTTCTGTGAGCAAGTGAAAAATGTCCTTAGGCCATGAACCTCTGGTGCTATTAGGTGAAAGAGACTGTCTAAGGCCCTGTCCACACGGCAACGGATTCAGGTGAATCTGATAAAATTGTTTATTGTTTCGGCCTGGCGTCCACACGGCACCGGCGTTTTGGGTGCCCCAAAATGATATTTTTTGAGAATGGGTTCCAGAGTGGAAAAATCTGGCAACGTTGCCGTTGCGAAGTCGTCTGGATGAGTAGAACGGATTTGTTTACGATGATGTCACAACCACATAACTAGAACAAGCAGCACTCTCTCTGTTTTGTATGAACCACTGCATTGCATTCACTTTTGTATACAGCTTTTCTTTTAAATAAACAAGTAACTGAACCATTTCTTGAATTTCTTTTTTTTATTGGATAAGACTGCTTTTCAAAACGTTCACACACAATATAAAAAGTTATATAAATTATATAAAAATCCTTTTCAAAATGTTCACACACAATAAGAAAATTAAGTTATATAAAACTATGCACACTAATAAAACTAATTTGTACACACAGAAGGCACGATTTCCTCGCATAGTCGCAGCCATCTTCTTGTTGTTGTTGTGTGTTTGTTCCTGAGAGTGCTTCACGCCGGGTAGAAGAAGGGGTTTATGCGCATGCGTCCTACTTCTTCTATTGTTCTGGTGTCTCCGATGGGACCACCTTACAGCGCACGTAGAGGTGTGGCATGTGTATTGCATCATTTTCAGCAAGCGTTGCGTTGCCATATGTACCTGATATTTTACTGATCCGTTGCCCATGTGGACGCGATATTTTTTTTAATAAAATCTCGTTGCCGTTGTCGTGTGGATGTAGCCTAAGTGTGGTTGTACTGTATCTTCTCTTTACACTCACACTTTATTAGGAACACCTGTAATCCTGTTCATCCATGCAATTATCATGTAACAGCAGCACAATGTGTAAAATGCTAATACAGGTCAAGAGCTGTAATTGACATCCACATCAAACATCAGAATAGGGAAAATTTGATCTCAGTGACTCGTTGGATGGTTTCAATTGGTCTTTTTTCCAACCTTCAGTTGTCCAGTTTCAGTGAGCCTATACCCATTGTCACCTCAGATTCCTGTTCTTGGTGGAACCCAATGTAGCCTTCTGCTGTTCTAGTCCATCCTCCTCAAGGTTTGATGTGTTGCATATTCTGAGATGTTTTTATGCTCATCATGCTTGCAAAGAATGGTTATTTAAGTTATCACAGACTTCCTTTGTTTGTTTTGCACCATTCTTTGCAAACTTTGAAGACTCTTGTCCATGAAAATCCAAGGATATCAGTAATTCTTGAAATATTCACATTCAGAAATTTGATGTGAATCTTAACTGAAGTTCTTGACTTGTATCTGCATGATTTTATGTTTCTGCCACATGATCGGCTGATTGGATAACTGCATCAATGAACAGGTTTTCCTATTAAAGTGGCTACTGAGTGAATGTATATCATCAGAGTAACTTCTACATACTAGTGCATCTCAAAAAATTAGAATACCATGAAAAAGTTCCTTATTTTCATAATTTAATTCAAAAAGGTAAACTTTCATATATTCTATATTCATTACATGTAAAGTGAAATATTTAAAGCCTTTTTTTTGTTTTAATTTTGATGATTATGGCTTATAGCTCATGAAAATCAGAAATCCAGTATCTCAAATTATTAGAATATTCCCTAAGATCAATCAAAAAAAGGATTTACAATACAGAAATGTCCAACTTCTGAAAAGTATATTCATTTATACACTCAATACTTGGTTGGGGCTCCTTTACCATGAATTACTGTATCAATGCGGTGTGGCATGGAGGTGATCAGTCTGTGGCACTGCTGAGGTGTTACTGAAGCCTAGGTTGCTTTGATAGTGGCCTTCAGCGTATCTGTATTTTTGGGTCGGGTGTTTCTCATCTTCCTCTTGACAATACCCCATAGATTCTCTATGGGGTTCAGGTCAGGCAAGTTGGCTGGCCAATCAAACACAGTAATATTATCATCAGCAAACCATTTGGTAGTAGTTTTGGCACTGTGGGTAGGTGCTAAGTCCTGCTGGAAAAGGAAATCAGCATCTCCAAAAAGCTCATCAGCAGATGGAAGCATGAAGTGCTCTAAAATCTCCTGGTAGATGGCTGTGTTGACTTTGGACTTGATAAAATACAGTGGACCAACACCAGCAGATGACATGGCACCCCAAATCATCACAGACTGTGGAAACTTCACACTGGGCTTCAAACACCTTGGATTCTGTGCCTCTCCACTCTTCCTCCAGACTCTAGAACCGTGATTTCCAAATTAAATGCAAAATGTACTTTCTTCTGAAAAGAGGACTTTGGACCACTGAGCAACAGTCCATTTCTTTCTCTCCTTAGCCCAGATAAGACACTTCTGACATTGTCTCTGGCTCAGGAGTAGCTTGATATTAGGAATGCGAAAGTTGTATCCCCTTTCTTGAAGATGTCTGTTCGTGATGGGTCTTGATACATTGACACCAGCCTCAGTCCACTCCTTGTGAAGCTCTCCCAAGTTCTTGAATCAACTTTTCTTGACAATCCTCTCAAGACTGCGGTCATCTCTGTCGCTTGTGCACCTTTTCCAGCCACCCTTTTCAGCAATGACCTTTTGTGGCTTACCCTCCTTGTGGAGGGCATCAGTGATCATCTTCTGGACAACAGTCAAGTCAGCAGTCTTCCCCATGATTGTGGTTGTGTGTACTGAACTAGACCGAGAGATACACTGTGTTCATACTGTTGTACTCAAACTCGAAATGAAATATTCTAATATTTTGAGATGGGTTTTTTTTTAATGTTTTTGTACTGTATGCCATACTGATTAAAATTAAAATAGAAAAATGCTTGAAACATTTTAGTTTATGTGTAATGAGTCTATAATATATAACATTTTCACTTTCTTAAATAACTGATGGAAAATATTGAACTTTTTCACAATATTCTAATTTTTTGAGATGTACTAGTATATGTTTAGATGTATATACAGTGAGAGTGGTGTCTGTTTTAAAGTATCTTCTAAAATACTAATATATCCTAATATTTTCTTTAATACTCAAGTATCCAGATGGTAACGTGCTTTTCCTGCTTTACGTTTGTGACACACTGTGATATGATCACATTATTGTAGCATTAATGAATTTATGCTTCACACAGACAAATAAAAACAATCCAGAACCACTTTCTGTGGCACTTTTTTTGATCCATCATCATTCATCATAGCAAAAGGAAAACATTTAATTGACTTTGAAAGAAAGGGAGTTCATTATTGAGGCAGAGATGACAGGCGTTTCAGTCACAAACACTGCTTAGCTGGCTGTTTCAATAGGAATAGTATTTAAGTGACCAATTACAGCGATGCTTGGACATTAGTTTGAGCAACTAATCAGAATGTCAGTAATAGTCCATGCACTTTGTATTTAAGTTCAATAGTGAAATAACTTAAAACAAACATTAAAAAGAATAGTGATCTTGTCAGATGAGTTGTCCTTCACCATATTCTCGACAAGTGCAGATCTAAAAGTTTTACCCTTGCTGACATGGTCTGGGTCCATTTTCCCCTTAGAGGGACGTGTTGCATCTAAACATGATTTTTCTTTTTCTGACTGATCATCTTAAACCTATGATGAAACATTTCTATCCTGATGGGACCCTTTCAGGATGACAATGTCTCCATCCACAGGGCACAAGGGCTTACTGACTAGTTTGAAAATGGTCTAAATGATATGCTACAGTCTTCACAATCATTAGATCTAAACCCAACTGAACACTTATGGGAAATTTTGGACTGAGGTGTTAGATAGCGCTGTCTACCACCATCATCAAAATACTAAATTGAAGGATTATCTTTTGAAAGAATGGCGTTCATCTCTCTACAATTCCAGGAACTTATAGAATCTGTGGAAAGATGCATCTGAGCTGTTTGGTGGATACTGGATGATGATCCAACACCTTGCTAAGACAACTTTATGTTGTTTTTTCCTTCATTACCCATCTATACACTGTATGGACAAAAGTATGTGGGCACCTGAGTGTTGAACATCCCATTCCAAAACCATGGGCATTAACACAGAGTTGCTTTCCCTTTGCTGCTATAACAGCCACCAGTCTTCTGGGAAGGCTTTCCACTAGATTTTGGAACATGGCTGTAGCAGGAGCACAGATTTATGCCCGCTCAGAGGTCATGCACTGATGTTAAACGAGAAGACCTTGTGCTCATCTGTCATTCCAAGACATCCCAAAGGTGTTTAGTTGGTTTGAGGTCAGGTTTCTGTACAGGCCACTTGAGTTCTTCCAGTCTAACTTTGG
This sequence comes from Neoarius graeffei, assembly GCF_027579695.1. Classification (NCBI taxonomy): domain Eukaryota; kingdom Metazoa; phylum Chordata; class Actinopteri; order Siluriformes; family Ariidae; genus Neoarius; species Neoarius graeffei. The sequence goes on along the minus strand of NC_083575.1, from coordinate 56,435,957 downwards.
TAAACCATGTCTGTGTGGGTCTCACTTTTTGCACAGAAGGCCCACATAATATGGTTGTTATGGTCCGATGTCCACATGCTTTTGGATGTATAGTGTGTATATCTGGCTCTGAACCTCCTCTGCAATGCCTAAATCATTTCCACAAAATTTTAGTGAAGAAAGCCTTTAGCTGGTTTTAGATATTTTTATAGATTATACGATTTCATGTGGTTGAAAAATGTAAAGAAACACAAAAGCTAACAGGTGTTTTAAATCGACACTAGAGGCCTGCCAAAAAAAACCCCAAGGACATTTGATCAAGTTAAAGAAGTGAGAGAAATGAACAATTTCTATACACAGTTCAGTGTAGTAGTAGTATAAATATGCACATCAATTTTGCACAACCACTGTTCTTTTTCCACACAGTCTTTTATTTGTAAATAATAAAAATGAACTCTTGAATATAAAACATACACATTTGAGTAACATCTGTTGTACAAACAAGAAATGTTGCAGTGAATACTTTCTATTCTGTTTCAGTGGGACACATGAATTGTAAACAATCAGTATCCTTGAGTAATACTGACAAAGGAAAGAAGTCTGCCATAACGGACATGAAAAGTAAACTTTTTTTATATATCAAAACAGGATCTCATGGACTTTGTTCTAATGCTGTAACAGATAATCAGAGGTCCCAATTATAGTGATTATTTTATAGCCACGTATAGCTCAAAGAATCAGAAACTCTGGAGGTGTCCTTTCTCAGCCTTTGTTCCATTCAATGGAATGCATTAGTCTATTCGGATGGGGCCACTTTGTAAATATAAGTAAACCTCAAAGCAGACTCATATTTACAAGTATGTGCATGGTTGTTTCTGTTTGCAACTTTTACTTGGATACACTCTTTTATTTATATATATATATATATATATATATATATATATATATATATATATATATATATATATATATATATGCTGTTTTAATTTTCATATATTATAATCATTTTCCATATATAGATTGCTCTGGTTTTATACACATTATCTAGCTCAGTTCTAGCCCCACAGTAGTAGACTACAGAGAACACCAACATCTTCAGTAAAAATGAGGGCCTCATGTTTGCTCAGTACTACAGTACAGAACTTATTTATCCATAGGGTAAAAAAAGAAAACAATTCAAAAACTCCTCATAGACATTCTGCCCCAAAATGAGGGCTGTGTGCATGGCTGAACTTGGCCAAATGCCCACACATGGAATGAATGGCTTCATTTTATTGGTTAATCTATTAATATCAAGTACGAGCAAACTGTACAAGTACATGCAACATACAAGCTGGCCTACAGTATGTGGAACTAACACACATTTATTTTAGTCTCTTTTTTCTCATCTGTCTTGTTTTACAAAATGTGCATGCAGCTTGGAACAGTTCCAGAGTCATGCTGTTGCCCATGTTGGGAAGAGAAGGTGGCAAGATTTGGGAGGTCACCATCTCAGGCCATCTTCTAAACCACCTCTCACTTACTATCATGTTCGTCCAGATGCTCGGGAAGGACTTGATTTCTTTATTATTTTTTTTTTCTTACAACTTAAACTACTACAAAATTAAAAAATGCAAAAATAGCTGATGATAATTTGGGATGTTTGAATCTTCTTGAAAAATTTGGTTTAAAAAAATCAAGCATTTTTGCTTGCTTCAAAATAACTCTACTTGGATAGAAATTCAGTTACGGGCAGGTCCCAAAGACAGAATGAACTACGTCAAATAAAGTGACTGGCTATTACCCATGTGCATGGTGCCTGTCCATAGTGACCAGTTCTCTATTTACTCTCAAGAGCACAAATTATATCTGTGGGCCAGTTAACTGGGGGGCCAAATGTATTAGTGTATTTACGTCATTTGGCTATTCTTTTAATCCCCTAGCCAGGCTGAAATGAACATCACTCCCTGGGGTCTACTGCATGTGGTTTTGCATCTTCCTTTAGGCTTATACGACACAACTGTCAGAATGAGCCGTGGGTTCACACTCTACAAGATGTGTCTGTGTATCAAATACATGAGAAAGTAAAAAAAAGGCAAAGCAGTCAGTCATAACTGCTGTAAACAGACAAAGGTTTTCAAGTTGGCCTCTCCTCTCACACACACACACCTGATCTGAGTCAGTGACACACTGACGTGAGGAGAGGCCCTGCTCTCAGCATTCGTGAGGAGGAGTGGAGATTCTGAGAAGACTAAGACTTGCCCTTTAACCCCTGACCTCAGGCCTCTCCTCTGCAGAGAGGCTTCCTGTACAATTTGGCCAAGGGAGGGGCAGCATTGTCTTCACTCTCACCGATCCACCATCACACCTCTGTCTTGCACACTCTCACACACTCCTTATATGGTTAGAAAACAGCTCCTAAATGTTACCGATTGGCAAGAAGCACTCAGGCAACCAGCACCACGGTCGGCTCCTCTCTCTCTCTCTCTCTCTCTCTCTCTGTCAGCCACAGCGGATTGCTTTCAGCTGCTCATCATTCCCTCTTTTAATTTGGGCTCGCTCATCATCTCAGCAACATGGCTAAAACAAACAGAACATGCAGTAAGGATCGGAGTGGATCAAGGGAAATCTCAGCAATCCAAAGGCCAAAAATAAAAGAGAGGAGAAGTGATTGTCAGGCTCCAGCAAAGCTTTGATCGTGATTCTGTCCATCTGCCTGGCTGCCCCTCTGGCGTTGTATTTTTTTGCCATGGGCCGTTGCTCTATTCGGGCATGTTTTATCTCATGTCCTGTCTCCTGTTCATTAGGTCCTGACGCCTGTTGGCCCTGATTCGAGTGATGACTGGGAAGCACGTCGAGTGAGAGGAGCTAGCGTTGGGTCCACCAATGAGGATGGGGGAAACAGTTTATACCAGCCAATCACTGTACTAGAAAGGTCCAGCTCTTCTAAAAGGATCTGTGCAACTCCCATAAAGCATTTGTGGTCCATGCGTCCATAGTCGCCCCACACTATTACCTGTCAGAGAAAACACAACTCACACGATTTTAAATTTTTACATAAACCAAAAACCATGTAAGAAAGTATAGATAAACTCCTACACTTCTACCTCGCATTTTCTTACCTGCAGAACTTTACCCTGCGGACTCTCCTCAAACAGCAGTGACTGCTGATACAATGGGTCAAGTGTTTTTCGTGCAATCTTGGTTTTCTTTTTGGCTTTGCATGCTCCATTATCCAGCAAGTAGACCTTGACATATGGAGCTGTGGACAGCAAACACTGTCATCAAATCAATGAGACAGTAAAAAAGAATAAAACAACACTCTTTGTCGTAACTCTTTGTCATGTACTGTAAACATTTCCAAGCTGGCTTCCACTCTAACACACTCTTAATCTGAGTCAAAAACAGTATGCGAACACTTTTACCTGGCAGCGATTTGGATCCGGGTTTGGGGGTAAGGCCACGTGCCCTGATCACCTCCACCTCCAACTGCCCCTTTTTATCCATTAAGCCGATCTGAACATCTCCTGAAGCACACAATAATGGACATGAGGATCTTTCTATATTTTTGGAACTTGGATTGACAGAAAGTAGTTTGTTTTTTCAAGTTTACTTTATCCAGGTTTATTCAGTTCATTTTTTTCCACATTAAACTCTGGGATGAACACTAACCCATAGAGGGTGTTGCTAGTGTTTGCCTCCCCACTAGCTGTGCAGGTCCAAGGCCATCGAGGAAGTCACTGAACTGGCTATCAGCCCCTAACCTCATCCCTGAGAAGATCAGACTAAAAGAAAAAAGAAAAAAAAAGTCCACACAAGGTCAAAGCCATCAGATATTCCTATCCTTGTGGGGACATTTGGTCCCCACCAAAATATAAAAACATGCCCATACACACAGACAATTCTTCAACTTTTCTGTTTCAGTTCTTACAGTTTTGTGTCAACAGTACGTAAGAGACACAAGTTAATTGAGATGTGAATGGAGATGCTAAAAACAGTTTAGTGAGACAATAATTTAAAATATGTCTAAGATAAATATGCCTACAGCAAGCTTCCATCATGATATTACTTGATTACTAGCATTTGTTTACTATAATTCCAGAGCCACCAATAATGATCTATAAAATGCACTAGAAAATGTTGAGAGCTGAACTCTGTACATTTGTGAACAGCAGACCTTTATTAAGTGCGGTATGTAAACCATGTCCTGTGCTGCGGCCCCTCAAACGCAGACGATATTTCCTCTGAGACCAGCACAATTTCCATGAGCTAACTCCAACTGGAATGTCTGAGAGCAGTGCCAGCCAGTATAATGCTACCATATAAGAGGCCTAAGTGATACCCCTATTTTATACAAATCAGCGTGTAATTAGCTTTAAATCACATGGTCACTTCAATTTTGTGCTTTGTCAGGCTCTGCCTTGGATTGCTGAGGGTCGGTGTGACCGGCCACTCCACTCTACAGTGAGCAATAGCTGTTCTGTTCTTACTCAGCCTAGAACCCTGCTGAGGCCCATCTGCACAGATGATGGATATTTTAATTATCAGAGGGGTGGAAGGCTCACCATCTGGCTCCAAAAATGGAGCTGCTAAAACAATGGACATATTAAGTGTGCAAATCAGTGCAAAAATAGCCTACCTTAAGCTTTTTTTCCATGAGCTTATCTTCTGAACAATACATCTGTCCGAAAGATTTACACTACCCACTCGATCCAAGATCCAAGGTTAAAAAGTCATTAGGTATTCTTACTGTTTGACCATTAAAAAAAAAAAAAACACTACACTGGTCTTTAGAGTGGGGTCCAGGGACCCCCAGGGGTCCGTGAATCATAGAAAGGGGGAGCCTTAGACACCCACCATTATCAAATTTACTTTTATTATTGAGTCCTTAAAGTGTATGTAATGCCTTATTGTCTCATCTCATCTCATTATCTCTAGCCGCTTTATCCTTCTACAGGGTCGCAGGCAAGCTGGAGCCTATCCCAGCTGACTACGGGCGAAAGGCGGGGTACACCCTGGACAAGTCGCCAGGTCATCACAGGGCTGACACATAGACACAGACAACCATTCACACTCACATTCACACCTACGGTCAATTTAGAGTCACCAGTTAACCTAACCTGCATGTCTTTGGACTGTGGGGGAAACCGGAGCACCCGGAGGAAACCCACGCGGACACGGGGAGAACATGCAAACTCCACACAGAAAGGCCCTCGCCGGCCCCGGGGCTCGAACCCAGGACCTTCTTGCTGTGAGGCGACAGCGCTAACCACTACACCACCGTGCCGCCCATGCCTTATTGTAATGCTTTAAAATTATATATAAAATTAATAACAACCAAAATTAATTAATAAAGCAGGGGGGAAAATAATATTAATTATTTGTTATTTTATCATCAGGCACAAAACTATCAATAAATAGCAGCTTCTGGATCCCGGAAAACGGCAGCCTTGCCTCAGGGCTAATCTTGCATGACGTTGCACATGGAACCCCGGTTATCTGGGTCATCTCGGTTCATCTGACTCCATACTTGTTTACTTGCTGAAATTGAATATTGTTGTTGGAATCTTACAAAAATAACAATGGGAAAGCGCTGCGTTGTGTTTGGATGTTCAAATCCATATACAACAGGACATTCAGTTCACGAATTTCCGAGAAATGACACTAATCTAAAGCGACAGTGGGTGAGGTTTGTGCAAACAAAGCGGGCAGATTTCGTGTCACCTCCTAATAATAAATCTGGTTCATCAAGTTTTCATCACCACCAGAATGACCACATGGGAATTCATCTCATCTCATCATCTCTAGCCGCTTTATCCTGTTCTATAGGGTCGCAGGCAAGCTGGAGCCTATCCCAGCTGACTACGGGCGAAAGGCGGGGTACACCCTGGACAAGTCGCCAGGTCATCACAGGGCCGACACATAGACACAGACAACCATTCACACTCACATTCACACCTACGGTCAATTTAGGTGGGGTTTACATTAGCCCGTATCAGCGGATCATCAGATTAACGTTTTTAAAAACGATTAGCGTGCACACAACAACACCAATACACGATTCGTGTGCACACAGCAACGCCAATACACGGATACGCTAATCACATGACTAATTCAGCACGTAAGTTGAAATGTGTCAGTGCGGCTCATCGCTTCCTCCTCAGCGGCTGCGCTCCAAATCACTCCGCCCTGAACAGCGAGTGCCCTCTGGAGGGTGCGCACTCCGGCCCTGTGCAGCTCACAGAGCGCGCGAGTGAAGAGCACGAGCAGTGATTCGGAACTGAGCCGCTGTGTGTGTGATCTCAGTGCATGTCGGGCATGCGCGTCACTTACCACTTGCAAGTGGAAGGATGGCAAGCCTAAAGACAATCATAACTACACAATGGGCAGTATTTGCATCAGTATTTGCAGTATTTTCATACTTTTATACTCTTTAATGAAAGGTGATACAAGGCGGAAGTCCGCGCCGTTTTTCAGCAGTCGCGTCACACGACCAACGCCAGCGAATCAGGAAGGTGGATGTCACAGTGACGTTGTCCAATGACGACGCCAGCTAGAGCTCAGCACAGCGTATCCGCATATTCTCAATGTTTACACAGCACCGGACCAGACACGATCTGGATTGAATGCGTGGACCCTGGCGGATTCCCGTTTCCCGGCGTTTCCAGGCGTTTTAATGTAAACGGACAGTGCATCCGCGAAGAAAACGAGACAGATACGGTCTAATGTAAACTTGGCCTTAGAGTCACCAGTTAACCTAACCTGCATGTCTTTGGACTGTGGGGGAAACCGGAGCACCCGGAGGAAACCCATGTGGACACGGGGAGAACATGCAAACTCCACACAGAAAGGCCCTCGCTGGCCACGGGACTCGAACCCGGACCTTCTTGCTGTGAGGCGACAGTGCTAACCACTACACCAACGTGCCGCCCCACATGGGAATTATTGGAGCAAAAAAGAAACCCACTGATTTAATAAATGACATTTGATCTGACATTTGGACAGTTCATCGATTCCCCTATTATCGCCCACTTCATATTTATTTTCAATAATTACACTGAATAAGTGTACGTTTTAAAGGTTATATTTCTGCATTTATTGAGGTACATGCAAATATTTTCCTTATATTTTGCAGTGGCCAACTTAGAATAAAAATCCACAAACCAATCTGTGTTTCCATTTCTCTCTGGCTGGTGGTGCACTATCGGCAGTGAGTGGGACTGTCATGAACTGAGTGAACTGGTATCTGTTTCTCATCTTGGGGGCTCAAAAAGATAATTATTTACTCTAGAATGTCCTTGATAATCATCTGCCCCTTCATCCAACATATAAGAATCCCAATCACTTTCAGAATTCTATATCAAGACTGGTCTAACCACTGCTGTGCGCATGAACGAAATTGATACCTGGATTGTTACACGTGTGACGTCATGCACCCCTTCGGGATCTTCCAGTTCAGTCTCGGTAGAGTCCATGAAAATTGGCTGACTTTATTGATTTTCTGTTAATTTATGGCCTTTTGGATCAGCTATGGTTCGAAAACATATGGTCAATCAACATAATGATTGTTGCTTTGTACAAGGAAAAAAAGTGTGGTTTAGGGACATTAAATACACTTTCAAGTTATTAGTGGGTTTCACTGGTCACCTGAATTGAACAGGTGTAATCCAAACTTCAGTAAGTCAAAAATAAATCAGCCTATAAATACCGTCAACGTGGATCAAATGTATTTTGACTTCAAATACTATAAAAAGTTCTCTGGCACCAATAAACAGCTAAGACATCACTGTATACTTTAAAATAATGAGCCTAATATTTGAGTAGTTAGATTTTGCTTGGAGGCGGTCTGTGGAATTAATTTTACAGTTTTATAGGATAGAAAAATTCTGAGAACCCCTGGGACAGAGAATCAGAAATCAGAGGAGAATTTGTAGTGCACATGTGTTGTGATACTGACTTCCCCTCAGAGCTGTAGCTGTTCATACTGCCATCAGTGGACTCGCGACTGGCCTGGCGAGCCATTGCATTGCGGGGATACTCCACTGCCATGCCAGTCTCCTGACTCCTCTGGATCTGGCTCGAGCCTTTTGCCTTCTTATTTGCTGCTTCTACAGAGAAATAGTAGACAAGAAAATCTTTACATTACTCAGATTACTAGACAAACATTTCTCACATGAAAAGGACACCGACAGAGAATTGGTACGTTTGAAAAAGAGAAATATACAATAGCTTTTTGCCAAAGAAGTCGATTGCTCCCACTGTTGGCCTTACTCATTGAAGAGGAAATATTGCTGTCTGAGACAAGATGCTTTGGCCACATTGACTATAACCATCTCCTGCTGGATAGCATGGGGTGCTGTCTTCACTATTTATGGCCTTTTGATGGATTGCAGATGGCTGGAAAATGCCAGGAAGTCATGCTGACTGGGTGTTAAATACAACTGAGGTATGTCACACATCCAGTTGGATATTTTCACCTTACATAAATGTGCTACCAGCTGCTGGTTCTGATGAGAGGTTCACATAAACCTGTTTTTGCTGTTTGGACTAGAGCTAGCAGATAATGTTTATAAGAAGGAAAAAGCCTGGCAAATACTAAACTACAGGAACAAAACCTAAACTAATTTCCCAAAAGGTACTAACTCACTCACTTTCAGTAAATACTTATACTGATCAAGGTCACAGTGGATCAGGAACCTATCCTTGGAATGCTAGGCGTGAGGCTGGAATACGCCCTAGATGGTATGCCAGTCCATTGCAGGGCACCAAACATACATTCACACCTAGCAGTAATTTATCATAGCCAATCCATATACTGACTGCGACCTGGCCTAGTGGTTAGCATGTCCGCCTCTCAACCAGGAGATCGCGAGTTCTTTTTGCAGTTGGGTCATACCAAAGACCATCATAAAAATGGTACGTACTGCCATCTGGCAAGGCACACTACAATACAGATGCAAGTGAGGAGTCAAACTCTCGTGGTTACCAGAGGACTAGCCCCTCCACTGTAACCCTAGCTGTGTAGTAGGTGAGAGGCTGAGGGCTATTGAAACAGAGATTGGCATCGCCCAGGGCTCTGGTTAGTACTGGGACAGGAGACTGCCTGGGAAGACCAAGTCCTGGCACGGGAAGGACTCTGACTTTGAATTCACATACTGCCATGTTTTTGGATGGAGGAAAGAAACCAGAGAACCCAGAGGAAATCCACATGGACATGGGGACAACATGCACAGAAACTCCACACAGACAAATCTGAGACCATGGTGTTAAGAGACACCAACACTACCGACCACACCACCCACTAAAATCTACTTTACTGTAACACATAATTATGAGGAAATCAAACTTTCACCAATGCTCTACTGAATGAAACCTAGTCAGACAGCCAAGTAGCGTAACTGTCATCACTACTCTACTACCCAGTAGTATAGCTGTATTATTTCTTTGCATTGGATTGAAAATAAAGATATAGAAAGAATAGAAGATGTTGTCTGCTAGCTAACCAATAGAAAGCTACAGAGAGCAGAACATTTGCTGCACACCACTGCAGCCCTTTAAAAGACTGATTTATGGAACCTCTACTACTCTGTCTGATTTATCACCAGGCCTTTTAAGATCTTGTCCAGGGGCTTGGCAGGTACATAGTCCAAGAACTTTTTTTCAACCATCCCTTTTTAATTTGTTTCTTTTTTTCTGATATCCATTTATTAAACCATAAATAGACAGCACTTAAAATATGGGATTTTAAAAGATATCAGATTCAACTTCAAAGGAATTTGTCTGCATTACATCTGATTAGGATCCAGGGTTCACCTCGAGCTGACAGAGTTAAATCCTGCCAATGTTAACAGAAAAAAATCCTGCCATTCTCAGCAGCTCCAACTCTCACAGGCTTATAGGTCATAACATCCATATCCAGCCTGCTGACATCGTATCTACTGTAATGACACAGAATATGGAGTATTTGACAAATGCCACCAAAGCAAGGGTGTAAGAAATTAAGAGGGCGAGCGAGACAGAGAAAGAAAGACAGAGACACTCAGAGAGAAAGATAGATTACTAGTGCTACTGTAACCAACTCTGCAGTTGCTGTTGTTCAGGACTCGTGCGTCATCACATACTTCATGTCCTTACATAATACTACCTGTCTTAAACTATAACCACTTTCATAATCTAGAACATTGCATAATAATAGTAATTACCTATATGTTTTGAATATTTTTGAGCAAATTATTTTAAATATTTAAAGCTCTCAGGATGATCTATTTAGTAATAAGACATCTTACGCAAATATGAAGTGTCTTAATTCATACAAATCACACAAATCCATTTTCCAGATCAGACGCAAGTCCAGCATTACCAAAATTTCTAATGAGGTGAAAATATCCACAGTTGAACTCTGATGTCAAGGACCAAATAAAACAGTTTGATCGCTGTTGTATTACTCTGAACACTTAAACAAAATCTACAGTAATGTCTGTTCACGCAAAACAGCTCTCTCATCGGCCATATATGGCATGCACAACTTTAAGAGACACAGAGCAACAAAAGGAATGTGTCTTTAGACAAGAGCAGTTGCTATAAAGGTGTGTGTGTGTGTGTGTGTGTGTGTGTGTGTGTGTGCGTGCGCACCTGTTTGGCTAAGCTGAGAGGTGCTCCTACTGCGTCGTGAGGGAATACCCACAATGGCCACCACACGAGCGCTAAGACTGGAGCGCCGCTTCTTCCCTCCTGTCCCCAGTGTTCCCAAAGCAGTGTCTGACTGGCTGCCATCTGTGCGCTCTAGAGTGAAGATTTCTCCGCTCACACTCGTGCTCTTCAACATGCTACGGCTGGACGGGTGAACATGGCGGCTAACACACAAAGAGAGAAGAGCTTGAATAATTCCACAAAGTTGGTAAATGCTCTCTGGCATGACCGATTCATAGTAATCTACTCAGAACTAGTGGACTAGCTTTTAGGTCTATACTCCAGCACAGTAGGTTCTTCTTCTTCAAGATTGCAGAAGAAGGACAGTTAAAGACTGTCAAAATTATGGACATTTTAACAGTCCATTATTGATGTGTGTAGGGCATTTTAAACTTGGTGGAGCCCATCACTCTCCAAGATTGATCGATGGACAATTTAGAGTAGTCAGTTAACCTGTAACTGCATGTCTTTGGACTGTGGGGGAAACCGGAGCACCTGAAGGAAACCCACACAAACACGGGGAGAACATGCAAACTCCACACAGAAAGGTCCCTCGTTGGCCATGAGGTTTAAACCTGGAACCTTCTTACTCTGAGGCGACAGTGCTAACAACTGTGCCACCTGCACAGTAGGTTGTAGTAGGCTAACTGCAACTATGACTATAAGGTTAAAGTGCAATATGTCAGCTTCAGTTTAAAGGTAATTACATCCAGGTCAGCTTAGGAAAAGCTAACAATCTGCCAGACCATGAAGGATCGTGTTCGTGGATGAAAGAAAAGTACTATAGTTCCTTAAAATGAAGAAGTGATGAATAAATCCGGGCTAATTTATATAAGGCTATTTGGTAACACCTTCTATGAAGCTCATATTAATATATCATTAGATAACGTGTTGACAATTCTTTGTACTGTAAGGTGAAACTGATTCTATATACGCATTTATTAAACTTTATAATAATGCCCCATAAAACCATAATGTTCCATAAAGAATTCTTTGATAATTATGACATTGTAAAAATTTAAATGTTTTATAACTGTGAATAAATGTTACAGTTGCTTTATAATTATGCAGAAGTACACCACATGGTATTATAATGCGTAGTGAGGCTTGTGTTACAACATGATTATAATTTATCATGGAATTATTTAGAGCACATTATTAGAGTTTTATGAGGCACCATTACAGTTAAAAAATGCTTAGAAAGAATCATTACCACTTACCAATAAAAAATTATGAGCACAGTTATAATTGTGATTGTGGGCTTCAGAGAAAGTGTTAGTGCTTTTTTAAAGTTTATAAATATTTCCATTTTGAATACACATTTACAAAAAGAGGCTGTCATCACCACACAGCCTGCAGTTAATACTGCCAAGAGGCCCCAGAGAATTATTAAGAACTGGAGGGAGGGGGCATAAATAATCTACGCTTACATTTTTTTTTCAATTGTGAACAACAGTGGAAAAATGGAACAAAAAGCACAATACTGATTGTGTAGGGGTTTTTTTTTTTGTGTGTGTGTGTGTGTGTGTGTGTGTGTGTGTGTGTAAAGACACTGACCTGAAGTGACTCCTGGGCCGCTCTGATTGGATGGACATGTAGCTGGTGCTACTGATCCGTGAGGCACTGCTGGCACGAGAGATGGCTGACACGTCACTGACATCACTGTCTGAGGATTTATGGGATACATTATCACAGCTCCGATGCTGCTCTTTATAAAGCTGTAACAGAACAGAAAACATGCAGAAGATACAGTACAAGTTTTAAGTACAGATAAGACAGAGAGAAATAAAAAAAAATAAGAATAAAAGTAAAAAACTATAATGGGATGTATATAAATATTAAGGACAAACATGGTATAAAGATGGGCCTGACAGCAGTGTGAGGAACGATAGGAGATGTTACCTCTCGTTTGTTCTTGAGCACCCTCTCCAGGTCCTGGCTGGTACTGGAGGGAGCTGGTGTCCTGTAGGAATGTACTTTCATCTGCCGTGTTCGCTCCTCTGAAGCAAGAGCTGAAATAAACAAACACAAACAAGAGCATTTGATCAGACTTCTACAGTACATTCAGCGCACATTTATAGTGATGTAAATTCTGCTATTTATTCATGCCACATTGAAATCTTATATTATTCAAGGTTATGGCCACAAAAATTGTATTTATATGAAATTAAAAAAAAATAAGGAATGGAATAAAAGCATGGCACTGTGCTTTACCTTGTTCTACACTACTGCTTTTAGCGGGGACTTGGGGTAACTGTCGGCCTCTGCGTGATGAGGAGGAAGTTCCTGCCGATGAAGAGTATGCTGTGCTGGCATGTGGATGAACCCTGGAAATGATGGAAAAGGAAACAAATGAACAAAAAAAAGCAAAAATTGTCTTACATATACAAACACTGTTGATAAGACATAAAAGAGATTTACATAACGTATTTTTCAGTTAAAAAAGAAGTTTGGACACCACTACTCATTTGTAGTTTCTTCTGTATTTTTGACTATTTTCTACATTGTAGAACAATACTGAAGACATCAAAACTATGAAATAATATCTGGAACATATATGCCATTAGGGGCGGCACGGTGGTGTAGTGGTTAGCGCTGTCGCCTCACAGCAAGAAGGTCCTGGGTTCGAGCCCCGGGGCCGGCGAGGGCCTTTCTGTGTGGAGTTTGCATGTTCTCCCCGTGTCTGCGTGGGTTTCCTCCGGGTGCTCCGGTTTCCCCCACAGTCCAAAGACATGCAGGTTAGGTTAACTGGTGACTCTAAATTGACCGTAGGTGTGAATGTGAGTGTGAATGGTTGTCTGTGTCTATGTGTCAGCCCTGTGATGACCTGGCGACTTGTCCAGGGTGTACCCCGCCTTTCGCCCGTAGTCAGCTGGGATAGGCTCCAGCTTGCCTGCGACCCTGTAGAAGGATAAAGCGGCTAGAGATAATGAGATGAGATGAGATATATGCCATTAGGGGCGGCACGGTGGTTAGCGCTGTTGCCTGACAGCAAGAAGGTCCAAGTTCGAGCCCCATGGCTGACGAGGGCCTTTCTGTGCGGAGTTTGCATGTTCTCCCCGTGTCTGCGTGGGTTTCCTCCGGGTGCTCCGGTTTCCCCCACAGTCCAAAGATATGCAGGTTAGGTTAACTGGTGACTCTAAATTGACCGTAGGTGTGAATGTGAGTGTGAATGGTTGTCTGTGTCTATGTGTCAGCCCTGTGATGACCTGGCGACTTGTCCAGGGTGTACCCCGCCTCTCGCCCGTAGGCAGCTGGGATAGGCTCCAGCTTGCCTGCGACCCTGTAGAACAGGATAAAATGGCTAGAGATAATGAGATGAGATACATGGAATTATGTGGTAAACAAAGAAGTGTTAAAAAAAACAAAATATGTTTCCTATTTTAGATTGTTCAAAGTAGCTAGCGTTTACCTTGATGATGCTTTGTACACTATTGGCATTATCTTAACCAGCTTCATGAGGTAGTCACCTGGAATGCTTTTCAATTAACAGGTCTGCCTCGTCAAAAGTTAATTAGTGCAATTTATTGCCTTCTTAATGTGTCTAAGATCAAACAGTAAATATTAAATAATAAAAATACAATAAATAACCCTATTCCACAACTGTAGTAATCCATATTATGTTAAGAACTGCTCAACTAAGGAAAGAGAAAAGACATTCATTACTTTAAGACATAAAAGTGTCTTTTAATGAATAAAAATAAAGAAAATCATTGCATTAGAAGGTGTGTCCAAACTTTTGACTGCTGGTGATAGTTTATTATTCCCCCCTTGTAAAGGTGAGTAAAAAGGGTTAGAAAAAAAATCCATCTTTTGATAAACTAGCTTCATCTCACACTGAAAAAAAGAAAAAAAAATCCAACCTTTAATTGAAATACATTTATTCAAAGAAAAACAAATCCCTGATCAAAAAATATTATTTTCAACAAAAACACGTGTAGGAACTTTCAATCTGTAATCCATGACTTTCTGATTAACTGGGGAGCAAATATGAGATGACACAGAGGCCAACATCCCTTAATCATCCATGAACATGTGAAAGATAAGAGATCACTTAAACCAAATGAGGGAGAAATGTGCTGACCTTCATAAGTCAGGGAATGGTTATTAGAAAATAGCTACTCGCCTGAAAATGCCCATTTCTACTGTTAGGACAATACTAATTAAAAAAAAAAAGTGGACACCAACTTTTAACAGTTACAAACTTGCCTGGAAGAAGACCCAAGTTTACTTTGCCCCCACATACGGTGAGGAGGATGGCAAGAGAGGCAAAAATCCCCAAGGATCACTGTTGGGTTTCCAAGTCTCCAAAACCACCACCAGACGCCACCTCCATGCCAACAGATTATTTGGAAGCTACATCAGAAAAAAGCCTTTTCTGTCAGTTAACCACAAATGTAAGAGCCTGAACTTTGTGAAACACTACTACAACTTTGACTGGAACCAAGTTCTATGGTCTGATGTAACAAAAAAAATGGAGCTTTTTGATAATAAACACTCAAGGTGGGTTTGGTGTAAAAAGAAGGATGGCTATAATGAAAAGAACCCGATCCCAATTGTAAAATATGGTGGGGGTTCTGTGATGTTTTGAGGCCGTTTTCCCTCCAAAGGCCCTGGAAACCTTGTTGGGGTACATGGCATCATGGACTCCATGAAATACCAGGACATTTTAAATCAAAATCTGTCTGCCTCTGCCAGGAAACTAAAACTGGGTCATAACTGGATCTTCCAGCAGGACAATGATCTGAAGCATTTGTCCAAATCAACACAAAAATGATTAACTGACCACAGAATCAAGCTTCTGCCATGACCATCTCAGTCCCCTGACCCGAACCCCATTGAAAACCTGTGGGGTGAGCTGAAGAGGAGAGAGCATAAGAGAGGGCCGAGGTCCCTGGATGATGTGCAGAGATTGTGTAAAGAGGAATGTCTCAGACGCCCTGATCTGTATCTCCAACCTTATAAAATGTTATAGGAGAGACTCAGTGCTGTTTTACTGGCAAAGAGAGGTCATAGAAAAGTATTAAATGCAGGGTTGCCAATAATAGTGGCACATGTGGTTTTATTAAAAATAATTATTTCTTGATGAGAGATTTGTTCTTCTCTGAATAAATTTATTCCAATTAAAGGTTGCTGTTACCTCATTTTTTCAGTGTGAGATGAAGCTACTTCATCAAAAGGTGGATTTTTTTCTAACGCTTTTTACTCATCTTTACAAGGGGGGCCAATAATTATGGAGGGCACTTTCCCACATTTAGAACACATTTATTTTCTTATCTACACCCAACAGGAACAAAACACAGCACATTACTACAATAAATACTATGATGTCGATGCTGCACCAATGTCTGCTTGATCTTTAATGAAGGTTAAAATTAGTTGGACCTTTCAGATATGTTAACAGTAGGAGCAAATGGGAAATAAGAACAATAAGAGGGGGAAGAAAGGTGTTAGAGACAGAAATAGTGAAAGCACAAGAAACAGAAGTGAAAAGAATAAGACCCACAGTGTATAACAACAAATCCAGGACAATCTACAGTTTTTTGGTGTAATAGCAATAGAGCAGAAGGCAAAATTAGACAATGCAGAAAGAGAAAAATTACTGGAAGATGTAAATGGGTGTTTGTGTATAGATATATTTCAGAATTCAGGGAGCACTCTGTGCCTACTTTAGGGCTATAATCTAGGGCTGTGGTAACCCGAATCATATCACCTTACCCAGTTGGGGCAGGGATACCTTCCTTCCTCTCAAGCTCTTTACAACAGAGACAGACTGTGTACTTCAGACCATAATGGAAAGCATGTAATATGTAAGAAAAACATGATAAACAGAAAATGAAGCCAAACAGAAAAATGTAAACGCAAAGCATAGACAAGCTAAAAGCAGACAAACCGATTAAGAAGAATACAAAGGACAGTGAAGTAAAAAGAAGGAAACAGAACCATTAATAAAACTCTGAAGCCCACTACATTTTTCATGCATAAATATATTATTTGAAATGTATCTGTGTTTAAATATAACTGAACTGAATGCTCAATTTGCAAAGAGAAAATACTAAACACAATAAAAAAAAAACAATGATCTTACATTAATGTATAACAGCAGCTGCACATAGACACAAAATAAATGGAGAGAAGTGCTTTCTATATCAGCATGTTGTGTATGGAGTATCATAACAGGGTGGTAATGAAAAATATGGTATGGTACTGTATGACTCCTTACCGCTCACTGTCAGATTTTTTCTTGCAAGCTTTCTGACAGCTAGGCTCATCCAGAATTCTTGGCTGCCTATGATTTGTAAATGATTAAAGCAAAACAGAAATAAAAGGATGAGAGGAAAATACTGAGTAAATGATGATGATGAAAGGAAATTCTGTGTAATGCTGTGCGTGTGTGTGTGAGACTTGAACAAGAATATAATTTAGTTAATCTAGTTTATCCTCTGTGTGGCCAGTATACCTCTGTGCCCCAGGCCTTGCACTGAGGTGGTTTACTGTCTCCTGAGTAGGAAAAATAGGCTCCAAAATCCAGCTGATGTGTGTGATCAAATCAGAGACACGTAGATGACACAAAGAGATGGAGAAACAAAGACACAGACCCACAAAAATGATTACAGAAGGGATGAAAGACAAGGCTTCACTTTAAAGTTACACTTTAAAGACAAGAAAAAGGAGCAATGAAATGGGAAATGACAAGCAATATACAGTATATATACTAGTGCATCTCAAAAAATTAGAATATTGTGAAAAAGTTCAATATTTTCCGTCAGTTATTTAAGAAAGTGAAAATGTTATATATTATAGACTCATTACACATAAACTAAAATGTTCCAAGCATTTTTCTATTTTAATTTTAATCAGTATGACATACAGTACAAAAACATAAAAAAAAAACCATCTCAAAATATTAGAATATTTCATTTCGAGTTTGAGTAAAACAGTATGAACACAGTGTATCTCTGTCTAGTTCAGTACACACAACCACAATCATGGGGAAGACTGCTGACTTGACTGTTGTCCAGAAGATGGTCACTGATGCCCTCCACAAGGAGGGTAAGCCACAGAAGGTCATTGCTGAAAAGGGTGGCTGGAAAAGGTGCACAAGCAACAGGGATGGCCGCAGTCTTGAGAGGACTGTCAAGAAAAGTTGATTCAAGAACTTGGGAGAACTTCACAAGGAGTGGACTGAGGCTGGCGTCAGTGTATCAAGACCCATCACGAACAGACATCTTCAAGAAAGGGGATACAACTTTCGCATTCCTAATATCAAGCTACTCCTGAGCCAGAGACAATGTCAGAAGTGTCTTATCTGGGCTAAGGAGAGAAAGAAATGGACTGTTGCTCAGTGGTCCAAAGTCCTCTTTTCAGATGAAAGTACATTTTGCATTTAATTTGGAAATCACGGTTCTAGAGTCTGGAGGAAGAGTGGAGAGGCACAGTTTGAAGCCCAGTGTGAAGTTTCCACAGTCTGTGATGATTTGGGGTGCCATGTCATCTGCTGGTGTTGGTCCACTGTATTTTATCAAGTCCAAAGTCAACACAGCCATCTACCAGGAGATTTTAGAGCACTTCATGCTTCCATCTGCTGACGAGCTTTTTGGAGATGCTGATTTCCTTTTCCAGCAGGACTTAGCACTTACCCACAGTGCCAAAACTACTACCAAATGGTGTGCTGACCATGATATTACTGTGTTTGATTGGCCAGCCAACTTGCCTGACCTGAACCCCATAGAGAATCTATGGGGTATTGTCAAGAGGAAGATGAGAAACACCCAACCCAAAAATACAGATACGCTGAAGGCCACTATCAAAGCAACCTGGGCTTCAATATGGCAAAGAAGCAGTGCCACAGACTGATCACCTCCATGCCACACCGCATTGATACAGTAATTCATGGTAAAGGAGCCCCAACCAAGTATTGAGTGCATAAATGAATATACTTTTCAGAAATTGGACATTTCTGTATTGTAAATCCTTTTTTTTTGGTTGATCTTAGGGAATATTCTAATAAATTTGAGATATTGGATTTCTGATTTTCATAAGCTATAAGCCATAATCATCAAAATTAAAACAAAAAAGGCTTTAAATATATCACTTTACATGTAATGAATATAGATATATGAAAGTTTACCTTTTTGAATTAAATTATGAAAAAAGGAACTTTTTCATGGCATTCTAATTTTTTGAGATGCACTAGTATATATGTCCAAATGATCATCAAATTCCCATAAGGATGTTGATCCACACAGCAAATAAGGATATACACTCTAAGGGATTTACTCCGATCCCAAATTAGGACTGTAAGTTTTGGACACATTTATGGACATCTTTACAATCTGTCTAAAAAATATTACACCTTAGCAAGTGAAAATCTTGAATAAAGGAAAAGTTATCAAATATTTCTCTTAATGAAATTATTAAATAAGAAATATAATACCATTAAACCTATTTTGAGACATATTCACAAATTTCACGCTTAAAATTATCTTATTCATTTGGCAGATTATTTAATTTCTTTCTAGAAATAAATCCTTGAAATAAGCAAAATGATCAGCCAAAACAATAAGACAATTTCAAGCTTGAAATGAGCAATATATACAATCTGAATTCCAAAAATGTTGGGACACTGTGTAAACTGTAAATAAAAACAGAATGTGATAATTTGCAAAATCATGGAAACCCTATATTTCATTGAAAATAGTACAAAGACAACATATCAAATGTTGAAATGGAGAAATCTTATTGTTTTTTGAAAAATATATGCTCATCTTGAATTTGATGTCAGCAACACGTTTCAAAAAAGTTGGGACAGGGGCATGTTTACCACTGTGTTGCATCACCTCTACTTTTAACAACACTCTAAACCTTTGGGAACTGAGGAGATCAGTTGCTGTAGTTTTGAAAGAGAAATGTTGTCCTATTCTTGCCTGATATATAATTTCAGTTGCTCAACAGTTCAGGGTCTCCTTTGTCATGTTTTGTGCTTCATAATGTGCCAAATGTTTTAAATGGGAGACAGGTCTGGACTGCAGGCAGGCCAGTTTAGCACCCAGACTCTTACTACGGAGCCATGCAGTTTTAACATGTGCAGAAAGTGGTTTGTCATGATCTTGCTGAAATACACAAGGCCTTCCCTGAAAAAGATTTTGTCTGGATGGCAGCATATTGCTCTGAAACATGTATATATCATTCAGCATTAATGAGGCCTTCCCAGATGTACAAGTTACCCATGTCATGTGCACTAATGCACCCTCATACCATGACAGATGCTGGCTTTTGAAGTGTGCACTGATAAGCTGGATGGTCACACTCCTCTTTAGCCTGGAGGACGTGGTGTCCATGATTTCCAAAAAGAATTTCTACTTTTGATTCATCAGCCCTCAGGACAATTTTCCACTTTGCCTCGGTCCATCATAAAAGAGCTCGGGCCCAGAGAAGCTGGCAGTGTTTCTGGATATTGTTTATATATGGTTTTAACTTGCATTTGTGGATATACGGTAGTAATGAACTGTTTTCACAGATGATGGTTTTCTGAAGTGTTCCTGAGCCCATACAGTGATTTCCACTACAGACACATATCTGATTTTAATGTAGTGTCACCTGAGGGCCTGAAGATCACAGACATCCAATGCCAGTTTTCAGCCTTGTCTCTTGCATACAGAGATTTCCCCAGATTCTCTGAATCTTTTAATGATATTATATGCTGTAGATGATGTGATCCCCAAATTCTTTGCCATTTTACATTGAGGAACATTATTCTTAAATTGTTGCACTGTCTGCTCACACAGTCTTTCACAGAGCAGTGAACCCCTCCCCATCTTTACTACTGAGACACTCCGCCTCTCTGGGATGCTCTTTTTATACTCAAACATATTACTGACCTGTTGCCAATTAACATTATTAGCTTTTTTTGTTACACAACTTTTTCAGTCTTTTGTTGACCTGTCCCAACTTTTCTGAAATGTGCTGCTGACATCATTGGGCGGCACGGTGGTGTAGTGCAGTGGTTTTCAAAGTGGGGGCTGCGGCCCCCTGGGGGGCCGCCAGGGGCACTAGGGGGCCTCAAAAAGTTGGAGGGACGATAACAAAAAAATTGCGAAAAAAAATATACTTTTAAAAATAATTATTATTAAATATATTGTAATTAGTTATTTAATCATTATTATAAAATATAATTATTAATAATAATACATCATATCGAAACGTTGTTTGCCATGCTCATCTCTCCGATTGCCTGTGACGTTGCGGTTTGCGCCATTTATCAAGCTGCTTTGCTCCTCAAGCTAGCGTATTGCTAGCGCAAAATGGACAGGTGTTTGAAGAAGACACCGAAGGAACAAACCAACAGCCCTGCTGTGGAGGACACTGCTGCGAAAAAAAAAAGAAGTCCTGGCCAACTAAAATTCGAAAATATGAGGCAGCATACGTTAAGTATGGCTTTACAGCCATACAGAAAAATGGCCATGATTGCCCAAAATGCGTCCTCTGTCTGGAGACCCTGTCAAATGAGTGCTTAAAACCTTCGAAACTTCAGCGTCACTTGGTACAAAAACATCCGACAGATGCCAAAAAAACAGTAGATTTCTTCAGACGCAAAGAAGAGCATTTGGTCAGGCAATCTGCTGCATTTACCCGGCAAGCTACTGTCCCCGAGTGGGCCCTGAAGGCATCATTTTTAGCCTCGTACCACATTGCTCGTGCTAAAAAACCTCACTCAATTGGAGAAGATTTGATTTTACCAGCCACCAAAGACATTGTCCAAGAATTGCTTGGTGAGGATGCTGCCAAAAAAAATCAATGCTGTCCCACTCTCTGATAACACCATGACGGATTGGTGACATGGCTCAAGACGTAGCTGCTCAGCTGTTGGAGCAGGCGAGAGCCAGCAAATACTTCGCACTTCAGCTGGATGAGAGCACAGATTTATCCAATGAGGCCCAACTGCTTGTGTACATCAGATTTATTTCACAGGAAAGATTTGTGGAGGAAATACTATTTTGTAAAGCACTTGAAAGAAGAACTACTGGGAAAGACATTTTTCAAGTTTTGGACGATTACATTGAGTCTAATGGATTGGACTGGACCCGTTGTGTGGGGGTGTGTTCGGACGGAGCCACGGCAATGACCGGGAAGATCAGTGGAGTGACCGCTCTCATTAAGCAGAAGGCCCCGCATGTAGTGGCCACACACTGCATGCTCCATCGTGAGGCACTGGTCGCAAAAAGGATGGATAACAAGTTGAATCAGGTACTACAGGAGGTTATACAGTTTATTGTTCAGTGCGAAAATATTTGTGTTGAAAACATGTTAGTTAATAATATTCTTATGCTAAACAAATGTAACAATTATTGACTATTGAATAAAAGTAAGAGAAAACATTCTAAAAGTTGATGTTTCTTTACATATTTTGTAGCATTGTCTGTGGGTTTGCAAAGGGGGTCCCCGGCCAGAAGCTAATGCTGTTTGGGGGGCCTTGGCATGGAAAAGTTTGGGAACCCCTGGTGTAGTGGTTAGCACGGTTGCCTCACAGCAAGAAGGTTCTGGGTTTGAACCCAGCGGCCGACGAGGGCCTTTCTGTGTGGAGTTTGCATGTTCTCCCCATGTCTGCATGGGTTTCCTCCGGGTGCTCCGGTTTCCCCCACAGTCCAAAGACATGTGGTTAGGTTAGTATGGGACGGCCTTGGGCTGAGGTGCCATTGAGCGAGGCACCTAACTCCCAACTGCTCCCCGGGCGCTATTAGCATGGCTGCCCATTGCTCTGTGTGTGTGTGTGTGTGTTCATTGCTCACGTGTGTGCATGTGTGTGTTCACTGCTTCAGATAGGTTAAATGCAGAGAGGAAATTTCACAAGTGTGTGATGAATAAAGTTATGCTTTCTTTCTTTCAAATTCAAAATGAGTATACAGTTTTCAAAAAACAATAAAATTTCTCAGTTTCAACATTTGATATGTTGTCTTTGTACCATTTTCAATGAAATATATGGTTTGCATGACTTGCACATTTTCACATTGTATTTTTATTTATGTTTACATGGTGTCCCAACTTTTTTTGGAATTAGGGTTGTATATTCAAGGTATTTTTACTTGCTATAATATTTCCTGCTGTGCAGGATTTGTCTGGTGACAGGAAAATGAGACCCTGTTTACACTTAGTTTTAAAATGCATCTTGGGTGATCAGATCACAAGTGGACAGCACTGAATACAAGTGTAAATGACCACCAAGACACATTCAAAACCCATACCAATTGCCAAGGCGGTCTGGGACGCATTTGACCACCGATCTTTTGTAATGTAATGTAAAGGCTAACGCATCCTGATGTGTCCCCAACAAGGACATACCAGGAAACGTATCGTAGGCAGTAAAGAAATCTGAACACAAGTGGTCAGCTGGACACTCTGGAGACACATGATAGACACCGGTGTAAAAGGCGACATGTCTCAGCTGTCTACTTGTGATCTGGTCACCTGAGATGCATTTTAAACTCAAGTGTAAACAGTGCTCGAGAGTGACCTCAGCACTGTTCTACTTTTTCAAATGTGTTCACTTGTTTATTAGATTGTATTATTGGGTAGGACTGTATGAGTGAAAGTAAATAATTTTGATGTCTGTTAAATAAGGAATAAAAGATAAAGCATGCTGTTATAGAAAAAAATCAACAATTTAATTACACTTAATCATGTGGAATTTCCATGAAACAAGTTTACATTATGTCATTTACCTTATAGCAGCTAAAAATAAAAAAAGTTATTCCTCATCAGCTGTTCTTTTTTCCTCATGCCTGAAGTTAATATAGCTTGTCATGCTACCAAGAAACCACCAAATCCTCTATCCTGAAGACTTTGCCATGGTGGAAAATTTAGTTAGTTTTCCCTCTGACTGTTACAAAGCACTAACAGAGGAGGCTCTTCTCCGAAATGCTAAATAACCATTTTCTCACAGAAAATGTCACCATTTCAATGATCATGCACATTTTAAAAATCCGTTTATATGAACCATCTGCCATACAAGTCCCTGTGTAATTTATTACTGCAAAAATGATAATGAGCCATTAATATAACCCTTGTAGCCAGAACTACTGTCTGAGCTGCTGTGACAGAAAAGAAATCAACACCTTTTGGTGAATCAGAATTGAGCATTCAGCAGCTCTGTGGTTTAATACACTATATGGCCAAAGGTTTGTGGACACTTGACCAATCACACCCATATGTGCTTTTGAAATATCCCATTCCTGATGTAGTCTGTTCCCTTTGTTATAACAGCCTCCACTCTTCTGGGAAGGCTATGGAGTATGGCTGTGGGGATTTGTGCTCATTCAGCTATAAAAGCACTCGTGAAGTCAGGCACTGATGTCAGGTAAGGATGTCTGGCATTGTAATGCTGGAACATGTTTGGGCCTCTTGGTTTCAGTGAAGGGAAATTGTAATCCTACAGTATACAAAGACATCCTATACAATTGTGCTTTTTTTGTCAATTGTGTGGCAATAATTTGGGAAAGACCCACATATGGGTGTGATGGTCACATGGCCACAAACTTTTGGATGTATAGTGCATCTAAAGTTATAGTAAACACACACACACACACACACACACACACACACACACACACACACACACACACACACACACTATAGCTGACAGAATGAAAACATCCAATTTACAGTCAACATCCAGCAAATTTACAATGCACCTGTAGGGAAAAAAATGTGAGACATAATCTACACAAGGTCAAGGCATTAAACTATGAATGAAAACAGCATAATTAAAAAGGGGGAAACAGTATAGACAAGAAGCTCACAAGAAAGTCACAATAATAAACTACAGCACTCACAACAAAACCAGCTTTGGGGTCTGGGGTCAGAGTGAATCAAAAAGCCACATGTTAGACAAAAACCAGAATACATCTAGAGCACAAACATCAGTAAAGATTAAAGCAGACGCTTAGCTAGAAGGCACATGAAGTGAGGGTGCAGCTAAGCCCTCAGGCAGAGGCAATTAGGACAGGAGAAGAGAGGAGTCAGGGTTAGCGGAGGCATCGGGGGGGGACAGGGTCGGTACCTGTCATCCTCAGGGGAGGCGTGTTGGATTAGGATCCTGGGGCTGGTGGGTCTGATGCGGGGGAGAGACTGCGTGCTCCTAAAAGAGTGTGTGTCCACCACACCCCAAGAGATTGGAGGTGAGAATGTGAAAGAGACAGGGCAAGTCAGGACAGAGACGCGGACTCTGTGCATTTAACATTTAATGATACGCAAACACTCGGGGACACTCAAGTCTGCTGTGATACTACCAAACACAATGCATTCTACACAGTCCAACACAACCTTTACACAGGAAACTGACATTCATTAACTGTAATACTGTAAAACTGAAAAATAACTATACCCATAAATTAATATAAATCATAAAAATGTTCGCATAACCAGCTCCGCAAAGATGATTAGCTATGTAATGCACACACATCTGTGAAAAATAGAAATGATCTGTCAAAACAGCAAAACTTAGGGACAGTGAATGGGGTCTTGTGAGTACCTTTCTCGATCGGGTGAATTGGAATTTGAATCTGGCCTCAGACAGTTGGTACTAGCACTTCTAACCCTGTCAAGAGGGGGCTGCAGATCACTAGGGTCACAACATGCCATCCAACGAAGAGAAGGGAAGGACATCAAAAAGATGCAAAAGAACAAGCAAATAATATTAGATCCAAAAAAAGAATGGGCTTCATCATGGCACACTAAAACAAAAGAGAAGCAATAAAGCCTGTTGAAAAGAGCATGATCCTGAAGTTTTAACTTGCTCATCATTGTAAAAAATAAAATAAATAAAAAATAGCCCCATTAAATTATATGAACATATTCCTTCTTTTTAACTCCAATTGTCATATAAATTTTTGGATATTGAATTCAAGTTTATAAGGTTTCAAAAATTAAACTTTCAAAAATTAAACTTAAAGTAATCCATTGTCTTGAATACTTGAGAGTTAAATCTTCAAGTTGAGTTTACTCACATTTTTAATTAAGGCAGCAGGTCAACTACTGTTTCTATGTTTAACCAACTTGAGATTTCGTAAAGTGCATAGTGCCTTGCATAAGTATTCACCTCTTGAACTTTTTCATACTTTGCATTCTTCTTACCTGGAACTGAAATGGACTTAACATTGACCTAACTTTTGACCATTGTATTTATTCAATATCTCTAACATTTGAAAGTTCAAAAAAGTTAATTCAACAAAAAGAGACGTTTACTGGTTGCATAAATATTTTCCCCCAGGTTAATTTACAAAAGTTTAAATGCGCCTCGGCTAGTTTTTCACTCTACATTCATGTTACCATCCTTTTTTTTTTGGCAAGTCAATTAGGGCATCTATTTTGCTGACATTAGAGGTAGTTTTAACACAATCGATTACAGACAAGTTCATTTCAGTTTTAATTGTATATATCAGAACTAAAGTAGGACAAAAGTTTACATATACCAAAATGACCGTCTCTTTTAACAGCCTGGAGAATTCCAGAAATGTGTTTAATTCCTGAGATGCTTGTAATTGGCCAATTTTTATAATTAGGAGTTAACTGGGAGTGCAATTGTGGTTGTAAAAGGGTCTACCTTTAGAGAGAGTATGTTTTTCCTCAATACCATGGGCAAATCCAAGTCTGTATCCTCCTTAGGAGCAACTTCCCAACAACTGAAGGCACCACAAGCAACTATACAAACAACTGTAAGCAAACATAAAAATCTTGGGGCCATGTAGACACTGCATTGTTCAGGAAGGAGGCATAAATTAACTATCAGTGATGAATGAACTTTGGTCTCAAAAGTGCTACTGAACCTCAAAACAACAATAAAAGAACTGGTGAAGGAGTTGGAGGCATCAGGTAACAAGGTATATACAGTACATCCACCATTAAGAGAGTCAGTAAAGTTAGGTTTTAAAAGAAAGATAGGTTTGCCAATTTATCTGAAGAACACCATCCCAACTGTGAAGCATGGGGGTGGCAGCACCATTTCAGAAAATACTAGTGCATCTCAAAAAATTAGAATATTGTGAAAAAGTTCAATATTTTCCATCAGTTATTTAAGAAAGTGAAAATGTTATATATTATAGACTCATTACACATAAACTAAAATGTTTCAAGCATTTTTCTATTTTAATTTTAATCAGTATGGCATACAGTACAAAAACATAAAAAAAAATGGAGGATTGTCAAAAAAAGTTGATTCAAGAACTTGGGAGAACTTCACAAGGAGTGGACTGAGGCTGGTGTCAGTGTATCAAGACCCATCACGAACAGACATCTTCAAGAAAGGGGATACAACTTTCGCATTCCTAATATCAAGCTACTCCTGAGCCAGAGACAGTGTCAGAAGTGTCTTATCTGGGCTAAGGAGAGGAAGAAATGGACTGTTGCTCAGTGGTCCAAAGTCCTCTTTTCAGATGAAAGTACATTTTGCATTTAATTTGGAAATCACAGTTCTAGAGTCTGGAGGAAGAGTGGAGAGGCACAGAATCCAAGGTGTTTGAAGCCCAGTGTGAAGTTTCCACAGTCTGTGATGATTTGGGGTGCCATGTCATCTGCTGGTGTTGGTCCACTGTATTTTATCAAGTCCAAAGTCAACACAGCCATCTACCAGGGGATTTTAGAGCACTTCATGCTTCCATCTGCTGACGAGCTTTTTGGAGATGCTGATTTCCTTTTCCAGCAGGACTTAGCACCTACCCACAGTGCCAAAACTACTACCAAATGGTGTGCTGACCATGATATTACTGTGTTTGATTGGCCAGCCAACTTGCCTGACCTGAACCCCATAGAGAATCTATGGGGTATTGTCAAGAGGAAGATGAGAAACACCCGACCCAAAAATACAGATACGCTGAAGGCCACTATCAAAGCAACCTGGGCTTCAATAACACCTCAGCAGTGCCACAGACTGATCACCTCCATGCCACACCGCATTGATACAGTAATTCATGGTAAAGGAGCCCCAACCAAGTATTGAGTGTATAAATGAATATACTTTTCAGAAGTTGGACATTTCTGTATTGTAAATCCTTTTTTGATTGATCTTAGGGAATATTCTAATAATTTGAGATACTGGATTTCTGATTTTCATGAGCTATAAGCCATAATCATCAAAATTAAAACAAAAAAGGCTTTAAATATTTCACTTTACATGTAATGAATATAGAATATATGAAAGTTTACCTTTTTGAATTAAATTATGAAAAAAAGGAACTTTTTCATGGTATTCTAATTTTTTGAGATGCACTAGTAGATGACATTTTGAGGAAGGAGGATTATTTAGAAATACTGAAGCAAAACCTGAATACTGTACATCAGCCAGAAATTTAAAACTTGGTTGCAACTGGGTTTTTTAGGAGGACAATGATCCTAAGCACACCTCCAAAGTTGTAATATAATGACTTAAAGACAACAAAGTGAAAGCATTGGTGTGGCTGAGAAAAACCTGTCTTGAATCCTACAGAAAATTTGTGGACTGAACTGAAAAAACATGTCCAAACAAGGACACCCAAACCCTGACGGAGTTACACCAGGAAAAAATGGGCAAAATTTCTGGCAAAAAATTGGTAAAAGCTGATAGATGGTTACCCTAAGAGTTTTATTCAAGTTCAAGCAATTAAAAGCTATGTCATTATATACCATATAGTGTAAAGTTTGACCAAATAAAAAGCTGAAATAGTAAATAAAACCCAAAATAAAACTTATCTATTATTTTGAAATTACATTAAATCCCCTAATTGACTTAACATAGGAAAAGTATGGTAATATGAAATGTGTGGAGATGTGAAAAATTGAGTCCGTCTTTAGCCAAGGCGTATGTAAATTTTTGTTGTCAACTGTACTTGGTAGAACCTTTGCAAATACAGCTGCAGGAATGCTGTCAGCCAAGGACAAGAATTTGAGGCTACAGTGGGTACAGGCTCATCAAAACCAGACAGCTGAAAAATGGAAAAAGTACAAGGCAACGTTCTTCAAATCTTGCCCAGTTTTGGTGAGCCTGTACCCACTGTAGCCTTAGAGTCCTCTTCTTGGCTCAAAGGAATGGTATCTGATGTGGTCTTCTGTTGTTGTAGCCCATCACCTTCAATGTTAAAAGGTATTTCGATTCTGAGATGCTTATATGCACGCCACTGTTATAAAGAGTGGTTATTAGAGTTTCCAGAACCTTCCTGTCAGCTTGAATCAGTCTGGCCATTCTAATGTGACACCTTTCACGTACTTGCCAACTCTACTGATTCACGCAGTAGTCTACCACCTTTGACAGGTAAATATCGCCTACCGCTTTTAGTTCTAAAAACTACCGCATTACAAAATAATAAATGAACACTGTTGGATTTGCTCTTCTGACCTCGTTTCAGTTGTTTTCAGGACAAGGGATACAAGTATATAGTGTCAAATAGTCATTTTAAGTGAAGCTGAGAGCCAATGGAATGGCACGGTGTGGCAGCGGGGACGTGGTCAAGCGCCGGTCTGTGACTGGAGGGCGGAGTCAGGGAAGGAAAGTGGCAGAATCACTACACCTGATGTCAATTAACCTGTGTTTGTGTGTCTTCCCAGTGACCGCGCCCTATATAAAGAGAGAGAGAGCAGAGGAAGTGAGCTCTCTCCTGAACCAGCCAACGTGTGTGTGTGAGACTGGGAGAGTATTTGTGTCTGAAAAGAACAAATAAATTGAGTTATGGAACTTTATCCTGGCCTGCCGTCTTTCTGTGCTCCTCCCCCTCCTACGAACTGCTACAGTAGTGCTGAAACCTGGGACGGAGCACAGAAAGACGGCAGGCCAGGATAAAGTTCCATAACTCAATTTATTTGTTCTTTTCAGACACAAATACTCTCCCAGTCTCACACACACACAAGTTGGCTGGTTCAGGAGAGAGCTCACTTCCTCTGCTCTCTCTCTCTTTATATAGGGTGCGGTCACTGGGAAGACACATAAACACAGGTTAATTGACATCAGGTGTAGTGATTCTGCCACTTACCTTCCCTGACTCCGCCCTCCAGTCACAGACCGGCGCTTGACCACGTCCCCGCTGCCACATACCCCCACCGCCCGACTCAGGCCGGGCAGCCGTCCGGCCTGCAGCTGACTCCCCCCCGACGGGAGAGAAAGACTGCCACAACCATCTGCGTCCCCGGCCTGTGGATCACCTTGAAGTTAAAGGGTTGGAGTGCCAGATACCAATGGGTGATCCGCGGGTTGGCATCCTTCATGCGGTGGAGCCACTGGAGGGGCGCGTGGTCCGAACAGAGGGTGAAAGGGCGTCCCAGCAGGTAGTAGCGGAGGGCGAGGACCGCCCACTTGATCGCGAGGCACTCCTTTTCGATTGTGCTGTAGCGCCCCTCGCGTACTGACAGCTTTCTGCTGATGTACAGCACTGGACGGTCCTCCCCCTCCTGGGACAAAACAGCCCCCAGCCCTCTGTCCGACGCATCCGTCTGTAACATAAAAGGGAGAGAAAAGTCAGGGGAGTGTAACAGTGGCCCCCCGCACAGTTCAGCCTTTACCTCAAAGAAAGCCCACTGGCATTGCTCCGTCCACTGGACCGGATCTGGTGCCCCTTTTTTAGTGAGATCAGTCAGCGGGCTGGTGACGTCCGAATAATTAGGTATAAACCTACGATAGTAGCCAGCCAGCCCCAGGAACTGTCTCACCCCCTTTTTGGTCTTGGGCCTCAGGCAGGCCGCAATTGCTGCTGTCTTGTTAATTTGGGGACGCACCTGCCCGTTGCCCAAGTGTAAGCCCAGATACCGTACTTCCACCCGCCCAATCGCACACTTCTTTGGGTTGGCTGTGAGACCCGCTTGCCTCAGCGACCTAAGGACGGCCCTAGGTGTTGTAAGTGCCACTGCCAGTCATTACTATAAATAATGATATCGTCGAGGTATGCGGCCACATAGGTGGCGTGGGGGCGGAGGACCCTGTCCATCAGCCGCTGAAACGTAGCGGGCGCCCCAAACACCACAAAAGGAAGTGTGACAAACTGGTGTAAGCCGAACGGTGTGGAAAAGGCCGTTTTTTCTCGGGATAATGGAGTCAAGGGTATCTGCGAATAACCCTTTGTCAAATCCAGCGTCGCGTAAAAGCGAGCCGTGCCTAGCTGATCGAGCAACTCATCAATACGAGGCATTGGGTACGCGTCGAATTTAGACACCACGTTGACTTTTCTGTAGTCCACACAGAACCGGACCGACCCGTTGGCCTTGGGAACCAAGACCACTGGGCTGCTCCAGTCACTGTGGGACTCCTCGACGATGCCCATTTCGAGCATGGCCTCGAGTTCTTCCCGAACCACTTTTTTCTTGTGTTCGGGTAGCCGGTAAGGGCGGCTGCGCACTACCACCCCCGGGGGCGTCTCAATGTGGTGCTCTATGAGGTCGGTGTGGCCGGGCAGGGGCGAGAACACTAGCCCAAATAATGGCCCGATTCTATTGGCCGGGGATTCGCGGTGATGTCCGTAGGTGGTGTACGGCGTGCCGCGAATGCCAGTTAGTAAATCCAGCGGCCATTCCAAAAGCGCCTTTGCGCCCTCTACCATTAATTGAGACACCGTTCTAAAGAATTGGGATGGATCTCGACGGGCCATTAGATCGGTCAGCATGAGGGTACCGCTTTATATTAGTTCTGGTGGACTATGCAACGCGATACCCGGAAGCAGTGCCTCTTCGCAATATCTCAGCACGCAGTATTGCGGAGGCACTCTTCCGCGTTATCTCCCGAGTTGGAATCCCGAAAGAGATTCTGACTGACCAAGGCACCTCGTTTATGTCATGGACACTGAACGAACTGTATGGGTTATTAGGTATTAAGCCGATCCGCACCAGCGTGTATCACCCACAAATGGACGGTTTAGTTGAACGGTTCCATCGCACCCTCAAGAATATAATTAAAAAATTCATAAGTGAGGACGCATGTAATTGGGATAAGTGGCTCGAACCCTTGTTGTTTTCAGTGCGAGAGGTCCCCCAAGCCTCCACGGGGTTCTCCCCGTTCGAATTATTATATGGGTGTAAGCCGCGCGGCATTCTAGATGTGCTGCGGGAAAATTGGGAGGAGGGACCTTCACCAAGTAAAAACGAAATTCAATACGTTATGGACCTGCACGCAAAACTCCACACACTCACACACCTAACCCAGGAGAATTTGCGGCAGGCCCAAGAACGGCAAACCTGCCTGTACGACAAGGGTACGCGCCTTAGGGAGTTCGCACCGGGAGATAAAGTACTCGTACTGTTGCCCACATCGAGCTCCAAATTGATCGCCAAGTGGCAAGGACCCTTTGAGGTCACACGGCGAGTCGGGGACGTCGACTACGAGGTGAGGCAAACGGACAGGGGTGGGGCGCTACAGATTTACCACCTCAATCTGCTCAAACTCTGGAATGAGGAGGTCCCCGTGGCGTTGGTGTCGGTGGTTCCAGAGAAGGCGGAGCTGGGGCTGGAGGTTCAAAAGGGAGCATTGGCATCGCATACCTCTCTGGTCCCCTGTGGAGACCACCTCTCCCCGACCCAACTCGCGGAGGTTGCCCAGTTGCAGGCCAAGTTTTCGGATGTGTTCTCGCCCCTGCCCGGCCGCACCGACCTCATAGAGCACCACATTGAGATGCCCCTGGGGGTGGTAGTGCGCAGCTGCCCTTACCGGCTACCCGAACACAAGAAAAAAGTGGACTGTCCAGTGCTGTACATCAGCAGAAAGCTGTCAGTACGCGAGGGGCGCTACAGCACAATCGAAAAGGAGTGCCTCGCGATCAAGTGGGCGGTCCTCGCCCTCCGCTACTACCTGCTGGGACGCCCTTTCACCCTCTGTTCGGACCACGCGCCCCTCCAGTGGCTCCACCGCATGAAGGATGCCAACCCGCGGATCACCCATTGGTATCTGGCACTCCAACCCTTTAACTTCAAGGTGATCCACAGGCTGGGGGCGCAGATGGTTGTGGCAGACTTTTTCTCCCGTCAAGGGGGGGGGTTCGGCTGCAGGCCGGACGGCTGCCCGGCCTGAGTCGGGCGGTGGGGGTATGTGGCAGCGGGGACGTGGTCAAGCGCCGGTCTGTGACTGGAGGGCGGAGTCAGGGAAGGTAAGTGGCAGAATCACTACACCTGATGTCAATTAACCGGTGTTTGTGTGTCTTCCCAGTGACCGCGCCCTATATAAAGAGAGAGAGCAGAGGAAGTGAGCTCTTTCCTGAACCAGCCAACTTGTGTGTGTGTGAGACTGGGAGAGTATTTGTGTCTGAAAAGAACAAATAAATTGAGTTATGGAACTTTATCCTGGCATGCCGTCTTTCTGTGCTCCTCCCCCTCCTATGAACTGCTACACACGGCAATGAGGTTGAATCTAAATTTAATTTCATTTAATCTAAATCTGAATCATGCATTTTGTGAAGTATGTCAGTCCGATTTCTCGATCAATTTTCTTCAAATATGGCTCTCAGAATGCATGAGAATGAATGCCCCATTTTACACCATTTTCCCATCCATCTATTATCTGTTATCTGTAGCCGCTTATCCTGTTGTCCAGGGTCACAGGCAAGCTGGACTATGGGCAAGAGGCGGGATACACTCTGGACAAGTCGCCAGGTCATCGCAGGGCTGACACAGAGACACAGCCATTCACACTTACATTCACACCTACGGTTAATTTAGAGCCGCCAATTAACCTAACCTGCATGTCTTTGGACTGTGGGGGAAACCGGAGCACCCGGAGGAAACCCACGCAGACACGGGGAGAACATGCAAACTCCATACAGAAAGGCCCTTATCGGCCGCTGGGCTCGAACCCAGGACCTTCTTGCTGTGAGGCGACAGTGCTAACCACTACACCACCGTGTTGCCCTTACACCATTTTTTTTTCAAAATTTTCCGGTGACACGTGCCCTCAGACCTTTCTATAAGGGTGCAACTACATCACGCAATCTGATCTACCGCTTTTCATTCTCCGAGAGTTGGCAAGTATGCTCTCAGCAAGGTATTTCTGCCCGCTGAACTGCTGCTGACTGCTTTTTGTACTATTCTGCCTACAGTAAAGAGACTGTTATATGTGGAATTTCCAGGAAATCAGCAGTTTCTGAAATACTCAAATCAGCCTACCTGGTAACAACAGCCATGCCACAGTCACCGAGTCACATTTTTCCCCATTCTGACGGTTAATGTAATTGAAGCTCTTGTCCTGTTTCTGCATGATTTTATGAATTGGGCTGCTGCCACATGACTGGCTGATTGGATAACTGCATGAATGAGCAGGTGTACAGATTAGTGTGTACACTACACAGTGAGTGTAATCCAAATAAGTCCATTTCAGTTTCAAGACAAGCGTTTATATAATTGGACTTTTCTGTGTCCATCTTGACCATGCTACTAATGATTTCATCAGAGATCCTGACCTCTGTACTTACTTACTGCTGCTATACTTAGGCTTTACTTAAGTTCAGACAAACGACAAAGCATGCAGATGGTAGACACAGTAAAATAACTTAAGACATTGAGAAATTGGATGTTAAAAAGCAAATAAATATTCATGCATAGCTTAATAACCAGCTCCTGCCAGTTGATCTACAGTATGTAGAGTTGTGTAATGAAATCAATCACACAATAATTAAAATAAATGTGTCATAATAACACTTAAATTATTTTTGTTTGTCTTTGGGCAGTGTGCCAGTAAGGAGTGGAAGGTTCCACTGGTAATGGCTCTTAACACTGAGTTACTGCTTGTATAATGCTGAGTGAAGAGCGAGAGAGGTTGAATATAAACACCTGAGAAAGATACACAGTATATGGAAAGAATATGACAGCATCTATTTCGTACACATACATTCAAACCAAAGACACAAAGGCCAGACAAACACTACAGATCATATTTTATTTCAATAAGAAGAGAATGTTATTAGCTACAGCTGAGTGATTATACACATGAAGTAAAGCCATGAAAATAATAAATGGAAAATAATATTTATTCTAACTCTTTAGAAAGATCCAGTCCTAGCGCAATTTTCTTTCTTTCTTTCTTTCTTTTTTCTTTTACCTTGTGATGTGCAGGCAGTCTGCGCTCCTACCCCGCACTGATCTGTGTATCAAGATGACCTCACTGCAATTACCATGGAAATGGGTGACACATGAGGGGGTAAACAAACAAATAAAGCAATAAACAAGCAAACACAAAGAGAGCGCATGGGTATAATAGGACCTGATGCAGACTGTAATTATCTTTGAACCACAGTAATGTTATATGATAGGGGCACACATTTTATGAAGCATTATTCAACATACCACATCCTGTATTTCCTAAGCATGAAAATGATGTGAAGGAAATTAGACCACGCTTCTCTGGATAAAATTAACTAGTAATAGGTTAGCAGCGATGTAACCTGGTAAGTTCAGGATGAATGTGGCCCGTAATGAAAAAGAGTTTCTGGGGAATGTTGGATAAATATATTCAAAGTGAATTTCAACACAGGTCTTTGACACAGACAAGCTTTCATAATGTCAAACCGTGAATAAAAAAGTGGCTCCTGCTGTTTCCTTCTTCATAAATGTGTAGCAAATCAAGAAATTCTGCAGAAGCACTGAAACTCACTGTACCTGAAAGATGTTTAACATTCCTAGAACATATACACACACAAGATTCATCTATGAGACAGTGGTTCCCTGTCCTAGTCCACGAGTCCTCCTGCTCTGCATTTCCCCTGCTCTTACACACTCATGTTGACATAGTAAGGGCTGGTGAATTAGTTAGTTAATTGGACCAAGGATTGGCGAGAATTGAGCAGAGGTACTCCATAACCAAGACTGGGAAATAACACTGTAAGGAAACATTACACATATGCAAGCATATTTATGTTTTTACCTGTCATCCACATATTCTCTCTCCTGTACACAACCATGCTCATTGTAGCGGGTTGGTGAATGAGACCTGCGGCTATGCTGTGCCTCATCCAAACTTCTGTAGACACACAAATAGAGACAAGTTACTTATAAACAAATGTTAACATATTTTTACAAGCCCTTATGGTTATAAGCATGGATATAGATTAGGATAATGATGATAGGGCATCTTCCAACCACATTCATCATCATCATCATCATCACCACAGGCATTTAACAGATGCTCTTATCCAGAGCGACATACAACATATCCAGAGCAGCCTGGGGAGCAGTTGAGGGTTAGGTGCCTTGCTCAAGGGCACTTCAACCATTCCTGCTGGTCCAGGGAATCAAACCAGCGACCTTTTGGTCCCAAAGTTGCTTCTCTCTAACCATTAGGCCATGGCTGCCCCATTCAAGGGAATACTGAATTGACACTACCAATATTTTTACTGATATATAAACTGCTATTTTAAAAAGTGCCACATAGTTTAGTCTCAGTTTCAGAAACTCCTTCCACCTTTTGTACATTTTTCTGGCCACAAACTTTCAACATCTTGAAGGCTGGAATCTGTGTGGCTATTTGCACTTCCATGTGCTAGATTCCAGCAAGAAAAACAAATTATGACCCAATGAGTTTTTCAGAACAAAGATATAATCATTAGAAAGAAAGGTTTAAAGAATCTTATATTTAAAAGTCAGTAAAGAGGCCTATGTGAAGTAACAGAGTGGTAAGTAAAGGAGTTAATCTTGTGTCAGAAAAGGTCTGTGATTGGTCATCTGCTATGTTAGTCAAATTCCATCCTTCTGGAGTTTTGGGCCACTTTAATTGACAAAATGTACCAACCACTGTAGCACTGGCCTGGCTTGCAACACAATACAAGAAGTGACATTGATATCAAGCTAACAGTTTATGCCTTTTAAAAAGGCACTCATTTAAATGACTTGGGAAAAGGCCCATTGCTCTGGCTCCCTCTCCATCACTAAAAATATTAGAAGAGAGAGGGAAGGAGAGTAAGGATGAAAAGTGGGGTAGCTGCAAAATCAGCAGAATATCATGGAAAGTTTGGTGCCTAATATCGAAGTGTTTGTGTTGTAGTTTGAATAGTTGAAGTATTGTAAACTCAAACTCCAAAAATTGTTAAAAAAAAACAAAACAAAAAAACCCAATGCTCTTGTGCTATTGTAAATTTTAGCTAGCAGTTCTCGCTTGCAAATCTCCAAGTGTAACTACTAGCAAGCTAGAATGCTGACTGCTCCACAGCCTCTTCACTCAAACTCAGTGCCTAACCTCACTAATACTTACGGGGCCGAATGAGTGCACACACACACACACACACACACACAGTACTGTGCAAAAGTCATAGGCACCCTATTGATTTTCAGTACAAACTTTGTTATACACTTTTTATTTTCTGATTTCTACATTATGGAACCAGTACAAAAACACTTTAGATTTCCAAACATTAGTTTTCCAGCATAAAATTAAATGCTGCAGAAAAATATTTGTATGTCAGTAAAGAAAGCAGTATATTATATAACAGACCACTTTTCAGCCAAAAACATAATGAAGGCTACTGGGTTTTGCTGCAAAATTAAGAAGCAAGTGTGACAGTCAAAGTGTCCAGAAGAACTGTGGCTGGTTCTGTAAGATGCTCAGTAAAACCTACAGCTCATTTCCTTATAAAACTGCACTCACTGTACCTGAGACTACTACTATTATTATTATTAATTTTTTTTTTTAAGCAAAGCATCATCACACCAAACACTGACTTTTTTCATGCATTACTGCTTACTGATCTTTATGGTATTTTTAAAAAAGTTCATTTAATTAAAAAAGTTATTAGTAAAAAATATTTGAAAATGTATTTTTTTTTAGTAGGGCAGTATGGAGGTGCAGTGGTTAGCACTGTTGCCTCACAGCAAGAAGGTTCTGGGTTCGAACCTCACAGCTGACGGGGGTCTTTCTGTGTGGAGTTTGCATGTTCTCGCTGTGTCTGTGTGGGTTTCCTCTGAGTGCTCTAGTTTCCCCCACAGTCCAAAGACATGCAGGTTAGGTACAATACCCAGTCACTGGGGTTGTACAGGCGAGTGCATACTTAGTGCCGGTCCCAAGGCCGGATAAATTGGGGAGCATTGCGTCAGGAAGGGCATCTGGTGTAAAATCTATAGCAAATTAAATATGTGGAACAAATCCACTGTGGTGACCCCAAACGG
This sequence comes from Neoarius graeffei, assembly GCF_027579695.1. Taxonomy (NCBI): domain Eukaryota; kingdom Metazoa; phylum Chordata; class Actinopteri; order Siluriformes; family Ariidae; genus Neoarius; species Neoarius graeffei. The sequence goes on along the minus strand of NC_083575.1, from coordinate 56,398,226 downwards.
GAGCAGCCAAAAGAAAAAGAAGAAGATCCCATATTTTAAAATGTAGAAACATCTAATTTCATTAGTTTTGAAGGCATATTTGCTCTACAGCATTTCATTGCATGTGCCTAAGACTTATATATATATATATATATATATATATATATATATATATATATATATATATATATATATATATATATATATTCCCCAGTGTATGTCTTGGTCTCCAAACTGACTTACATAAAACAGCATAAGACATCTGGCTTAGTTGCTAGATGACTAAAGAGTATATGATACATGTTGAAAGGTAGATGCAAACATCAGAACCCATATTATTTTACTATTTTGTTAAATTATTAACATTTTCAAATACGTTATTTGGCAAACTTTGTATCTGGTTGGCTCATATTGTATCTTGATTATATTGCTCCCTGATTTTATCCACGAGCCTTTACACGTGCACTAAAATGCAAATGAAAATGTAAAATGTGTGAATTTGAATTACTTGTGTGGTCAAGTGCTCATTAAATGCTCTGTCCTACCTCTGCATGGGGACATTTGCAGGCCGTGATCTTGCTCTGCTCTCTGATTCCCTGTGAGGCGATACTGAGCGAGAGCGGTGATGTGTCGACCTCTGCTGCTCAGGAACCTCCAGTGTAGTCCGCTCCCTCTCCCTCTCTCTTTCCCTCTCCCTTTCTCTCCCTCGTTCCCTCTCCTTTTCTCTTGGTCGAGTTTCTGCAGCTGTAAGGACCCAAAAACACATAAAACATGCACTATTAGGGAAAAAAACTGTTTCAAAGGATTAGGCAAATCGTACAAAAAAATTACACTCAACTGGATTTCAAATATTCATGCAAAAATATAGCAGATACCTGTTTCATTAATTCCTCTAGTTTTCCAGCATCAACATTTGTTCATGAGACACTGCGTAGCATAAATTCCTTTTTTTTTATTTATAGATGTCTATTTTATTCAGACAAACATGCATTAACTAACTATACAGACTCACTGCTGTGGTACAAAACTCACTATTCTTGGCTAAAGAAACGAAACTATAAAAATTTACTTTACTTTTGGACTCTCTTCCTAATCACTACTTTTAGTGTTCTTGCTCAAGGCCACAGATTTGAAACAATTTAATGCACTCAATTTAATGCCTGCTTTGTAACTTTGCAAAGCTCACAGTCATAACAGATGTGCTGGAGAATGAAAGAGAATGAAAGCAAGGTATCAAGGATAAAACTACACCACCATGCACAATGAAAGGAGTGCAAATTGAGTACTGAAGAGAGGCTCAATCTCCCTCACTTCTTTTTCACTCTTCTTGCGTTCATTTTTCTCTGGTATTGTCATGCTCACACTGTGCATTGTGGTTAAAGTTTATTCTACGTGGCTACAGAGAAAAGCGCTGGAGACAAAACTACCCATAAGACCCACAAAAAAATGCTCTAATGTTACATGAGAGTTGATTGTGTATTTGCAGAAAAGAGTGATGATGTATTGCATGCTAAACCTATGGCATGGCTTGACATGTTGCATTGTCTCCAGAAAAACAGCAGACGCTTTCAGTAGAAGAGGAAAGCCTGCTGCTGACTCGTTGCTTCTCTCGTTCTGTATTCTACTGCACAAATCACAGTATTAGTGTAGAAGTTACTGGTGCCATGCCCCCCACCCACCTGCAGCCACTACGCCAATACCATCATCATAATCTGATTCTGTGATGCGCTGAGAGCCTGTGCAGACACACACACACACACACACACACACACACACACACACACACACACACACACACACAGACACCACAGAGACAGACAAATTGATATATATATACACACACACACACACACACACACACACACACACACACACACACACACACACACACACACAAGACAGATGGATAAAACAGACATATTTTACATGAATGCATGCACATGTGAAAAATGATCCTGTTTTTCTGAAATGGAAGAAAAATTACAAACAGATGAATAACCATTTGCATATTGGTATCCAATCAGTCACACTCCCCACTTGCACAAGTGACACAACAAAGATTCATAAATGTATAAAGGCAATTATATTCTCTGTATACAATTCTACTCTTTTTATGCACTTCAAATTAATCAGGTAAAAGATTGATGAGCACAGGATTTTTTTTTGAATGATCAAAAAAGGATCATTCAAAAGGAGGATTTTGGCAGAAAACCAAGTTTTAATATATGTTATTTATCAGGTGATGTGATATCATTTAATGCAGTCTTGCATTTCATCCTCTGTATTTTGGCAGAATTTGCAGGGGTTTTTTTTGTTTTGTTTGTTGGTTTTTTTTTTCTGTTTACCTCTGTCAAAGTTTGGTCATTAAAATCCCCAGCATGCATTAGCAAAATTAAGTTAATACAAATACAGTCACTGGAGAGTACTTCAGATTTCTGGCAGATGCTTTCTAGATCATTACTTGGCTTCTTTCTGCCTTCCACAGCCACAAATTCCACCTCTAAGACGTTTCATAATGAGGGATTTTAAACTGGTATTTTTAATACTGATGCTTGGAAATCTCACTCTGGTGATGACTATAAAACATGTTTTAGCCAGAGTCTCCCTTTAAGAGAAATTTATTTATTTATTTATTTTTTAATCTCGACCTTCTGTATTGTCCTAAATTTTAACCTGTCATTTTTATCTTTTAATTATACTATTTGCTTACGGGTATTTAAAGATTTGTATAGTTAATTTCTATTGCTGTTTACATTCTTGTATTGGTATAGTGTGTATTTTTCTTAGATAGAGTAATTGCACTGGTATATTCCTGCATTGTCCACTTTTTGCACCACCGCCATGGTACACATTCTATTCTACCATAGCATCCTACCGCACCACTTCCACTATGCATACTGCCTAGAATCTGTGATCATCTCACAGTTGTCTTCTGTGAGTGGTTTTTTTTTTTTGCTTGTGTGTGTGTGTGTGTGTGTGTGTGTGTGTGTGTGTGTGTGTGTGTGTGTGTGTGTGTGCGCACATGTGTATATGTGTGTGCATATGTGTATATATGTGTGCATATGTGTATATATGTATGTGTGTGGTATGCGTGTGTGTGTGTGTGTGTATGTATGTATAGTGGTGCTTGAAAGTTTGTGAACCCTTTAGAATTTTCTATATTTCTGCATAAATATGACCTAAAACATCATCAGATTTTCACACAAGTCCAAAACGTAGATAAAGAGAACCCAGTTAAACAAATGAGACAAACATATTATACTTGGTCATTTATTTATTGAGGAAAATGATCCAATATTACATATCTGTGAGTGGCAAAAGTATGTGAACCTCTAGGATTATCAGTTAATTTGAAGGTGAAATTAGAGTCAGGTGTTTTCAATCAATGGGATGACAATCAGGTGTGAGTGGGCACCCTGTTTTATTTAAAGAACAGGGGTCTATCAGATATGTAATACTGGATCATTTTCCTCAATAAATAAATGACCAAGTATAATATTTTTGTCTCATTTGTTTAACTGGGTTCTCTTTATCTACTTTTAGGACTTGTGTGAAAATATGATGATGTTTTAGGTCATATTTATGCAGAAATAT